>NW_028270145.1:88110871-88423996 GCF_037043375.1 Chiloscyllium plagiosum | reverse complement strand
GTAGACATTCCTTGAAAGCATTAAGTGATCAAAATATGTTTTCTTCATCTTATTGGATTTGGGCATTGCTAACAAGGCCAGAAAGTACTGCCCATCCCTTATTGTCCTTAATTGTTTGGCTTGCTCGGCTATCAGATGGCATTAAAAAGCCAACCATATTACTTTGGGTCTGCAATAACATATATAATCATGTGTGGACCGCTCCAGTGAAAGAGGTCCCAGCCTGGTTGATCTTTTCTGAACTCTCTCCAATTTAATAATATTCTTCCTCTAGCTTGGCGACCAGAACTCACACAGTACACCAGAAGAGGCCTCACCGACATCCAGTACAACCTTAACATGACATCTCAACTCTGTATTCAAAGGTTTAAGCAATGAAAGCAAGTGTGCTAAATGCCTTCTTGACAACCCTGTCTACCTGTGATGCAAATTTCAAAGAATTATGTACGTAAACCATTAGGATTCTCTATTCTACAATCATTAATTTATAGGTCTTTCCCTGATTTGTTTTACCAAAATGCAAAACCTTACATTTATCCAAATGAAAGTCCATCTGCCTCTCCTCAGCCCAATGATCCAAATGATCAAGATTTCTTTGTAATTTTAGACAACCTTCTTCACTGTCCACTATACCGCCAGTTTTGGTATCATTCACAAATTAATAATCATACCTTTTTTATTCTCATCTAAATGTTTATATAAATGACAAACAAAAGTGGACCCAGTAACAATCCCTGTGAACACCACTGGTCACAGGCCTCCAGTCTGAAAAGCAACCCTCTACCACCACTCCGCCTTCTACCTTCGAGCCAGTCCTGTTTCTAAATGGCTACTTCTCCCTGTATTCCATGTGATCTAACCTTGTCAACCAGTCTACCATGAGGAAACTTGTCGAACATCTTACTTAAGTCCAAATAGATCACATCCGCCACTCTGTACTCAATTCTTTTTGTTACTTCTTCAAAAAAATTCAGTCAAGTTAGTGAGGCACAATTTCCCATGCACAAAGCCATTTTGACTATCTCTACTCAGTCCTTGCCTTTCCAAAACAAGCTAATCCTGTCCCTCAGGATTCCTTCCAACAATTTATCCACCACTGATGTCAGGCTCATTGGTCTATAGTTCCCTAGCTTTTCCTTATCACCTTTCTTAAATTATGGCACCATGCTAGCCAACCTCCAGTCTTCTGTCACCTCCTCTGTGGCTATTGATGATACAAATATCTCAGCAAGGGGTCCAGCAATCATTTCTTGAGCTACCCACAGAGTTCTAGGGTACACATGATCAGGTTCCAGGCATTTATCAACCTTTATGCATTTTAAGAAGTCCAGCAACTCCTCCTCTGTAATTGATCAGGTCCCAGAGATTTATTCACATTATGTTCTCTAACACTTCAAGCATGTCCTCTCCTGTAAAATTAACTGTTTTCAATATGTCAATATTTATTTCCCTAAGTTCTCTAGCCACCATTTCTTTTTCCACAGAAAAAAACTTGAGGCAAAATATTCATTTATTATCTCTCCCATCTTCTGAGGTTCAGCACATAGATGACCTCATTGATTTTTAAGGGGCCCTATTCTCTCTTTAGTTGCTCCTTTGCTCAACGTACTTGTGGAATCTCTTTGAATTATCTTTAACCTTATCTGCTAAGACTATCTTATATTCCCTCTTTGCCCACCTAATTTTCCTCTTAATAATGCTCCTACACTCTTTATACTCTTCAAAAGATTAATTTGATCCCAGTCGTCTATGTCTAATATATGCTTCTTTATTATTCTTGATTGGAACCTCAATACCTTTATTCATCCATTGTTTCCTACTCTTACCAGCCTTACCCATCACTCTAGCAAGAACATAATACCTCTGAACTCTCACTATCACACCTTTGAAAGCCTCCCACTTGTCAGTCATCCCTTTACCTGCAAACAACTCCAATCAACTCTTGAAAATTTATTAAAATTTGCCTCACTCCAATTAAAAACTTTAACTTTTATGAAAGATTTATCATTTTCCATAACTATTTTAAAACTAATAGAATTGTGATCACTAGTCCAAAAGTGTTCCCCCACTAACACTTCAGTCATTTGCCCTCCCTTATTTCCCAAGAGAAGATCAACTTTTGCTTCTTCTCTAATAGGTTAATTTACATATTGATAAACATAATTTTCTTAAATTCCTCACCATCCCAGCCTTTAACACCATGGCAATCCCAGTCAATATTTGAAAAATCAAAACCCTATCATTCTTACATATATCTAAGATCTCTCTACATTGCTCCTCAATTTCCCTCTGACTATTGGAGTCTTTTAGTACAATCCCATCAAGGTGATCATCCCTTTCTTATTTCTAATTTCTGCCCATATGTCTTATCATAATTTCACTGTATCCTCCCCAACATCAACTACTTTGCTCCCAACAACTGATAGACTGGAAGTCAGAAATTTATCATGAACCCATAAGACTCCAAGTCAATGTTGGAATAGTGTTCACTGGTAGGGCCAACAATTGCTAGTCTACTTCCTGCTGCTCTGTAGTGAAACAGTTTTAGAAGGAAAGTTAAAGATATATACATTTTAAGAGATGTCTACAAATATTGCCAAAGGGATCAAATGGAATCATAGCATCATTCAGGTACAAAGGAGACCAATTGGTCCATCAACTCCATGCTGCTCTCTGTAGAGTAAAATGGAAATTATAATCTTACCAGTTCCTTTTGTTTTCTGTTAAGATAGTCCTATCATCACCCTAAAGGTAAAAAAACAAGCTTGATACTCAAATCACTTATCTAATAGTAAAATCAGATATATATTTCATATTTTGATCAATATATTGGAAAATATACCAAATTATTATTGTTTCCAATGGTTCTCATTTCTCTTGCAATTACTACCCATGGCTTATGACAAATCAATCACTGATTTTACAAATTCCAGTACCAACCTCATCCCACAAGCTTTTTTTTCTGCTGTTTTTATCCTTTTCAAATTTAAAAACAAATACTTAACCCATTAGCCCTGATGTTTATTTCCTTTATAAATTAACAGATTGTTAGAGACATGGTAAAGGTGAAATGGAATACAACTTCACTGACAGTTTTATAGGCTGAGTCTCTGAGTGAAATGTCTGGAAATTCTCCTGGCTATTGTCCAAGACATTCAGGTAGAACAGTGGGTTCATTGCTCATGTTAACTGAAACAATCTGGCTCTGAACAAGCCCACCTTGGGCTTAGCCAAGTGGAAAGCTTAATCGCTGTGCCAGGCCAAGACAGAGGGAATTATTTACCTTAGGATATAAAGTGAGTGCCTGAGCTGTGAAGTGTGGAAACATGTGAGTGTCAGGTTTGATCACCTACAGCTTTCTCACAACTTGTCTGAGGCTGTGTTGTTTCACTCCGGTGAGAGACAGAGATGGTCAAAATGCTTAGCTCCAGAGACAGAGATTGAGGTGAACATTATGACAGCAGGTGAAGAAAATAATTAAAGAATTCTAAGTTGAAACAATCACAATTTAAGAAGACTGCAAGTGGAAAGGCAAATAAAGAATAGATGCAATGGCATAAATTTTTTTAAAAGTGATGTCAGAAACCAATATACAAAAAAAAGGACAATGCTGTAATTAAGGATACCAAAAGGAAATCAAGATTTTAGTTTTCACAAAGTGGGGTTATGGTATTTATGCTAATAATTTGCAAAACCATTTCATCATGTACACCCGTCAACTGAATGCACTGTTTAAATTTAATAAGACTTTGATACAAAATCAGAAGTTTCCATAGTTACTTGCTTCCACTTCTGAAATACATTTTTCCCTCTATATCTCTGTAGTCTCAAAAGGCTAATACGTACTTTTAGCACCTCAAAGGTGGATATGACCAGCATGCCTATTTATAGCTTTCCCCCTCTACCAGCTTCTGCATGCTACAATTCAAACACAATATATTTTTACCTCTAATTAACACTACAAATGCAGCACTCCTCTCCTAACCAACCTCCACATATTTCTCCTGTGAATTAACTTTACGTCCACATTCTCCACTTCAAATATCTTTATAACCTACCCTCCATACCTTCTCTGAGGTCCTCCATTTTAGATCCTCCACTATCATCCTATATTTGGATTCCAACTTTCTATTCCAATACCAATATTCAATCAGTAATAAAGAAAGACTCATTCAGTCATGATACCACTTTGTAAGTTTATCTGTGGAACAAACCACTGGCAGCTTTTGACATGGGTTGCATTCTACCGCCAAAGTTCCTTTCTATATTGGTGCTATAGGCCTGTTTATTTAACAGCGATAGAGGATCAACCACTTGTGAGTCTTAATAAGATAAGAATATTGTTTATTAAACAATATGCCATTTATTGCTTGCTAACAATAAGTACACATTGGATTGACTAATTGACTAATTACAAAGACTATTTGGAGTCAGAGAGAAGACATCCCATTAGGATCTGGAGTTGGACTCCCCAATTCTCTATCCAAGACTAGGTGACCTCATTAGATTGGGTGGAGCCTAATATAATCTCCAACAGTAACCTTATCAGAAATATTACCTTACACAACATCTGGAACCTCCAATGTCAGCATCTATTTCAAAAGAACTCTAATAGCCTTTGCTCTTCAAACATACTTTTGGTATTTTCAAAATACATTGTTCCATTTCTCCCTATTGCCTGGTGTTCACTACTTGGTAAAATGCCCTGATACAATTTCCTGTATATGAGAAGGCGATCTGTTATCTTCCTTAATCTCACTGACAAGGAATCTTTCAACAACTAAATGTGTTACTTTTGTCAAAGTGTATATGTGTGGACATAGAGTTGTTTGCTGCATTGGGGTTGGGGTAATGATGGAAGTGAGAGTTATGTGGTGCATAGAAGGAAAATTAAAAAGTCCTGAAGTCTTAGAGTGGAGTACAATATTTCTTTGCAAAAGTATGTGGAAAATGCAGCAAAGAGGTTTGGGCTGCTATATAACGTTAATAGTGGAATATTGACAGCTATTAGCTGAAAATAAAAGTTAGAGACTAAACTATGCAAAAAGGGATGAGGAATAAAGGGTGTGATTGAAAAAGTTGGAAGAGCCAACTTGACACTGTCTTTGTGAAAAAAATTACAATTTATTTAGCAGAACTAAGGAGTTGAGTTTTTCTGGTCAATAAATGCATCAAAATCATGTTCACAACCAAAAGGATTGTGTGTATAGATCAGAAACTAGGGGTAGGCAATGGGCAAGTGTGTCTAGTCCAGAAACCCAAGTAATGTTTTGGGGACCTGGGTTTCAATTGTAGCAAGTGCTACAATTTGAATTCATTAAAAATCTGGAATTGCGAGTCTAATGATAAGCATGAATCCATTGTTAATTTTTGGAAAAGGCCCTCTGGTTCATTAACGTCTATTAGGGAAGGAAGTTGTCATCCTTCCATAGTCTGGCCTACATGTGACTGCAGACCCACAGCAATATGATTGACACTTAACTGGCCTATCTTTCCTATCAAATAACATCCTCATCCCTCGAATGAATTTTTAAAAATTGAGAGTAATGTCCACCTCTATGATGTTCACAAACATAATTATTGCGCATCTTAAATCTTTGTCATACGTTGAAGTAAAGCTCTGTTGAATATTTTTTTAAATGAAGCTGTCCCTTTAAGAAACAGAACTAAGCAGCTAAGTTGAAAGAAATAGTAAGTAGGTAAACTGAACAGTGTAATTCATGTGACTTCCTTCCCAGTTCAAAGTTAAAGTTCAACTTGAAAAGAATATGTACATATCCCACAACAGTCTCCTTCTCCTAATGCCTGGGATGGTAGACAGTAATGCAATTAGATATCTGCTGCTATTTCCAATTGTCTGCCAAAACACCATTCACATCTATTACAGTATCTTGAAAAGAACCCATTACATCAATTTTCAGCAATGGCATAATTACTCTCTTTCTGGAATGTCATACAGCGTGAGTCACTCCACCAGAGAGGGATTTAATCTAAAGGCTCAAGGACTGCTTTATATGAGTGCAGAATGGGGAGGGTACTACTTTCCTATTTATTACTGTACATATAAAGAAACTTTTCATAAATAGGCTTTTGTTACATGGTCAATGTCCATTGCTAAGATGTAAGACAGAAACGTGGAACTATGAGGGCCAGGGTTCAGCTACATAGAACAAAGATTTTATCTTGAAAATGAACAGAAGATTTTTTGATTACAGCATTTCACTTTGTAGTGGATACTAATGCAAGCCCTGGCTTTTAAAAACTGCATTACTTACCATTTAAACATACTCTTAGAAATGTGGCTTGGCATTAGGTTTCTCAATAAAATTAATAAATGTTAAACAGAATCATGCAGACTGTTTACAAGTGAATTCATCTAAATCCATAATTTTTGTTTCTTCTTGTTGACCTGCTTGCTAGTTTGTTGCCTGACTTAGAACCTTGATATGGTTCTTTGATATCTTTAAAGTTGCTTTGTATTGAAGGTCAATTATCAGAAGAGCAAATAAACTGAACCACACTCTGCCCTTTGACTATGTAGCAGAGTATTTCAAAATATTCATTTATATAGCACCTTTCATAAAATTTTTGTAAGTACAGTAAGGGTATATTGAAATATTTATCAATGTTTTAATGTAGGCAACACAGCAGCAAAGTTATGCTCAACAAGATCCCACAAGCTGCTCTGATATTCTTTAACAAGAAGTTTTTGGAAAAGCTCAGCAGATCTGGCAGCGTCCGTGAAGAAAAATTAAAGTTAACCTTCCTTTTTGATGTTTTTTGACACATAACTAATTGCTAGGGCATTGGAAGACTCTTCTCTTCAAAGTTATACAACTGAATATTTTCACCTCCACCTGAGAGGACATACAGGGCATCTGTTTTGTGTTCCATCGGTAATGGATCACTCATCTGGCCATGAAGCAACTGCCAGTACTGCCCTGGAGTGCCAACATTCATTTTCATGAATCTGTAGTGAGAATTGAGCCAAACTTCTGATTTTAGAGTCAAAAGTTCTGCATTGAGCCAAAGCTGGCACATACTAGTTTTACTATGATCAGAGACAATGAAGAAGACTGGATGGTGTTATATCTGTCTTGGCACTGGACCAAAACAGTAATGATGTGTTTGTCAGTTGTGGAAACCTGGTAGCCAAAGACAAATATCAAAGTAGTTTTCATGCCAAATAAATTGTGTTGTCACTGATGTATATATTGAATATTAATCAACTCTATATCTGTTTAAATGAGAAATATGAGCGGTTGAACAGGGAGACACAAAGACTTCTTTCTCCATCGACTGCACAAGATCAAAATTTGAATAGGTGCTAATTATACTACAGGGACGTGAGTCACCTGCTATTCTAGAGAGTAACAGTCACAGGAATCTGCATAACCGGAATCAACTGTAAATGTATCTCTTATTCACTAATCTGAGAGGAAAAGTGGCATCATGTAAGCTGTTTATGTACTTCATGGATGAAATAATGCTAAGTTGTGGTGCTAAGTTGCGGTGAGTACCTCCCATCTGAGGTGAATGTGAATCCAAATAAATTCCAAAAAATATTGAATTTAGCATCTCTTTCCTTAGTCATCCTTTACCAAAGTACTTGAACTATTTCAACAGTGCAGGTTGCCATCTTAAGGAAGAAATGAAAACCTGAGGGACATACCACACTATGGAAAGAGAATAAATTTGAGGACCACGATTATGCTTTATTTTCAGAATATCCTGAACATTGTCCTAGGAGCCTCCCCATCAATTAGCCATGGTTGAGGGTTCAGTGGTAGGGAGAGGCCTCATGATTTAGGAAGCAAACATAAAGAAATAAAATATAATTCTTTTAATAATGGAAGGTGTGATAAGACACAACACATGACCATTAAATAGCACAATTCAGACTAACAGCTGCAATTCCACACACAATCAGTTCCTGAGCTCAGTTGGATTATCAAGGGAAGCACTAGCAAAGGCCAGGCACCTTCCCACAGGGAAGAAAAACTGCAGGGAGAATTAAATGAGGCTGTTCTTGCACACATTTTATTGGCTGGTTTCACAGCAACACCAGTTGTAGCCTGAGAGTCAACACTCTCTGGAAAAGAGGGGTGCTGAGGAACAAACTTCAGACCTGAGGGAAGCAAATCAACCTAAAGATGCAAAATGAAAGTGAATGCAAAAAGCTTTCTACAAACTTTCAAAATATATGAGTAGCTGGCAGATATATCTTCCTTTATTCATGTATTTTCACGTCCTGGTTGATGGATATGAAATGAGGAATTGCAAAGTTAGCTAATCAAATGGAAGAGATTCTGGCGTAAAACAACCCCACAATCTGTCTTTGAAGATGAATTGAAAATAACTTGCAAAATAAAGTGTTTCATATCTTAAATACTTCGTGTTTTGACATTTTCCTAGTTTTCATGTGCAAAAATATTTCCATTTTCTCTGGAGTGTGATGATGAATTTAATAGCAAGTTTTAACAGTCTATAAAATGCAGCGGCAGATGGGCAACTCACAAAGGCTGACGATGGACTCTTCCCAGCTTTACAGCATTTGCTATTTAAACTGAAAGAGAAAAATAAAGCAAAGCGGGCACCCCTGTGAATAGGCTAGGAAGCAGCTACCCAGTAACGGTGGCATGATAATAGTAATATGTATGACATTTGGAGATCAAAGGCACATCACAACGGGAAGAACAAAGTACTTTACAATCCCCTCATGGTCTTGCAACCAATGTATTTCCTAGGTGGTGAGATTGTCATTTCTCTTTCGAGTGATATGACAGTGATAATCTGCTGTAAGGATGTTAA
Organism: Chiloscyllium plagiosum; assembly: GCF_037043375.1. Taxonomy (NCBI): domain Eukaryota; kingdom Metazoa; phylum Chordata; class Chondrichthyes; order Orectolobiformes; family Hemiscylliidae; genus Chiloscyllium; species Chiloscyllium plagiosum. Next base: position 88,415,185 of record NW_028270145.1, on the reverse strand, counting down.
AAATGAGACTTCGTTATCGTGAAGGACCTCTTGATGGCGTGCTCCAAAGCTTGCTTTTGAGCACCTTCAAAATTTAATGAGGACTCGTAGGATAAATTGACCATTGACTGCTTACAGCATCTTACATGCCTATGTATGTTAATGAATTTAAAATTTAGCAAACAACTTTGATTGTATTCGTGATTCTATCCTTGACAAACAGGAATACTGCTAAAAGTTGGAAACCTTTGCTTTAAATTTTTGTCATATAGCGTGCACAAAGCAAAGCTTTCCCCTTGGTGGCAGAATAAAACGTACGGCTATTTTGCCCAAAGACCGAGAGTTTTCAAAACAAATAACTCTGTCAATTAAAAACAAATGGTCTACTTACAATGCTAAACAAAAAGCATTGTTACAACCAAACATTTGTCATCAAGATTTGTGACTTTATATAATTTTCAGATACTGGAATATTCCAAAATTAGTCAATGTTTAAAGATATATTCATACCATTAAAGTCTAAAAGGAAAATACATTAACTAGTCAGGCATTAATGATGTATTTGTGGAGAAACTGGTTTTGTCAATTACAATTCATTCTGCTACCATTTTTTCTTTTCCCCGTGATAATGTCTTTGGATGCACTGTATATTATGCAAGAACAGCAGTATACATGCACCACTTTTTGTTTTTGTTGTACTTTCCCCATGTGAATAAGCAAAGTAAAGCAAAGTATCCTATTGCATTAAGTGAATAGAAGAGCCGAATTCTAGAGATGAGGCTGAAGTGACTGTCCTTTTTGACCATCAAGGCAGCGTTTGACAAGGTGTCATCAAGGAGTAAATTTTTCCCAGTAAAAGTGAATTCAAGATGTGTAAAGGGGAAAATTGGCTGAAGTCATTCCTAGGGCTGAGTAAGACAGTTGGCATGTTGGAGACCAATCATTTCAGTTGCAAGAGATGGCTACAGGAGTTCCCCAAAACAATACCCTAGAACCAATACATTACAGTTGCTTCATCAGTTAACTTCATTCTTAAGGTCAGAAATTGTATGTTTTCTAATGACTTCCATGTTCAGTTCAATGCAGAACTCCTCATTTCATAAAGCAGACCATGGCCACATGACAGCAAGACCTAGATAACATTCAGGTTTTGGTTAATAATTGGCAAAATAGTATTTACATCATAAAATGGCCATCTCCAACAACAGAAAATCTAACCACCTCCCTTAGATATTCAATGCCATTACCATTACTGAATTCCCTACCACTAACATTCTGGAGGTCAGCATTGACCAGGAACTTAATTGGACCAAACATGTAAATACTTTAGCTGCAAAAGAGGTTACAGATTTTGTGGCAAGTAATTCACGGCCTGACTCCCAAAGACCATCCACGGGTTAATACGTATGACTGTAATCTCCTGCCTACACAATTGAAAAAACAACCCATCATACAATTACCGTAAGTCATGGGCTACAAGTTGATCTGTCATATGACCCAATTTATTCAGTGCCAAAATCATAATATTGCCTATATCTGACATATAAATCAAGTCTGCTACAAAAATGCAAACCCTCCATCACCATCAGTTTTAGCCATGACATACTGTATTGGAATCAGCAGTCTGCCTTAAATTTCAACCTCACAAGTAACTGTTTTATTTACATGCACCTTTTAGCCTGATGCAAGGGATCAAATAGGTGACGAGTTGTATTGCAAAAATGCTCAGGAGCTTAAAATATGCCTGAACAGAGCAGACTTCACGTGATAGATGAAAAAATGACAAACAAAATAACACTTTCACATTTGGTATACAAGTCATCCCCTGTTTTTGGAGGGATTTTTTGAGGATTTCAAAGATGTACCTACATGCCATCATCTGCAGTATCACAAGTTATATATGAAAAGTAAAATATGTAGGAACAAAACAGCTTTTAATGTCCCAACTTTTTCCTGATTTTGAATGTTATTGTTCTTCTTTTCCTCATTTTATGTTGAGATACTTTGTTTCCAAGGTGGAGTCCACCCTCATTACGACATCTTGCACAATGAAAGCAGAATATATTATTGAACAAACACACTTCCGAAAAGAAGAAGATGGATGGAGGTGAAAGTTTCTTTTTAGCTAAAAACTGCTGACTCTATGACTCTATAACTCCAAAGCCTACCTCTAAATATGTTAGGAAATGCACATTCTGTATAGTTTGCAAATTAGTAGCAATGCTTATTATTGGTCAGGGACTGAAGCCTCTTCAAAGAGGGAAGTCACTTCTGTCAGGAAATCAGATCTTCTTAAAAGGGTTGCATGTGATTCTAAAGTTTAAACTTGAGTTACTGCAGGCAATAAATTGAAGTTCATAATGCAACTACATTTTACTCCTGGATAATCACACACACACACCTCAACCCACTCCTGCAATCCTGGTCAGTCAAGTCAAGCAAATTGAAATGGAAAATGATAGCAAATGCAAAGGTTCAAGTCCTTTTTGGTAAAAAAAAAATGGTGCATATCCCCATAAAATGCATTTTGTAATCATTGTAGAAAGTTACTTCTCTCGGGGAAACAGCGTAATGCTCTTGACCAGCAATGAACATGTGTCAACACTATCAGTTATTACACAATGTCTTCATCCAAAAAGGGAAGGTGGGTGGTGTAGTTTAATAATGTGTCATACTCTTTTCACAAAGAGGTATTTGGAAACACACAGCCAGCAGTCCCATCAGGCCACCACTCATTTGCTGCCTCAGGGAGCTGCCCTGCAGTTTCTGGTGTGGTTCTGCCTATGACCCACAACCTAGTTCTGTTTCAGTGATCAGCCAACAAGCTGGAAAGTTTGTAGAAGAAAATAAGTCGTCTTAAGACAGGCTAAGACTCCCACGCACTGAAAAAAAAGTTCTTGTTTCTCAATTATGCTGCTTGGAGGCAGAAGAGCTCAAATCTTGTCAGCTTTTATTTTACTTTTATGGCAGATTATCATCACTTTAACCTGAAGTACTTTATCAAACCCTTTATGCAAATATGTTGATCTGCAAAACACACCAGCTTTTAAACAGGGAATAAAGTTTAATCGCTTGAGCACTTTGCAACACTCTCTTATATTTTCAAATTGCTTCAGTTACCATAAGCATGATATATGTAAAAGAAGCATGGAGGTGCGACAACGTAAGACTACACAAGGGAATACTACGTTTTTATAGCAAGCTAGTAAATGTTGTAAACTGATGTTTTCAATTATAGTGATTCAGGATTAAGTTCTGTTTTTTTATGGTTTAAAATGCTGAACTGACCTTGTGTAACCCAATGCCACAAAGTGAAATTACTTTATGACACTCATACAGTGAAAGGTACATTACCTGACACTTCATCTCCTAACTACTGATATAATAAACATGCAGTGTTTATACCACACATGTAGAGTTTAGAATATAGAAGAAGCAGGCACTGCGCAATAACGCATTTTAATAATACACGCCGAGCAGAATACCTCCCACATTGACAGGCAGTTCCCTTGTAGCTTCAAATGGCCAACTAGAGTTAAGGTCTAAAGAGGTGCCAATCTATTAGCACATCTCATAGTGAGACTAGAGATACCAGACTAGTGTCAATATTGAGTGATTTGCTATGCTTTGGCAGAAAAGCAAATTGTATTTTATTTTGTAGTTAAATATTTTGAATACAACAGAGTAGCTGCTCAAATGCAAATTTGCTCATATGTTGACACAGAGGAACAAATATTTTAAAACTGGTTACCAGCATGGTTTAGAGAGAGGAAAAAACTCATGTTCTCCTTTTATACTATAAATATGGTGTGTATCATTATTGTTGTATTAGGGTCGGAAAGTGTTAATACTGAGGTTTATCTTATACACCAACAACAATGGTGATCCACTTGAACTCTGGGACAAAACATTTTAGGAGTAAAACTCACCATCTAGGATACCTCATAGGTCTGCAACAACATTTATCATGTCAGTGTAAGATGTACATAATTTCTATCATGCAATAAACTACACCTTAAGGCAAGACCCTTTTTGCATTTCGTACCATGTGTTTTCACTCTGCCACACTAGATTCATCAGGTCCTGTAGCTTCCAATCCTGAAAGGGAACAATGATAACAAATCTGCCGTATAGTGAGCAATAGAATGGAAAACTCATACAACAACTATCTGGGCATTGCTAGACATAGGCCCATGCACTGTCAAAATTAATGCTCTTGGCATTGTAACAGTAATAGGATAGAAATTAGTTTCATTTGTTCCTTGCCATCAACCACACTAACCTCCAGATCACCACAATTTTTGAAATTCCAGCCAAATTATTGATGTATAGGAAATGGATTTTTTTTCATTTGCTCATAGAGCATGGGCATTGCTGGCTGGGCAGTATTTTTGCCCATCCCTACCTGCCCTTGAACTGAGTGGCTTGTTAGGCCTTTTCAGAGGGCAGTTGACAATCAACAACATTGCTATGATCTGGAGTCACATGTAGGTCAGACCAGGTGAAGATGGCATATTTCCTTCCTTGAAGAACATTAGCGAGCCAAATGAATTTTTCTGACTATGTCATTACAGTCATCAGTAGACACTTAATTCCAGACATCTTTTTTATGAAATTCAAATTCTTCCATGGCAGGATTTGAACCAGGTCCCCAGAACCTTAGCTGAGTTTCTGGATTAATAAGTCTAGTGATAGATTCATTTGGCCATCACCCACCATAATGGTTTTTAAAAATATTTTTGCAGTGATGTTTTGTTATTAGCCCTCGACATTGTGGCTTTAACATTAGTTTGTGGGATCAGAACACGGGAGAATCTTAGCTACATAGTATGCTATAACCAACTACTACAGATAGGTACCACCCATTAAAATTGGCTCTTTCTTTCCCGCCTTCCTCCCCTATGAAAAACCTGCCATCATACAGAGAACAAAAATGCATTTATAAAGCAAAACATATGGTGCTTAAGATCATGAGGTAATGGAGAAAAGGCTTTGCATTTATTGAGACCAAAAATCCAGAAATATTCTATATGTGAATATTATGATCTTCCAGGAACTAGAGAATACACCAATGTGGATCAATGAGATGTTTAAAACAATGAAGTCTCCATTCAAAGTGAAACTGCACACTAACTACACATTTATTGTCTTAATTGAAGTGAGGTACTCACCATTTTTCACCTTGGTTAAATATGACCTACCATATTTCCATGAAATCTTTACCCAATTGCAATTTTTCTTATTCTTTTATTAATACGTCCAGTAGCATAAAGCACCTCATTGTCTACTCTTTCTGCACTTGTTGAACAATTTATAATCCTTGAAATTTGTGCTCCATTATGTATTACTATTTACTCATTTTTCTGATTCACTTACAATGTCAAACTTCCCATTATTTATGAGTTGTACCTTTATTCCTCAAACTCCATTCATTTCTATTAATTTTGAGGTTGTCCAAAACCACTACACCATAGCCCATATTGTTCAAGTTGTCTGTTCTCCTTCCAGTTCCATCCACCACTGCATAATCTTTGCTGGTTGTATTCATGCCTACTTGGATTATTTTCTACCCTTTCTTGCCTTATGTTATGACTTCTGGGCCCTTTGTCCTCCCTTTTTCCTAGAAGTATTATTTCATCCATGAGAATGCACTAAACTATCTCTCTCCTTGCAAGATCATTTTAACTCTTCTGCCATGGTTCTCTTTTACTTCCTCATCCAAGACTGGCACCTGGTCATGAAGCTCACCCCTCCCATTTAATTTTCACTTCACACTATCGTTCAAGATAGTTATGCACATGCCTTGTCTGTCTTCATCTGTCATAGCACTTCTTTAATAATTGAGATTGTGATGTAGTGATGGTGCCAGAATCACGTGATTAAATAGAAACCAGTGGTAGTTTTAAGGTAATGCGAAGATAATAGGCTGAACATTTTCTTGGTGAGAGTAATAGCAAGAAGAGTAAGAAAAAATGTAAAAATAAAAAAAATTAGTTTCTGACCATTGAGAAAACCTCTTCCGAATTTCCCCTCAAGCCTTAAAAAACAACTTTAGAATCTTATCCTTCAGTGGTGACTGCTTTGCTTCCATGCATTTGCATCCTACATTTAATGCCAACACACACTATTTCCGTCCCACCTGCAATTCTCATCACCATCACTGAGAAGTGTACATTTCCAGCATGTAAATCACAATGGGTTGTTGGCTGCAGCAGCACTCCAAAAGCCTGTTCCAGATTCCTCTGTGCAACGTCTCTACGTGTTCCAAGGCTAACATCCTGCTTAGACCTTCATCCATGCAACTGTACCTTAGCAAACTACCAGCCTTACCAGATCATCATGCCAGCCCTCATACCAACTCAGACACCACTTTAATCTTCAACACTTAACATCAGAGCTAACACCTATGACTTGCATGCTTGTCTCAAGTATTTTGCACACAGGTAGACATATCTCATGCATCTGGACAGGATGCTTTTCCAGTGACATGGATATTCACATCTGACAGCTCTTTGCTTGCTTTCTGAGCACTCAGAGGCTTTAGTAATGAGTTCCAAGGAGCTAAACGCTTTGTGATACTGGGGAGCACTGAACAAACAATCTATCAGTCAGCACAGTGTGGACATGTCAGTGTGTTGCACCACACGCATCAATATCAGAGTTGCTGCATTGCTAAGTGTACATAAATGAAAGGGGAAGAGTCAAAGTCAGGTGAAGATGGATGACAGTCAGGAGGTAACCCCACAGTCAGGTGAAAGGGCTTGTCTGAATACACTACAGGGGCTAGCCAAGTTTAGTCCTGTAAGCCATGTCAGGATTCTAAGGATTACAGGTGTCAGTCAGAGTGCTGATGAGAAATCAATATAGGAGATGGTCCATTCCTCTGCAATGAGCCAAAGGCAGTAAAAATGGAGAGTTAATCATAAATATTAAGGAAAATGAACAAATATTTTTCTTCTATATTCACTATACAGGATATAAAAAGATCCTAGTAATTGCTACAAATCAGGAGATGGAAGGACAGAGAAACTTGGTGAAATTAAAGTTATAAGTGGTACAAAACAAACTGATGGAACTATGGGCTGACAAGTCTTCATCCTAGAATCTTAAAAGAGATGGCTAATGGTATAGTAAATGTGTTGGCGATAAATAACCAAAACTCACAAAATTTAGGAAAGGTTCCATCAGACCAGAAGCTAAGAAATATTCTTTATTCCTCTATTCAAGGAGGGAAAGATTGAAAGAACAGAAAATAACAGGACAGCTAGCTTGACATCCATGATGAGGAACATACAAGAATCAATCATTTCAGAGATTATATGTGCACACCTAGCAAAAGATAAGGTAATTGGGAAAAATCAGCATGATTTTGTAAAGGGGAACCATGTTTAACCGATTAATTTGTTTTATTGGAAGGTGTAGCATCTACTGTATGATCTACTGCATCTACTGTAAGGAAAGCTGGTAGATACATTGTATTTAGATTTCCAGAAGACATTTCACAAGTTTCCATGTCAAATGTTACAACAGAAAATTAAACCTCATTTTATAGGCAGTAACATATTAGTATGGATAGATGACTGAGGGACTAGCAGAAATCAGAGATTATGCATTAATGGGCTTTTGTCTGATTGACAGGCTTCAAATTTGTACAATTCACATCATTGAATTAGATGAACTAAGCAAAGGCAGGATAGTTATATTTGCAGATGATGTAAAGATAGGTAGGAAAGTATGCAGGGAAGAAGATACCAGGACATTGCATAAGAATAAAGATAAGTTGAGTGAGTGGGCAAAAATCTGGTGGACGGAGTATAATAAGGGAAACCGTGGAGTTTTTTTATTTTGGTAAGAAGAATGAAAAAGATCAGAAACACATAAATGGAGAAGGACTGCAGAAACCAAAGTGCAGATGGATTTAGGTGTTCTCATGCATTCATTACAAAACGTTAGTTCCCAAGATCAGTACATAATTAAGAAGGCGAATGTGAAGCACCCTTTATTATGACATGATTTGGAGGTGCCAGTGTTGGACTGGGGTGTACAAAGTTAAAAATCACACCACACCAGGTTATAGTCCAACAGATTTAATTGGAAGCACACTAGCTTTCGGAGTGACGCTCCGAAAGCTAATGTGCTTCCAATTAAACCTGTTGGACTATAACCTGGTGTTGTGTGATTTTTAACTTTATTATGTCAGCAATGGAAAATAATAATAAGAATGTTATACTACAGTTACAGGACATTAGAGAGATCATATTTTGAATATTGCATGCTGTTTTGGTTTCCTTATTCAATGAAAAATAAAAATGCATTGAAAATGGATCATGCAGTCATAGAGATGTATAGCACAGAAATAGATCCTTCAGTCCAACTTGTCCAACCAGATATCCCAACCTAATCTAGTCCCATTTGCCAGAACCCCGTCCATATCCCTCCAAATCCTTCCTATTCATATACCAATCCAAATGCCTTTGAAATGTTGCAATTATACTAGCCTCCACCACTTCCTCGGGCAGCTCATTCCATACACGTACCACCCTCTGTGTGAAAAAGTTGCCCCTTACGTCTTTTTTATATCTTTCCCCTCTCACCCTAAACCTATGCCCTCTAGTTCTGGACTCCCCAACCCCAGGGAAAAGACTTTGTCTATTTATCCTATCCATGTCTCTCGTAATTTTATAAACCTCCATAAGGTCACCCCTCAGCCTCCGACGCTCCAAGGAAAACTGTCCCAGCCTATTCAACCTCTCCCTATGGCTCAAATCCTCCAACACTGGCAACACCCTTGTAAATCTTTTCTGATCCCTTGCAAATTTCACAACATCCTTCCGATAGGAAGGAGACCAGAATTGCACGCAATATTCCAAAAGTGGCTTAACCAATGTTCTGTACAGCAGCAACATGACCTCCCTACTCCTGTACTCAATATTCTAACCAATAAAGGAGAGCATACCAAACACCTTCTTCACTATCCTATCTACCTGCTACTCTATTTTCAAGGAGCTATGAATCTGCACTCCATGGTCTCTTTGTTCAGCAACACCCCCTAGGACCTTACCATTAAGTGTATAAGTCCTGTTGGTCAGAGGAAGTGTTACTAGATTGATATATGGAATGAACCGGTTGTCTGATGAGGATTGGTTGGACAGACTGGGCTTGTTTCCACTGGAGGTTGAAAGGGTGGGTAGTGACTTAATTTGTGTGTATAAAATCCTGAATGGTCTTGACATGGTGGATGTGGAAAATGTTTCCTCTTGAGGGTGAGTTCAGAATTAGGAGACACTTTTTTTTTAAATTAGGGGGATCGCTATTATGCCAGATGAAAGGAGAATGTTTTTCATTCAGAGGATTGTGAGATTTTGGAATTCTATGCTTCAGAGAGCAGTGAAAAGGAGGCCTAGAGTATTTTCAAGACAACGGTGATAGATTTTTGTTAGGCAGGTGAATCAAAGGTTATCAGGGAATAGATGGTAGCATGAAATTTGAAAAACAAACAAATCAGCCATGATCTTATTGAATAGTGGAGCCTACTTACAGGGCTGACTGGTTTACCTCACCTTCTATTTTGTATATTAGTACATTCAGGAACTATTGCAGCCATCTCTGCAATGCCATGAGTAATTAGATGAGGAAACAAGTGGATAAAATTTAAAGTGGGAAAATGAAAATTTAACATTAAGGATGAAGGCACTGCTCTTCATTATAAAGCAGAACGTTGCCTGCTAAAGATAATGATGGAAGAAATATAGATTAACAACCTCTCAGCCCATCTTTCTGGGAGAAAGGATGGTTTAACATCTTATTGCAGTAGATATTGAGTAAACGGAGAATACAAAGACAATGGACATCATGTGACAGATGTGGAGGTAATAATGACGCCGCAGGTGAATGCTTCCTCAAGGCCACGCAGTTTGCCTGCTAGGTATGGGAAGTCAGTGATCCCAGGCAAATCAAAGTTTGGTTTAGATGACGAGTTTCAGCCCCTGTCCCAATTCTACACGTCCTCCTGCCCATTTAACGCCACTCCACCTAGTTACATGCCCCACACCTTCTACAGCCTGCATTTGGTTTGCCTGTACAAATCACACATCTCAGATCTTAAAGAGCCAGTACCCGTCAGTCGAGTGCGCTGAAAGGTTTTTGGGGTGCTTAATTTAAAGTGCAATCCCAGAACTGGAATAGTGTTTCTATTTCATAATGCCAGTCAGGTACAGCACTCAGAGGCGAAGCAATAATTTGATTTGGAAACAAAGAAGTTGTATTCCTGTAGCATCCTTCTTAGCCTGAGGATGTTCATCAGTCAGTAAAACACTAACACAGGCTCCCTGTTGAATGCTGAACACTTTGTATTAGACTGACAGATGTACCAGTCCAAGAAAATTCTTGACAGGATTGCAAGTTTGTTGTTTTTGTGTGCTATTGGATGTCTATGTGACCAAGGGGTCATGTAAAGACTGAAAACAGGAGGGGAGATGGCCTGGTGGCATTATTGCTCAACTGTTAATCCAGAGACTCGGTAGTGTTCTGAGGACTCATGTAAAAATCTTGCTATGGCAGATGTTGAAATTTGAATACAATAAAAATCTGAAATTAAGAGTCTACTGATGACTGTGAAACCATTACCAACTGTTAGAAAACCCCATCTGGTTCACTTATGTCATTCAGGGAAAGAAATCTGTTGGCCTTACCTGATCTGGCCTACATGTGACTCTAGATCCATAATGCTATTGTTGACTCTTAAATGCCCTTTGGGCCAATTAAGGATAGACAATAAATACTAGTCTAGCCAGTCATGACCACATCTTGTGAATGAATTAAAAAAGGTTTGATTGAGAGGATTGATTTTTTTAAAACGTAGTAATGTGTGGGGCATGCTCAGTGGCACTTTGCAGATGGATCACTAAGACACAATCCTGTGATGAAAGGCTCCCTCCTACAGAGATACCCCTGCCTTCACTGCCCATTGTAACATTTAAATATCTATCTTCATTCCATCTATACACATTCCTGCCTTTATTAATTGATTGTGAAAGATACTGGTTTTGATCTCCAGACTAATACTAATTTTAAGTCAAAATGTATTCAATTCAGCCTTTCATTTCAATGTAACACATTGGCCTTTATCACAGCATTTAGAGGAAAGATTTCTCTGTAATTGCAAACTGGTTCTTCATATTTGGTTTTATGATCTTATTACATATGGCACACAAGGGAGATCGCCCATCATTATATGTTAACAGGGCTTCATTTCTCTGTCTCTCTTTGTCCTTTAGATTCAGGAAAAAAAAGCAAAGGAGATGAATTTCTATATGGAGTTCTCCTATTCATCTCAGAACTTTGGCATAGGCCCATCATACCACAGAAAAGTAGCATGAACACTGATCGTGCCACTTCTCTGGGATTTTCATGATTCTTCAGTCAAAGATATTGCAGACAATCAATAGAACACTTGCAGAATATCATTTCTGATGAGTTATTTTGCCAATGTGTTATGAAAATAGAAACATAGGAATTGGAGTAGGCCATTCAGTCCCTCAAATCTTTACTGCCATTCAATAAGATCTGGCTGATCTGAGGCCTAACTCCACATGCCTGCCTGGGGCCCATATCCCTTGATACCATTATTTAATTAAAAAATGTATATCTCAGTTTTAACAGTTGAATTAGCATTCACCACCATTTGAGGAAGACAGTTTCAAATCTCGACTATTCTTTCTACTCAGAAGTACTCTCCACATCTCTCCTGCATGACCTGGCCCTAATCCTTAGACTATTCCCCATATTCTAGAATCTTCAAACGGTGGAAATACTTTATCTATATCTATCCCATCTTTTACTGTTAATATCTTGAATACCTTGATTGCATCACCCCTTAATTTTCTAACTTCCAAAGAACAAGACCTAATTTGTCTAATCTCTCCTCATAGCTTAATCCCTGAAGTCTACTATCATCCTTGTAAACCTACACTGAACTCCTTCCTATGCCAAAACAGCCTTCATAAGATGTGGTGCTCACAGTATTCTTAGTGGGATCAACTAGGGTATTGAATAACTGCAGCATGATGGCTGCAGCCTTATATTCTAGCCCTTTAGATAGAGTCATTGAATCACACAGCGGAGAAACAACTGGTTTCCAACTCGGTCCATGCAAACTAAGTTTCCCAAACTAAACTAGTCCCACTTGCCTATGCTTGGCCCATATCCCACTAAACTTTTCCTGTTCATGTACCTGTCCAAATGTCTTTTAAATGTTGTAACTATATCTGCATCTTCATCTGGCAGTTCATTTCACCCTCTATGTGAAAAAGTTGCCCTTCGAGTCCTTTTTAAATCTTTCTCCACTCAACTTAAAAATATTAAACAAAATCCAGAAACTAATCTGCTTAAGTTTTTGCTATGTTAATAAAACATAGGATGCCTCATAACTGTGAAGTGAGAGAAATTGTTTCAATATAATCAACATTATACAAATTCTTAAGTATTATGGACAACCCTCAAGTCTGTTTATTGTATGCTAATTTCACACATTTTTATCGATGCTGTGGTTCAGAGAAAAGTAGATAATTGTGCACCCCTTGAGTTACTGCAGTCAAATCGTAGTAATCCCAAAAGGAAACTGCATTTAGAGCCAAGCATTGGCCTGTAGGCATAACGTTCAATGTGTCATAAATGTTATTTGTGGAGGAATTATGACTCCTCAACTATCCACCACTCGTGGAAATATTAAGGATATGAACCCCAGAGGACTGATGGCATTGAAGCCCAGACTTTCATCAATCTCGTGTTGCCATTGTATTAAATATCTCCTGTTATAACTGCCAAATCCAAAGAACCTACTCTATTTATCAGTACTTTCCTTTATTCATCATGGGTTATGGGTGTCACTGCTTAGGCCAGCATTTGTCGCCCAATCATTCTTGCATCAAACAGAATAACACAGACATACAGACACAAGGATCTGTCAATGAGTTATTAGGTTATTATATGATTTGCATGGTCAATGATAATGGCAAAGAAGAGAATCCTCCTCAATTCATTAACACCAGAATACAGCAAACCAGAATAAGTGGTGGATTTATCAATTTATCAGTTCTGGAATACAGATACCAGAATGTCCGCTACTAACATCACAACAGTATTGACAGGAGATAGAAGGTTCATTCTTTTTTATACACTACAGCAGGCAGCAGCATAAATCTGGGGGATGAGGAGAAGGTGAAGGGAAGGGGTGAAAAGGGACAGAGATTCAAATGGCAGAATTTATACTTCGAGGCACTGGTCCTGTCCACCTGCTGGGGAACCAATGGGAAACTCCCACCAATTCTGTGGAGACCTGACTGAACCAGGCACTTAACTTTTCAGCATTAGGCCTTCCTTGCACTTTAGGATCCTAGCAATAGGAAGACTACTGCCAGGTAATCAAACGTCCACTGCTGTCCATTCCTAACAGCACCAGCTGGAGTAGTGGCTATTGCTGGTAGTGAGGCAGTAATTTCACCAGGATGGTCTTTACTGGATGTTTGGACTGAAATGAGTGATGGCACATAGGAATCATGGAGAGACAGGAACACGGTGGGGCATGGGATTTGAAAGCAAGATCAAAGGGGTAGCTTTCAGTGGGCTGACCCTTCCCGAAGCTGAATCCCTGAAAGTGAAGAAGCCTCCTGGTTGGCCAATATTCCCTGAGCCACTGGATCCAGGAATAATTGGTATCGATTGACTCATTAATGAGCCTAAATTACTGGATGTGAGCAGACCAGTCTTAATGTGTGCCGCTTTCTGCCTACATTAGATTGTAGGAGATTTTCCTGTAACCAGAAGATTGTTGCAGTGGTCGCTCCAGCAATTAAGATAGCCCAGCTACCATCTTTTCAGCTACAACAAGCTCAATTAAATTCCACCCAGTGTCTTCAAACAAACACTAAAATTTCCATGTTTTTTCGTATAATCAGAAAAGAAACAACAGATGGTCTTCTAGAGATGTCAATTCAGCACTTCACCAGTGAAAATCCATCTTTTTGTCTTCAGCTTCGAAATATTCCCTGTAATATTACAGTAAAAAGTAGCAGAGTTAGTGTGAGATTAATGGTAGATACCCAGCAGTTGGACTTTATGCTTTCAAAACTTTGTTCAACATTTTATTCTTTTCATTTGCCTTATTTTCAATTGGTATCTTCATTGAAATAATAATATTTCTATTTGAACCATCAAAGTATATATGTTTGGTCTGGCAAACTCATGCTTGGAGGACTACAGGGAAAGTATAAGTGGAATGAGGAGAATTGAGAAGCCTCTTATAGAGTCAACTCAGGAACAATGGGCCAAATAACCTCCATATTATATTGTATAATTCTGTGTTCAAACAATTCTAAGAAGAAATTCCTACCTATTACACTGCTATTTTGCAATAACACCACCAACTGCATGCTTTCATCTGGTTTCACATGGAAAAAAAACTTTGAATTGACAAGGATTTGAAATAAAGTCCAGAATTATAAATGCAATACTGTTAAAGTTTTAATTCAAGCACAATCCTGGGCACCTGAGCACAAATCCTGGAAAATCTTTTCTCGTGAGACTCTGCTAAGAAAACAAAGTATGGTATCTGTGGGTGTAATAGCATAGTCATCTGACAGATCATTTAATATTGCCCACTACATGGCCAGGTTCAGCTACATGTTATATTTAAAAATCTCAGTAGAAACAGAAATTATAAGCATTGCTCTATTCAGTAAAGCAGAAACTGTGAATAAGTTAAGCATACTAACACAACAATGCATTTATGTAAAAAAATTATTGCAATGATGACTAAATCTATATGTCAACTTTTTTTTATTGACTGAAGCTGCAGTCCATCATTAAGCAATTAATCAAACAATCCCCCATCTCTGAGTACAACATACTCTGCCTTCATCTTGGGTATTTGCACTTGGAAGAAAAAATGCTACAAAGTTAATGATTCTGAAATGTTGCACATAATTAGGTTGGGCTGTCATGATAAACAAAAGTAGGCAGAGTGGAGAGTGTTATGTGAGAAGCAAGGTGTGAACATTTTCACTGCTGTTTGTGTCTGCTCATGTTGTTTGATGTCAGGCAAACCTATTAGATATACCTTCTTAGTGAGACAGGGGGAAAAAAATTCTTACTGCAGAACTGAGATGGTGAAATGAGAAGGTGTGAATGCTGAACCCTTAATCTATGGCCAGTTGTGCTGCTTAATGCCAGTTAAATCAAGTGAAAAATTATTCCCTGTTCAAGAGAAATGAAATTACTTTGCATAAAATGTCCTCCCGCATCTTTTTTTCTTAAATTGGCATAAGATATTTTTGGTATCTCTGTACTTTTGTAAACTACTTTTGTTGGTGAACAGAATGCGGAACTCTTTATTTATGGCTGTTTTAAACGATTCATCCCCTGTACCTTGGTTTAAGTCAACAACTCCTGCCTTTGTTCTCACTGATGATGTACTTTGCCTAAATTACAAAGCATCGTGATCTGTGCTGACGCAGAAGCTAAGTAGGCTAAGGTTAAAATATCCTAATTGGGGCGGTGCAAACTTTTCCTTGCGTAACTCTTTTTCTCAGTAATCCATGCAAAATAGCATGAATGTGTCATTGCGTGATGAAATTTTCTCTTCTATCTTTACTTTTGAATTGTCTGGCAAAACTTATGTGAAGCAACAATACCCCTTTAAGCTCTACTTGTTCTGTTGAATGTAAACCTTTAGTGTTTGATGCCCCCATGCCAACAAAGGGCTGTTTCACATGGTAATCCAGATTTAGTCAAACCTGATTAAATCACTCAAGGCTGTTAACCTTGGGACACCATAAGCAGAAGCAGAATTTGTACCTGTTTCAAAAGTAATAGTGCTTGTCTAAACATTTGTGATGCATTCTCCAAAATCCATTAAATTTTGAAAATTTCTGCATCTTTGAAGGTAAAAGTTACAGAAGCATGAAAATCAGTTAGAATTTAAGTAAAAGAAAAAAACAAAAGTATTTCCAGTTATATACAAGGATCCAGGATAATGAAGTATTTTTCACAAAACAATGATAGTGGGAAGAATTGAGAAAAATCTTATTATACAGGCTGACTAACAGTCCTCATTTCATTTATCACTCTGCAATTTAAAATGGCAGTGGAATTTCCCATTTAAGTGCTCTTGTTTAAAGACATTTATGCTCAAATGGCACCAAACTTTCATGTGGGTGTTGGAAACCTCTCACATGACTGCAATCATGTGTTACTTATAAAGTTTGCACAGCTCTCATTCAGCTCTGCTTGCCTGGGTGTGATTCAGGTTGTCTTTACTTCACTGGTGTAGTATTGGTCCTCTCTCCTCCACATGTACTGTTTATAGTTATTGAAGGAGAGTCTTGCAATATTCCTGAAACTGTGAACATACAATATTGGGTAGTGCTGTCCTATGATAACTATCACACAGTGAGACTAACCGAATACTTCATGAGTCATAGAGTCATAGAGTTATAGAGTCATAGAAATGTCCAGCATGGAAATAGACCCTTCGGTCCAACCCATCCATGTCAACCAGATATCCCAACCCAATCTAGTCCCATCTGCCAGTACCCAGCCCATATCCCTCCAAACTCTTCCTATTCATATACCTATCCAAATGCCTTTTAAATGTTGCAATTGTACCACCCTCCACCACTTCCTCTGGCAGCTCATTCCATACACGTACCACCCTCTGCATGAAAAAGTTGCCCCTTAGGTCTCTTTTATATCTTTCCCCTCCCACCCTAAACCTATGCCCCTAGTTCTGGACTCCCCCATCCCAGGGAAAAAACTTTGTCTATTTATCCTATTCATGCCCCTCAAAATTTTGTAAACCTCTATAAGGTCACCCCTCAGCCTCTGACACTCCAGGGAAAATAGCCCCAGCCTGTTCAGCCTCTCCATAGCTCAAACCATAACTGACACAGTTAAGATCACACTGACCATTGGGGATAGTAATCAGAAGATGCAATTATAATTATTGTCTTTGTTCATTGAAAAAAAAACTGTGTAAGTTTATGTGCTTTTTTTTACCGTTGACTACTTTGCAACTGAAAACCCTGCCCACCCTGATGTCATTTCCATTAGGAAACTAGACAATCAATGTGTGAGCTGATGTCAGTAACCCAGTCTAAATACTTTACATCATATAAAAAATATAGGTAATACTGCAGATTGGAGTTCAGTTTTTATATAAATAATGGTATATTGTTAATAGGAATTTCTACAGTGAAGGCTAACAATCATTTATGCAATAAGTCCTGTAATCTGCCTCCAATTTCATTCCAGAAATAATAACCAATTTTTAAAATTCAGGAAAAGGGGAAGAACTTACATTTCACATTCCTCACGGCATTCTGATATACTTCAAAATCAGTGAATTTCTTCCACTGTGCGGACAGCGCTGTAACTACATGCACTGAAAGATCCCACAACAGAAAATAAGATGGATAGCCAGTTAATCTGCTTTTGGTGGTGTAGGTTAAGGAAGGTGTGCTGCTAACAACACTTGAAAAGCTCTTTATTGTTCTTTAAGTGGCTGCAAATGAAGATTTACGTCCACCTGAAAAATTCGATCAGTGTCTGGTTTAATACCTCACTTAACAAATGTATTTCTAACAAAGCAATGAATAAATGTGTTTGTTGATAATTATCTTTGTTGTAAGACTTACCGGATACCCCATAAACGACAGTTGACAGTGATATTGTCAGTCTGACTAATGAAGATAGTAATCATATTTTATTGTCCAAGATGTGAATTGGCTACGCAGTACAAATACTAGCAAATATGGCATTCATTTCTTTAATGAGTAGTCAAACTAATTGGCAGTTTTTATACCCAGGTGATATTTTTAAAATCTACCATAGCCAGTTATTAATAAGTTTATATGACGATAAGAACAAGAGTCTTTTAAACTTGTTGCACCATTCTATTAGATCATGGCAGATTTGCACTTCTGCTTCATTTTATCAGTTTACTGGAGATCCCTTGATACACCTTTTGGCTTGCTTTCTACAAAAACGTGTACAAGTATTTCTGCACGTTTAACTGCTTTGTGACAACAGACCTTGACACCATAATGTCACGCCAGATAATACTTCTTTGCACGCAATTTTTAAATACGAGCTATTGTGCAATGAGGGTGGATAATATGCAAAGAATACTTTTCTTAAAAAATACTGATTTAATGATGCAACCACAGTGGGATTACATTCTTGAACACACAAGAAGTGCGAGGTAGAAATAGAAGTACTATCATCTGAGACAGACTGACAATTTCAATGAAGATTAGACATAGATATAATGGGTTGCTGATGCTCTGACCACTGTGTCTGTAGCACAGACTGCATGAGGCTCCTGCTTGACCTGAGACCTGCTGTGCACTTGTGTTACTGAAGGGATAGGTACCAGAAAAGTACAAGTTTCATTAAGGCTATAAAGAAAAGGTTATTACAGCGGTCTCAATAGTTGAGTGAAGCTACCAACCATTTGAAAAGACTACTGTTTGCTAAGATGCTTCAGCCATCTTCAGTCCTTTCTGCATATAGTAGGCATGGTTGTATTGCCAAACATTACTCTGTACAAATAGTTTTGGATGTGGATATACAAGGCACAAAAGAAATGTTTGTTCGTACCAATAGACAAACAATTAGAAACTTGCCCTAATGATACTATTTGTTTATATTGGCCACAGAGGTTTATTCTCTACATATCTGAGGATATGTGCCTTTGATATACATAGTTCCATGGAAGGCCATGATGGAAAGACACATTGTCCTGCCATCTGCAGACTGAAAGCATTTTACATGAGGATGAGACTATATCTGCTTATCAAGGTGATAGCTGCTGCACACAAGGCCTTCCAAGTATTGGTGAAAAAATCCCACAGCTGCTTGAGGTTTCGTACGATGATGAACAGGTGAGTCATTTGATAGAATAAGTAAAAACCATTACTTTCAGAAGATCTAGAAGTGCTTGTTTGATGAGAGTTTAGCTTTGGTTTTGGCAAACATGACTGATATTAGGCCAGTTTAACTCAATGATGGCACACCACCCTTTGTATCAGAGAGCCATGAGTTCAAGATCCAACCTTGAGATGAAAGCATGTAATGAGGAACTGCCACACTGCTGAATGTGTTGCTTTTCGAAGTGACAAAACTAAGACTCACTCAGGTGAGCATAATAGATTCTGTAGCATTGTTTAAAAAGTGTGAGAAATATTACCAGCTGACATTTATTCTTCAACCACCAAAAAAACAGATTGGTTACTTTGTTTCTGGATTTGAAAATTGGCAAATTTGCAAATTGACTGTTGCAATTTCTTTTATTACAATGGTAGATATAGATCAAAATGATCGCCATAGTCATAGAGTTATATAGCATGGAAACATATAGATTCATAGAGTATGCTTCAGTCCAACTCATCTGCGCCAACCAGATATCCCAAGCTGATCTAGTCCCATTTGCCAGCATTTGGCCCATGTCCCTCTAAACACTTCCTATTTACCTTTTAAATGTTGTAATTGTATCAGCCTCCACCACTTCCTCTGGCAGTTCGTTCCATACACACACTACCCTCTGCATGAAAACATTGCCCCTCAGGCCCCTTTTAAATCTTTCCTCTCTCACCTTAAACTTATGCCACCTAGTTTTGGACTCCCTTCCCTAGGAAAAAGATCTTGGCTAATCACCCCATCCATACCCCTCATGATTTTATAAACCTCTAAGGTCACCACTCAGCCTCTGACACTTCAGAGAATATAGACCCAGCTTTGTCAGCCTCTCCCTATTGCTCAAAACCTCCAAACCTGACAACATCCTTGTAAGTTTAACAACATCTTTCCTATTGCAGAGTGACGAGAACTGAATGCAGTTTTCTAAAAGTGAGCTCACCAATATCCTGTACAACTGCAACACAGACATCCTGCGATCTAAGCTTACCAGTCTATAGTTCCCTGGATTTTTCTTACCATCTTTCTTAAATGATGCCATACATTAGCCATTCTCCAGACTTTCTGGCATCTCAACTTTGGCTGTTGATGATACAAATATCTCAGCCAGGGGTCAGCAATCCTTTCCCTAGCTTGCCACAAAGTTCTGGGATGCATCTTATCAAGTCCCAGGGATTTATCTACATTTGTGCATTTGAAGACCTTCAGCATCTCCTCTTCAGTAATAAGAACACTTTTCAAGACATCACTGTTTATTTCCCCAAGTTCCCTAGCTTCCTTCTCTACAGCAAATACTGATGCAAAGTATTTGTTTAGTATCTCAGTCATGTTCTCTGTTTCCATACACAGACAGCCTCATGGATCTTTCAGGGACCCTATTCTCTCCCTAGTTGCTCTTTTGCCCTTAATGTATTCGTGGAATGTCTTGGGATTTTCCTTAACCTTATTTGCCAAAGCAAATCATGAATGTAAAGCAATTGATGTTGTCCTGCTTTCCAAGAAAGTCTCTCACTGCAGAGGGTGGTGAGAGGATGCTGAATATCAGCCCCAAATGACACGAAACAATAGCTCCAGTTTCTCCAACTAGTAAGATCATATCTGTAAAATGTGGCGAATACGTCAGCAGATTATATCCTATACCTATACCTTAAATTATACATGAATCAATATATGTGTAACTAATAGTTCAGTTGTACCGTGATTATACCTGAAACAAGCAATAATGGATCACAGCAATGCATGAAAGTTCAAGCTATTTTCTGGAAGACCAGAGATTGTTTCTTTATATTTATCGGGATATGAACTCACACATTAGTTCTTTGCTTTTTAATCTTCTCTCTCAGTTATATTTCCAGTCCCCCTCAAGATTAGATTACTTACAGTGTGGAAACAGGTCCTTCGGCTCAACAAGTCCACACCAACCCTTCGAAGAACAACCCACCCAGACCCATTCCCCTACAATTACCCCTTCACCTAACACTACAGGCAATTTTGCACTACAGGCCAATTCACCTAACCTGCACATTTTTTGACTGTAGGAGGAAACCGGAGCACCCGGAGGAAACCCACGCAGAGGCGGGAATTGAACCCAGGTCTCTGGCGCTGTGAGGCAGCAATGCTAACAACTGTGCCACTCTGTCAAGCCCTGTTGCACAGTTAGTTTTCACATGGCTGGTATCTGTTTGTGAGCATTGACAATGAGTACTACTCTGCTATGGAACTGCGAAGGGCATCAAAACTTGATCTTGCATTTTCGTCATTATCAATGCACAGCAGCCCCTTGTTCTCAAGCAATATCAGGTTAGTTAAAGCAAAAACAGTTTGTGGCCTTTTGCTAGGCACAAAAACATATGCCAGTAGTGCTTTTTCCAGTCCCAACATCTTCAGAAATGCCACAGACACACCAGTGCCTCTAAATAATTAAGATTGAACTGGGTTTATCATCGCACTATAACTAGCACCTCATATGTACATTGAGCAAAAGAAAGTACTTTGGGGAAGAGACACAAGGGTCGAGAGTGTGGTGCTGGAAAAGCATAGCCGGTCAGGAAGCATCCAAGGAGCAGGAGGGTCAACATTTCAGGTAAAAGCCCTTCATCAGGAATGAGGCTGTGATCCGAGGGGGTGGTGAGATAAATGGAAGGGAGGGAGGAGGACAGGATGGGGGGAAGGTAACTGAAAGTATGATAGGTAGAATGAGGTTGGAGTAATGGTGATAGGTCAGAGAGGAGGGTGGAGCGGATAGGTGGGAAGGAAAATTGGCAGGTAGGACAGGTCATGAGAGTGGTGCCGAGTTGGAAGGTTAGATCTGGGATAAGGTGGGGGGAGGGGAAATGAGGAAACTGGCGAAATCCACATTGACGCCGTGGAGTGCATTTTGGGAAAGCAAACTTCAACAGGACTTTTAGACTTTATTGTAAGACACTAGGGAGTATTGCTGAACAAAGAGACCTTGGAGTGCAGGTTCATAGCTCCTTGAAAGTAGAGTCGCAGGTAAATAGGATAGTGAAGAAGGCATTTGGTATGCTTTCCTTTATTGGTCAGAATATTGAGTACAGGAGTTGGGAGGTCATGTTGTGGCTGTACAGAATATTGGTTAGACCACTGTTGGAATATTGCATGCAATTCCGGTCTTCTTTCTATCACAAGGATGTTTTAAAACTTGAAAGGGTTCAGAAAAGATTTACAAGGATGTTGCCAGGTTTGGTGAATTTGAGCAATAGGGAGAGGTTGAAAAGGCTGGGGCTGGACTGAGAGAGGCTGAGGGGTGACCTTATAGAGGTTTATAAAATTGTGAGGGGCATGGATAGGGTAAATAGACAAGGTCTTTTACCTGGGGTGGGAGAGTCCAGAACTAGAGGGCATAGGTTTAGGGTGAGAGGGAAAAGATAAAAAAAGAGGCAACATTTTCACGCAGATGGTGGTACGGGTATGGAATGAGCTGCCAGAGGAAGTGGTGGAGGCTGGTACAATTGCTACATTTAAAAGGCATTTGGATGGGTATATGAATTGGAAGGATTTGGAGGGATATGGACATGGTGCTGGCAGGTGGAACTAGATTGGGTTGGAATATCTGGTTGGCATAGGCGAGTTGGACTGAAGGATCTGTTTCTGTGCTGTACATCTCTATGACTCTATGAGTTGGAGGGTCCCAAGGTGGAAGATGAGGTGTTCTTCCTCCCGGCGTCCAGTGGTTAGGGAGTGGCAACGGAGGAGGCCCAGGACCTGTATGTCTTGGCGGAGTGGAAGGGGGAATTGAAGTGTTCGGCTGTAGGGTGGTAGGGTTGGTTGGTGCAGAAATCCCGGAGATGTTCTCTGAAGCACTCTGCAAGTAGGCACCCTGTCTCCCCAATGTAGTGGAGATCGCATCGGGAGCAATGGATACAGTAAGGGAAGTGCAGGTGAAACCTTGATGGATATGGAAGGCTTCTTTGTGGCCTTGGATGGAGGTGAGGGGGTAGGTGTGGGCACAGGCTTGCAATTTCTGCGATGGCAGGGGTAGGTGCTGGGAGGGGAGGGTGAGTTGGTGTGGGTCGTGGATCTGACAAGGGAGTTGTAGAAGGAATGGTCTTTATGGCAAGTGGATACAGGTGGGAAAGGAAATATATCTCTGGTGGTGGGGTCTGTTTGTAGATGGTGGAAATGGCAGAGGATGATGCAATGTAGATGGCGGTTGGTGGGGTGGAAGGTGAGGACCGAGGGTTTCTGTCCTTGTTGCAGTTGGAGGAGTGGGGTTCAAGGGCAGTGGTGCGAGAAGTGGACGATGTGCGCTAGAGGGCATCATCAACCACATGGGAGGGGAAATTGTGGTCTTTAAAGAAAGAGGCCATCTGGTGTGTTCTGTAGTGCCACTGGTCCTCCTGGGAGCAGATGCGACAGAGGCAGAGAGATTTGGAATAAGGGATAGCATTTTTACAGGAGGCAGGGTGGGAGGAGGTGTACTCCAGATAGCTGTGCGAGTCGGTGGGTTTGTAGAAGATGTCAGTGTTGAGTCGGTCATCGTTGATGGAGATGGAGAGGTCCAGGAAGAGGAGGGAGATGTCTGAGATGGTCCAGGTGAATCTGAGGTCGGGGTGGAATGTGATGATGAACTTGATGAACTGTTCAACCTCCTCATGGGAGCATGAGGTGGCACCGATTCCAGGTGGTTTGAATCCAACGTTGAGTGACTGCGTGGAGTTTGTACACTCTCTTTGTGTCAATGTGGAGTTCTTCTGGGTTCTCTGGTTTCCTCCCACAGTCCAAAGCTGTACATGCTAAATTGCCCATAATGTCCAGGGTAGTGCAGGCTAATTGGGCTTGCAATGGTAAATGCAGGATTATGGGGATAGTGTACAGGCTGGGTTTGGGTGGAATGTTCATCGAAGGACAGAGAGTAGTGGGCCTGTGGAATTCATCACCAAGGAGTGCAGTGGAGGCTGGGACATTGGGTGTCTTCAAGGCAGAAATTGATAAATTCTTAATCTTGCAAGGAATTAAGGGTGACGGGGAGAGTGCGGCTAAGTGGAATTGAAACAACCATCAGGCATGTTTATTTGGTGGAGTGGACTCGATGGGCCGAATGGCCTTGTTTACACTCCTATGTCTTGTGGGTTGGTGCAGATTTGATGGGCCTCAATTCAAACTGTAGGGATTCCATAATGTTATAAAGCATTACAAGGTGTTTCACAGGAACATTGTCAAATCACTGTTAACAAAAATCTAACAACATGTTTACTGTTTAAGTCAACCTTTTGTACCTCTATTCTTTCATGCCATTTAATCTTTTTTATTATAATCCCTACACAGTGTGTAAACAAGCCCTTCGGCCCAACAAGTCCACACCGATCTTCTGGAGAATATCCCACCCAAACCTAAACGTGTCAGAAAAACCCATCTGGTTCATTAATGCCCTTTAGGGAAGGAAACCTTCATCCTTACCTCATCTGACTTACATGTGACTCCAGAGCCACAGCAAGTAGTTGACTCTTCACTGGGCAATAAATGCTGGGCTAACCATCACTGCCCTCTTCGCATGAGTGAACAACAAAGAGGTGATTTGGTGAAGTAGCTAGACAATGAAGCCCAGTGGATCTTTTAACAATGGAACTTGGTGAATGGTTGTCAAATTGGTTTCAGTTAGCAGAAAGATACATCCATGATTTAGCATGGAGTTGTTGAGCAGTGATCAGGATCTGATATTTCTTTATTCTAATCTGTGAAACCTATGATAGAGGTCTTATCTATTTCCTACTGAGATCAGCAATCAACAGATAACAGCAATCTAAGCTAAGGGTCTTATTCATCTTTATGGCTGAGGGTTCCACTGGGCAATGCATGTAGTCTCTGAATTTGTGTCATTTAATGGATTGTTTTCTTTTCCAAAGCAAATGGACCAGATTGAATCCCATGCATGCTAAATTGAATGACAAAGTGGTATTTCCAATTAAACTCAGAAGTGGCTTAACTTGGATTTTCAGGTTTAGTTCCGCTTACAGCTTTATCAATTTTCTATTCATTCTGTTGATGAAATCATTAACAGGAAGTTACAATGACCTCTCAGGGTGAAAAGTGCAAAATTAAGAGAGTCGTGAATAGAGTGAAGAATCTGACTATTTGTGACATCCTTCCCATTGCTTTACCTTTGACCTTGAGGCCAATTCAACTTCCTGTTGTGGTGCCACCATGAGATGAACAACTAAGCGGACAAAGTTATTTAAATCCCACAGTCCTCAAATTTCTTCAGAGGTTACAGAAAGAATCTGTATAGTTTTCCAGCTTAACACAGTAAAATTTGCAGGTCATACGAAAGATGACAGCATTTTTGTCTGCTCGACAGGCCTCTGTCACACAGAACATTTTTAAAGGAAGCCAGAATCCAGACATCATTGTTAACAGTGGCAGAGGTCAGGCTAGGAATAGGACAGAGAGGCTAAAATAATTTGAATGTTCAGTCAATTTGTTTGCTTGCCTGCCATTTGTACTGCAGGCATCATTTGTCCAGTCCCACTGACATCGCTGCCAACATCACAGGAAAACATCAATGTATCTCATGGATGTTTGAAGAAATGTTAGCAAAAAAAAAATGCTGACAATTGACAGAAAGTAGCAGCCCTGAAAAAATAAGCAAGGTGATATTTGTGTCCAAGTAGCTGACTCTCTTTGGGCAGAAAAACATTACAGATAAGGAACTGCTATCAATTCTAATCTTCCTTAGTGCAGACAACATCTGGCACTGCAGATAGGAAGATAATAAGATAATGCTGTACATATTGAAATGGGCCTGAATATTTGAATACAGTTGACCATGGAAAATAATGTACCTGATTGAAGTTTAATTCTATCAAAGTATAAAATTCCAATTTACCTAATCAGTTCCATTCTCTTCCATTATATTGTTTTCCTGGTCTGAGCATAATGTTTTAAATAGTATACATTTCTCCAATTATTCAGAGGTTGAATAATCAGTCATTTCACAAAAGACTTATGCTGTGGGTTTTCTGCAGAGTTTCTTCTTATCTAGCATTTTATTGAAAGATTGGTAAAAAAAAATCAAAGTTTCTGTACCGTGTCCAACAAGGTCCTGGTGGGAGATTGGAGGAATTCTATCTCTTTAACACTTTCAAAATGAGGCCATTCTATCCATTGTCTAATATTGTGGCATTGCTAGTTATGTCAGTTGTGACTTTATAAGTAGAAAGTGAGTGTTTGCCCCAGTATTTGAACTCTACTCCATTAATATTTATAAGATAAATGGCATCTGCCTTTTGAAGTGGGGGCACACGTCTTACCTTGCTATATGAATCCCTATCCCCTCAAACTAAGCCTGTAATGATAGTTACACGTTCTAATTGAAATTGGTGCAAGGCTGTTTTTTCACATTGATTTTCATTTAAGGTATTTAATCTGTCCGCAAGGAACGCAAGTCCAGATAGCTTTGGAATTCCAAAGGTATCATTTCCTCTTGTTTCGATTAACTTTACAAACAACAAACTGATCAAATTGCAACTATTGTTTCAAAGCAAGCTGCATCACTTCCCCTCAGCATCTGGTGTGTAAATGTGCCCTTTACAAAAAAATGCATATATTTTGGGGGTGGAAGTGGGCGACTTGGGGGAAGGGTTGCTGCTCGAGCTGCATATTTTGAGAGGGTGAATTTCAGCTTGAGCTTGCTTTACACATGTGCATATGAAGATTTAGTTTTTAAAACTTTAACTGGTTATCAGCAACATGCACCTCGATTATCTCCTGGGCAACAGTGATACTGGCCTAGTCTTCTGTGGGTGTGTCTAGAAAAGGGAAAACCGTTTTGCAGCAAGCAACCATAATGGTGAAAAAGTCTTGTCAACCACATGGAATGAATCTTTAGTCCTCAGTTTGTTCTTAATGTGGCAGTTGGCAAAACACATTCCAGAGTGGCCAATGAGGGACAGAGGGCTAATGCAGTCGGAAAGGTGGACAGGGTTAGTCAGGGATCTGGGCACCTCATTTAGGGCTGTCTAGTTTGAAAGTTGGTGGAGGAAGACTATGAGCAGTCTGCCTGATCCATTCTCAGAAAATAAGGGAAATATTGGTTGAAACAAGAGCAAGGGACCTTCCACCCCGACCTCAAATTCACCTGGACAGTCTCGGACTCCTCCCTCCCCTTCCTAGACCTTTCTGTTTCTATCTCAGGCGACCGAATCAACACGGACATCTACTACAAACCTACCGACTCCCACAGCTACCTGGACTACACCTCCTCCCATCCTGCCCCCTGTAAAAACGCCATCCCATTCTCCCAATTCCTTCGTCTCCGCCGCATCTGCTCCCAGGAGGACCAGTTCAAAATACGTACAACACAGATGGCCTCCTTCTTCAAGGACCGCAATTTCCCCCCCGACGTGGTCGACGGTGCCCTCCACCGCATCTCCTCCACTTCCCGCTCCTCCGCCCTTGAGCCCCGCCCCTCCAACCGCCACCAGGACAGAACCCCACTGGTCCTCACCTACCACCCCACCAATCTCCATGTACAGCGCATCATCCGCCGTCACTTCCGCCACCTCCAAACAGACCCCAGCACCAAGGATATATTTCCCTCCCCTCCCCTATCAGCTTTCCGTAGAGACCACTCCCTCCGCGACTCCCTTGTCAGATCCACACCCCCCACCGACCCAACCACCACTCCCGGCACCTTCCCTTGCAACCGCAGGAGGTGCAACACTTGCGCCCACACCTCCCCCCTCATTTCTCTCCAAGGCCCCAAGGGAAACTTCCATATCCGCCACAGATTCACCTGCACCTCCACCCACATCATCTACTGCATCCGCTGCAGCCGGTGTGGCCTCCTCTATATTGGGGAGACAGGCCGCCTACTTGCGGAGCGATTCAGAGAGCACCTCTGGGCCACCCGGACGAACCAACCCAACCAACCTGTGGCACAGCATTTCAACTCCCCCTCCCACTCCACCGAGGATATGCAGGTCATTGGACTCATCCACCGCCAAACCACAACAACCCGACGGTCGGAGGAGGAGCGTCTTATCTTCCGACTGGGAACCCTCCAACCGCAGGGGATGAACTTGGACTTCACCAGTTTCTTCATCCCCCCTCCCCCCACCTTGTCTCAGCCGGATCCCTCCAGCCCGGCACCGCCTTCCTGACCTGCAGTCTTCTTCTTGACCTCTCCGCCTCCACCCTACTCCGACCTATCACCCTCACCTTGACCTCTTTCTACCTATCACATTTCCAACTCCCCTCCTCCAAGTCCCTCCTCCCTACCTTTTATCTTCTCCTGCTGAACACTCTCTGCTCATTCCTGAAGAAGGGCCTGTGCCCGAAACGTCGAATCTCCTGTTCCCTGGATGCTGCCTGACCTGCTGTGCTGTTCCAGCAATAAAGTTTCAACAAGAGCAAGGGATCCCAGTTTGGGTTCCACCATGGCCACTGAGCTCCTGACCTCATTACAGCCTTAGTTCAAACATGGACAAAAGAGCTGAATTCCAAAGGTGAGTTAAGAGTGACAGCCCTTGACATCAAAGCTGCATTCAAACGAGTGTGGCATCAAGGAGCCCTAGCAAAACTGGAATCAGTGGGTATCGGGAAGTGGGGAGAGCAAATTCTCTCATAGTTAGAACCCTGACACATAAGAAGATGGCCCTGGTTGATGGAAGGCAGTCATCTCAGGACATCTCTGCAGGAGTTTGGTGCAGGACCACTTCTATCTAGAAGGACAAGGGCAGCAGATCCATGGGAACACCACCACCTTCAAGTTCCCCTCCAAGCCTGGAAATATATCACTGTTCCTTCAGTGTCGCTGGGTAAAAAACCTAGAATTCCCCCCCTGATGACATTGTGGGTCAACCCACAGCAGGTGGACGACAGCGATTAAAGAAGGCAGCTCACCACAACCTTCTCAAGGACAACAAGGGACAGGCAGCTATGCCCACGTCATTCAAGATGAAAAAATCTTTAAGAAGGGGTAGCTGCTACTGCAGAAATGTGACGCAACAAGTTATTCTGAGGAACTGGAAGTTGCATACATGGAGGAAGAGAGGCCAACAATTGTGAAGGGATCCAACAGAATCTGTAAGCGGTTGGTCTGGGAAAAAGGTTTGTCCAAATGAGGGAGGGTGGGGGTGATATATGTGTACGTGTGTGTGTGTATGTGTGTGTGTGTGTTTAGAAGGGGTGGAGATGCAAAGCTTAATGAGAAAGGGCAATTGCACATACAATATAGATGGGTTAGGAGGGGCCCCGAGGTGCAGAGTCTACAAGATTTATGGGAAGGGTGAGAAGGAAGAGGATGTGGATGTTTGGTGGCCCAATGACACCTTGAGACAAAGGCCACAAGCCTCAGAGGAGGTGATCACTGTCACCTTCCATAACGTTGAAAATCAAAATGCACACTTGGAAAGAAAATAGCTGTGCCCACACCAGCGTGACTGGGGTAAGTGAAGTGACCTGTGAATGAGGGGACTGCTGGACTCATCAAGGTTGGGGCCTTTAAAGAGGAAGAACATTGTAGCCTGACCCACAGGACACAGACCTGCAGGAGACCTATTCCCTGGCTATCTTGATGTATTCAATGCCCCCACTTCCTCCACCTCCCTGCCACAGAGCTAGATGTAAAAATCATTCACTCCTACATGGTTGGACACAGAGGCTGCAAAACCTTCGGGTGTTGTGCAACAAGTCAGCAGTCACAGACCCATAGTCCTGTGTACGGCTAGTTCCTCTTGCTTCCAGATGACACAGCAGACCCTCAGAACAAACCTCCATCCATGGAATCTCATATGTGACCACGAAACTATGTTTTATTTTGCAACATTTGGGGCTACAGAGAGAGAGAGCAAGAGTAATAGAGTCATAGAGATGTACAGCATGGAATCAGACGCTTTGGTCCAACCCATCCATGCCAGCCAGAACCCCAACCCAATCTAGTCGCACCTGCCAGCACCCGGCCCATATACCTCCAAACACTTCTTATTCATATACCCATCCAAATGCCTTTTAAATGCTACAATTGTACCAGCCTCCACCACTTCCTCTGGCAGCTCATTCCATAAATGTACCACCCTCTGCGTGAAAACGTTGCCCCTTAGGTCTCTTTTATATCTTTTCCCTCACACCTTAAACCTATGACCTCTAGTTCTGGACTGCCCCACCACAGGGAAAAGACTTTGTCTATTTATCCTATCCATGCCCCTCATAACTTTGTAAACCTCAATAAGGTCACCCCTCAGCCTCCGACGCTCCAGGGATAACAGCCCCAGCCTGTTCAGCCTCTCCCTATAGCTCAAATCCTCCAACCCTGGCAACATCCTTGTAAATCTTTTCTGAACCCTTTCAAGTTTCACAACTTGTGGGCGGCACGGTGGCACAGTGGTTAGCACTGCTGCCTCACAGCGCCAGAGACCCGGGTTCAATTCCCGCCTCAGGCGACTGACTGTGTGGAGTTTGCACATTCTCCCCGTGTCTGCGTGGGTTTCCTCCGGGTGCTCCGGTTTCCTCCCACAATCACAAAGATGTGCAGGTCAGGTGAATTGGCCATGCTAAATTGCCCGTAGTGTTAGGTAAGGGGTAAATGTAGGGGTATGGGTGGGTTGCGCTTCGGCGGGGCGGTGTGGACTTGTTGTGCCGAAGGGCCTGTTTACACACTGTAAGTAATATAATCTAAATCTAGTAATCTAAAAAACATCTTTCCAATTGGAAGGAGACCAGAATTGCATGCAATATTCTAACAGTGGCCTAACCAATGTCCTGTACAGCCGCAACATGACCTTCCAACTCCTGTACTCAATACTCAGACCAATAAAGGAAAGCATACCAAATGCCTTCTTCACTATCCCATCTACCTGCCACTCCACTTTCAAGGAGCTACGAACCTGCACTCCAAGGTTTCTTTGTTCAGCAACACTCCCTAGGACCTTACCATTAAGTATATAAGTCCTACTAAGATTTGCTTTCCCAAATATGCAGCACCACATTTATCTGAATTAAACTCCATCTGCTACTTCTCAGCCCATTGGCCCATCTGATCAAGATCCTGTTGTAATTTTAGATAACCTTCCTTGCTGTCCACTACATCTTCAATTTTGGTGTCATCTGCAAACTTACTAACTATACCTCTTATGCTCGCATCCAAATCATTTATGTAAATGACAAAAAGTCGAGGACCTAGCACCGATCCTTGTGGCACTCCACTGGTCACAGATCTCCAGTCTGGAAAACAACCCTTCACCACCACCCTCTGTCTTCTACCTTTGAACCAGTTCTGTATACAAATGGCTTGTTCTCCCTGTATTCTGTGAGATCTAACCTTGCTAACCAGTCTCCCATGGGGAACCTTGTTGGACACCTTACTGAAGTCCATATAGATCACATCTGCCGCTCTGCCCTTAAGGTGCACAGGATCAGAGCTAGTACATTGTCACCAATGGCACAAAAGTGTCATCAATAAATCTTCTTCTTCTTCCCCCTCCCATTATGTCACAATAGACTTTCTATTTCCACATCTTGGAGGGGGGAGCCTGTTTGGCAGTAAATCCCATTGGGGATTAGGAGATTTTGTCGAGTAATCCAGGGCCGCTTGTTTCTGGATGGGCCAGACATTCCAAGGGAATTTTGCCAGAGGCATGTTGACACTCCTTGGTTTGAAGGGTCAAGCAGAAGGGGAAGCAGGATGGAGATGGACGGCCCTGCCATATCTGAAGTTTCCTGAGTGGAGAATTCTGAGGGGGCTGTGTACAGTTGCTCCTAACAGAAATGCCCTGTCTCCTTGTGAGGAAAGGGCACCTGGAGTGTGCACCAGGTTCTGCCTTCCCCCAATGCCACACCCTCAATCCCCCAGTGGCTAGAGTGATGAAGTGCAGAAGTGTGCACCCCTCCAGCTGACCCTGAGGATACAGGACCTGCCCATGGAGGCAGCCAGACTGTTGCATGATTACTACATTCCTGCATCTTCTGGGCAATGAAGCTACATTTGCATCCAAAATGTCAGTCAACCACTCCTGTTCGTACTTGCGCATTTGGTCAAAGCCTGATAGCTGACACCACTGGTTTCTCATGCCTGACTCTGAGCATGTGCCTGTTTTCTATTGTCCTCCTGTGTTGGGTGCCTCGGGCTTTTCTTCCTGGGCCAGCTACTACTGAGCTAGTGCCCATCAGATTATGGTCACACACT
The DNA here is from genome assembly GCF_037043375.1 of Chiloscyllium plagiosum. Lineage (NCBI taxonomy): Eukaryota > Metazoa > Chordata > Chondrichthyes > Orectolobiformes > Hemiscylliidae > Chiloscyllium > Chiloscyllium plagiosum. The sequence continues at coordinate 88,383,093 of NW_028270145.1, read as the reverse complement.
CCCAAAGGCTAATGTTGCCACCAGGGTGTCAGTATTTAAGCTGGTGTAATGTGTAGGATGCAGCTTCACCAATGCTTTCTCTGAGGCTTTTGTACTCTTATCCTTACCTTAGACCTGTTGAGACCATTAAGTGGTCAATCAACTACCACTTAAGGTCTTCATTCTGGATCCACTGGAATTCTTTGATCTGCTTTTGCTGCATGGACAGCTGGCAAGCAGAAAGGAGGCAATACATCCTTAGGGAGGTTCCCTCTGTATATCAGGAAAACCATCAGCATATCCTATTTCTAAGATTCAAAATTAGGATAGAGGTGGTCAGTGGAGCACCTCCTGGCTCCATCATGGACTGTTGATCATTTTAATCATCCTGAACGTATGTGTGATAATATACCCCTGCAGCAGGTGGGACTTGAACCCAGGCCTTCTGACACAGACTTAAGAACACTATCATGGCCCCTTGTAGAACGTATAATGTCACCCAATGGCTCCTCACATCAAAGCAAACTTGATTTAGGTTTGAATCCTGGGCTTATTCCAGAGGTGTGGTTGAGGGACCAGAAGCCCCTGGAGGTGGGGGTGGTGTTAATGGCTGAATGTGGATTCAAAGGCCTCTGATATTGGGGAACATTGAGAGACCTCAACGACATAAAGGGACATTTATTGGTGGCCTGTCGGTAGTGGACCCTCATTAGGAAGGTTGGATTAGAATTTCCTGATTACTGTTGGGTGGTGTTTGTCGTAGCAGACACACAGGATCCAGAAAGGAAGAGAAATGGTACTGAGCACCTGAATCTGTCAGTCCACACTTCAGTTTAGCTTATGTTTTGGGAAACCTGGCCATCTTTTGTTTATTAACATGTAAAATTTCACCAAGAGATTTGCAGCCTTATAATAACATTAAACTTTCACCTGACTCACCAACACAAACCTGGCTGCTCTTTTGGTTTAAAATGCTGTATTACTTTCCCACCCACTGTGTTCATTACAAACTCCATTCCCTATGACCAAAGTGAAAGTATTCATGTCTCATCATTTTACTTTAATAGCTGCAATTTTATGGGCTAAAGATGGTTTGATGAAGGACACTCTTAACCTCGAATGTTTGCTGTGATCACATTATGAGCACAGACATTGAAAGTAGGAAATGCCTTAGATTAACCATTTTAATCAGGATGCACTGAAACTCAAAGAAGTATCAACATATTCACATCACTTGTTTGACTCACACTTACGTGTCACAATTTACCAAGAAGAGGATAAACAAAATGGGGGTGGAGGGAGGCGGAGCCATGGCCACTCCTCCCCAAATCATAATACTGTTTATTGACTCCATCACTGTCCCTGGAAAACGTCTGAAACTGATCCACATAATTCATTATCCACATGTCATATTTGACTTGATGGTTAGCTTCCACTACAAATCCACATCCAAAGACCACATTTTTTCACATCAGTAACATCACCCAATTCCAGCCCTGCCCCAACACAACTGATGCTGAAATCTTTATCAATTCTTTTATTAGCTTTACAATTGTCTATTCCAATACATTCCTGGCTATCCTTCCATATTCCGCCCATTGTAAATTAAAGGCCATCTGATACTCAATTGCTTGTGTTCCAACTCATACCAAGTCCTATTTCCCTGTGCTTACTGACATACTTTAGCTCCCAGTTTAATTTAAAATCCCCATGCTTGCTTTCGAATCTTTCCATGACCTGACCCCTCCCTATACCTGTGATTTCCTCCAGTCCAACAACTCTCCAATTGTGGGATCTTGAACATTGTCAATTTTAATCACTCCACCATTGGTGCTGTTCCTTCAGCTGCCTGGTCCCTCATCTCTCAGGTTTCCTGCTTATTCTGTCTGTGCGTGTCGCTCTTTCTACCCTTATTTAAAGCACTTCTTAAAAACTATGATTTTAGCTTTCTGCCCTAGGTGATTTAGAGTCAAACTTTAAAGTGTTCCTGTGAAGCTTTGAGTCTGTGGAACACTAAGACATTTCAATACCTTAAACTGGCTATATAAATACAAGCTGTTGAGATGTTGTTGTTGCATAACACTCTTCATAACCTCCAGTAGTTCCACAAAGCCAATGAATTACATGTGAAAGTAAATCTAGTCACTTTTCTAATGCAGGGGAATGGAGCAGTTCATTTGTACACAACAAGACCATACATAGAGCAATGGCATGAATGGCGAAATAACCTATATTTAGCTTTGTCGGTTGAGGAATAATTAACATACAAGCCAACCTCTTTGGGTAGCATCTTGGATTTTTTTTACACCCATCCAAAGATGGAAGATGATTTCACTCAGTTCAGAAAGAAAGCACCTTCAAGAGTGAAAAACTCCCCAGTTATGTACTGACGCGTCAGACGAGATTCTGTGCTCACCTCTGGTGATGACCTTTTAACTCCTAGATGAGCGCCACTGAGCCTGGGTTGTCAGATAAGAAGTAACAAAGGGGAAAACTTGGTAACAAAGGTTCAGTAGTCATGACAGGTGGTGGTAACAGGCAGAAATTAGTCCTCACTGGCAGTCAGCCCACAAAGTCCCAATCATAACCATTGTCTCTTCTGGACAATAGCAAGAGAGGATTTGTCTTATTGCTGAAACACAAAATGCAGCTTTAAAATAAACAATTGAATGAGGTACAAATACTGAAAATTGCTCCTTTATTAGGTCCAGCTTGGCCTGAACCTGTGCCAAGCGTTTCATTCTGATCGCAGCAGTAAAAGTCTTCCTGGAAAACCAGTTGCATGTTTATCAGGATCCAGCTGAGGTTACGAGCAACCAGTTTAGATGGGAAAAGGAGGAAGAGCATCACATGTTTGAAACATTCTGCACTATGCACTGCTATTTTTGTGGCATGACTCATATTTTGGGTTTCTTTTTATGTCAGGGGATCCTTGAGTCCTTTTCTGGAATTTTTTTTTCCCCTTGATTTAAGCAGCTGTTTTCTTTCCTCTCTGAGGAGTAAGCCTGAGTAAATTTATCAATCAAAGAGTGACTCAAAACTAACAGGAAGTCTTCAACAACAAGACCCTTAGGCAGGCCGATATTATGAAGAAATCTCGGTCTGTTTGAGTGCTTGGATCTAGAACTCTACAACCATCCTGAGCTACATTTAGTTGCCACTGTTTTTTGCCGAGGCACCATTAGTTTTTTGTCCACCAAAATCTTCCTAAAAAGGTACAATGCCTAGTGTTTTAATTTAGCTTGCAAAGTGACATGCGACTCTTTCTCCATAGTTTTCACTTAGCTTATTTTGTTCCATTATCTTATCCTTCTAATACTTCCTTCCTGTGCTACTCACTGCCAAAACTAACCTTGTACTAGTTGCCTTCCGTAAAGACTTGAGCTTCAAACTTAAGGGGATGAGAGAAGGAAAGCAGAATGGGGCACATTCTCAAAAGAAGCTTGCATGTATTCAGTAGGACAGACACATCCTTCTGCTTTCTACTGAGAAATAATGTGTCACCCTATCACTTCCTTGCTGAGATAAACTCAAACTTCCTGTGAAATTACTGAGGTAAAAAAAGAGGCTGCAGTTCTTTGCGTGTTGAGGGGGAGATAAAGCAGTGGGGGTGGGAACGTTAGTGGGGGAGACAGTGGGGAACAGCAAGGGAGACGAAAGGGTCAATCTATCAAATTCCTATTTTTAACAGAAAAAATGAAAAAAAACCTGAAAATGAAGCTTATTTGACATTAGCCATTTCCTGCACTTAGGGGGGAAGAAAGCATGTAGTTAGTGCTGTTTGAGGCACTCTGTGCTGGCGTTATCTCTGACCTGCAGCTTAGCCCTGGTGTCTGCACTGCCAAAATGCTCCTATTCAACATTGTGCTGAGTTCATCAATGCTCCACGTGTCAGCATCCTAACAGGAAAAAGCAGGACAGACAGTCACTTCATTCAGCTGCCCTGAGATCTCATGACAAGCAAAATCCCCTTGCTGTCCACTCGTATCACCAGGAGACAGGTAAAATGCATAATCCTTCCAAAAATTGCAGGCACAGGCAAATACCCCTTCTCCTTGTCAACAATGTCTCCACAGATGGATTCTTATTTAAAATCAGAAAGGCTGAAGCTTGTACAACGGTTAAGAAAGATTACACTGAGAAGCCCCCACCCCTACCCGTGTGGTCTTCAAAACCTGGCACTGTATCCTATACAACTGTTTTGGACCATGAGAGGAGTACTTCATCCCTGCTTAATGTTCAAATATTCAGCAGGGATAAAGGCCGTCCTTTAGACTGCCACACAAGCATACACTCACACAAAGAACTGTAAGTTTGCCAGGGACTTAAGAACAAATGAAATCTTATGGCCTGGCAGATTGCATATAGTTATATCAATCCTTGAGAGTGACAAAATAAAACAGGTGCTCCAGGTATAAAACTTCTCCATTTCTAGGGCAGCTCCCACCCTCTCTGTCTAACATGTACACACTCACCACTGGAATGCTTTGACAGGTGCAGAAGTTCAGGTTACAGTGTGGAACTGGTGAATAAATATGTGATGCTATTGAAGTCTAACGTGCTCACTGAGCAACCGAGGACGTTAATAACTGGCAAGGTACACTAATCTCTGATTGCAACATTTGGTTTACTTTAATCTGGAGGGACAGCTGTATTAAAGAGGGAATTATACTAATCAGTTCAAGGCCCTTGCATATAAAACTTCCCATTAGGCTTAAAGTACAACAGCTTACCGCTCATTCTCTCGGAATATACATCTGGTTCTGAATGTGGCCATCACTAATTTGCAAGGTACAAACTGAAAACAAGAGGCTGACAGTTGCTGGGGGATGGGGAAGGGGGGAACGCCAGATTCTATGAGAATTTTTGAACACAAAAGCAGCTTTGAAGCATCTCAGTGCTACTGCATGTGTTATCATCCCTTGTCTATTTTTTTCCTGTCACCGGAGGTGACCAAACTGAAAAAAAAAATTGATGATGTCAGTCAAATGCTAAATACAAAGCTTGGCTTTGTTATATTAAGTCAGAAGGTATGATAGGCCATGCCATATGGCCATAATCCTCCTATATCTCCCATCACCTGACAGGAAACCCTTCATGTCCCATGACCTTATATGGCAGGCACCAGGTTAGGGGCTGCCCAAGGGGTTTTTTTTCCTCTTTCTGTTAAATCCAGGGGTTTACGGTGATTCTCTTTTTTTTAGTCAGGCAAACTATAAATCCGACTGATTACTCTGCACTCTTTTGCTTGACTGAGCCTTTACAATCAGACAGCTCTGTTAACAATAAACCCCTGATGAATCAAACATCTATGGCATTAGTTTCACCTAGCTGCCTCTTTCCCATGCACCGAGAGCTCTGTCAGACCTCATCTGATGAGAAGAGCAACTGACACGTTTTCTCCCGATGCACCTATTTATCAACAATTCAGCAATGGGGTGTTGGCGGGTGGGGAGGCAGAGTGGGCGGGGGGTGTGGGGGTAGGGGGGAGGTGTGAAGTGACCGTTCCCTGTGAAAACTCAAAGCTCAAATTGGCAGAAGCTTCGTCAGCACGTCCAGGTTAACTTCTGTGAAATCGCCACTTACAGCAGCAATATGCATGGGTCAGGGCCAAGTGCTGTCTGGCTCCTTATCAAAACTGGATGTTTTGGGAATTTATCATGTGCCACAAACATCTCATAAGAAACATACAATGGGGAGGGAGGAGGAGGCAGGAAGGTGGAGGGGCTGTGGTGGTGGGGGAAGGGGGGAGCGCATAGAAGGTGCACACTTACAAAGCAAATTGTCCTGTAAAAATACAGAACTATCAACATTGCAGAATTACATCATAACTCTACAATTCATGCAGTTCCTTCCTCATGTATTTTAAAACATTTTGATCATCTAATAAAGAGTTTCTGGTAAGCTGAAACTCCAAATATTCTATCAGTTCAAATACTTGTATTTAAGTCAGTCATATTGCAATATGCATTAGACAACATACTGCTCTTCAACATTTAAATCATAAAGCATTTTTTTCTCTTTAGTTTCCTTTATAATGATCCAACATGAAAAGATATGATTCAGCCCCGAGTCTCCTAGAATGTAGATTACTATTTAATTTGACTATTTCTTAGCCGACAAACACAAGTCTGTAACGACAATATAATACATCCTTCTATCTCTGGATTGCCTTCTAATTTAAATGCTGATTTAAGGCCTTTAGTATGCACCTGCTTTTTTTTACTCACAGTCAGACCAAAATACATTAAATACAGACTTGTTTCATTCACATTGAATCAAGGGGGATTTTTTTTTGAGAAACAGAGGAAAAAAAGTTTCCTTTTCTCCAAGGAGGATTAACTGTAGATTCAGTCTGCTTTCACTACTGCTCTTGTGGCTCAAGTAAAGTGATTTTGGATTACCTATACTGGAGTGCTTTGCATACCTCAGAGGCTGACAACAACAGCTCTGCATATGAAGTAAGTAACAGATGGGGACTGCAAAGTATGGCCAGAGAATAGTGTCATTTGCAATGATCTCAGATCGTTTCCAAGATTGGTGCTAATAAAGTTTGTCACCATGCCGAACACAAGTGCTTGACATAATCCAGATATTTATTCTCTGTAAACATTTTAGATGTTATGTCTCCTGATCAATTAATATAATTTACTGTCCAGTGAATTTTCATCATTGTCATGCATGCTCCCTAGCAGCCACTCCATCAGTGTTTTCCCGAAGGGTACCCTTTAATCTAGTACCTGCCACTACTCAGATCACTCTGAGCAGTTAAATTTATGAGATCAGCATTTAAAGGTTGGACAAAAACTCTCCAGTAAGAAAGTAACTCTTCCTATTAAACAGTCACTAAACATTTACCCATAAACTGATCACATTTTCACCCATCATGAGGATAACAAGTGAACAGAAAAGAACAGTGTAAACTCCTGATACCTCGTGTCACAGTGTCCTAATATCTATTGATCAAAACCATGGATAACAGCACACCGCGGAATGAGACATCCTTTAGACCTAAAATGCCCAGCCAGAAAGAGCAAGGCCTGTGCAATATTGAGTGAGTTGCAATTGCATGTCATGCCTCCACAGGTATTTCATCCATTTCAAATAGATTAAAGTCAGGCTGCTGGCTTTAATCCTCCTGGCAATAACCCCCATGAACCTGTTCATCTATAATTCAGCATTTGACCAGTAGGAGGTGCACTTCACAAGGACAGGTTCTCTTTCCCCATCTCCTTGGGCTGAGGTCTCCTCTCTCTTCAGGGTGTGCCATGACCCTCCCATATACGTGTGGCTGTAAACTCCTTTTTTAAAAAGTCCCTTGGCTTAGTGAATGGGAGTTTCTCTGTCCTCATCTCGTTTACACATATCATTCCATTCTCAGAAAGGGTGAGCAAAAGGGCTACACATTACACAGCGTGAATGGCATTGGTCTCTGCCAAGAGACAGATAAGTGTGCCAGTTTGCTCATTGGAGATGGGATCCACTCTATCTCAGAAGACAATGGGGAAATAACAAAATGCATCACAGAATTTGAATGACAGGGATAAGCATTAGACTCATATCCACATGTAGAAGCAGGAAGACTCTAAACTTGTAAAACTACAGGACAAAGCTAGTAACATGAAGACATTGTTTTCCTGAAATAAATAATCCATGTTGTTCTGCAAACTAAAGACTTCCAAGTAATTAGTACAAACTGGAAGCTGAAACAGCTAAGGTTGACTTCTCTCTAAGATTTTTTAAAGATCATATATATGCTCTGACAAGCATTGGAAAATCTGGAAAAATAATAATACACGTGTTAACATTTTAATACATATTTTGACACATCTTTTAATTCATCTTGTATTGTGGTGTCTACATTACTAACACACACCTACACACCTCAGTATCACATCTGAGGTGTTCAAACATTTGCCTAAAAAAATGTGCTCTGCACCAGAATAACGGTTTAAAAAGTCAGGGAACCAATTACTGTCTGCAACGACTGACTGACTACCGCTGCACAATTTGCTGGCCTTTCAAATGGTTGTCTCAGATCCACGAACAAGGAAGAAATGCTTCTGTTATTCTTGCAAGTCTTTTGACTCTACTGAAGCATGCATGTTTGCCAGACTTACACAGATAGAATGAGCTTCTGTGAGTGGATTTTAAACACAAACCTAAGAAAGTAAAAACAAATCAGACTTAATTGTAATTGGCTGGAACAAAATGCCTAAATCAATATAGCAACATGGCTGATCTGCTCATCATTTAGCCATTACCTGGGAGAAGGATACCTCCTGCTGTGCCTGATTTTTTTGCTGTAGATTTACTATAGCCTGTTTCCCTCAGATACTTTCTTTTTATACAGAAGAAATCTGTTTCTTTTCTCCCACCTCTGTTTTCTTCAAATGCTTCACTCTGGATGTAACCTTCTCCCTGTAATTGTCCACATATATTAATGCACAGGTTTATTTTCCCCTGCACTTGGTTCCTGTGTAGGTTTCTCAGGGGTAATTACTGAGAAGCACTTCCTCCCCCATCTATGTGGGATTCATACATAGCCCAGTGTCCACATGTTTGCAATGTAGTTAAATTTAACAGCATCATTGAACAATCGGTATCATTTCTCCTCATCTCTGCCCTCATCCCACACCCTACCTACCCCTGCCAAACCCGAAAGAGTGTCTGTAAAGGAGTTAAATATGCAGCCTGTAAGGAACAAGGCAGTGCCTTGTCCCCTTGCATTTACACCATGTGTAGAAAAAGCTGCCTTTTAATACTTTTTCCCATTACTCATGTTTTCTGGTTTCAATGTACCATTAATTCTGCTGGGCACATATGCACATTGTAAACTTTTGTTTTTGTGCATGTGTGTTGTTATGTGGGTGTGTTGGTGTGCTTGCCAAAAAAAAAAGAGATACGAGAGGCAGAAGGGCTGACAAAAAGAGCAAAAGGTGACAGAGAGAAAAATGATGGTGGGGGATGGGATAGATACAGGGCCGACAGATGACTAGCATTAGACTATCCACCTGCTGTTAGCTTATATAACACCTCCCTCCTTTTCTATACAATTATTAAGTTCCCCCAGTGCAAGGCCTTACACTTGGACTCTAACAAGCTTATAATGATAGTAAGCGTATAGTTTAGGTTATACCAAAACCACCAACTAACTGTAGAAAGTCACTACGGGGGAGTTACCTTTGCACAAGGTTCAATTTAAGATGGTTCCTCTCTTTTACTCACTGGCTGCAAATCAGCATTTTCGGTGGACAATAGACTCAGCAGTGGCCTCATGATTGCTTCTTTTCAAATGGTAATGGACATCCTAACTCCTCTGCCAGGTTTTTTTTCCTCTACTGGAGCACAAATTACAGTTTACAAGACTGAGAAAAAAATATTTTTTTTAAAATTCTGAACAGAATATCTTTCTTCCCCCGCACTCCACCCCCCCTCCCGATAAACTGACATGTAAATTACCCTTTAAGTGCTCCACTCTAGGGCTCTGATCATCTCCTAATTGTCGCAGTCAATTGTAGCCAACAGTCTCTTCATTCCCAAGCGCTTTGACAACAAGCGCAGGGATCAAAGACGAATCAGCTCCCTTCAATTTCCATCTGTTTAGGATACCACAAAAAGACTGAAAGCAAAGGTGTAAAGGGCACTGCTGTAGAGGAGAATTAAGTGTAGAAATTAGTACAATTGAAATTTTTGTTACCTTTTATTGATGTACATTCTTGTAAACTCCCTTATTACCTATTTTAAAAAAAATACATAAACATCTGCAGTGGCAAATGGCTTCTTAAATACTTAAAAGCCCCTGACGTGTTAGCATAATTTTCTGCATCCCGACAGGGCAGAACATGATTTGAATCATTTTTCACTTATTTTGACAGCATGGTATGATGTTATTAAAACATTCTTTCTTATAGGAACCTGTGGTATGCAATTGAGGAGATTATCAAATGCTCCAAAAGGCACATCCTCTATTCTTATTTTCAGTTACCAAGTTAAGGTGACTGCTCTATTACTTTCCTTTGGTTTCAATGCTTTCTTTCACTCCACACTAAAAGATAGACAACGCTCAGGCCTCTTGGTGCGGTTCCAATTCCAGCCTTCACGGAAAGAAGTGCATTTCATATAATTTCTGGTTTGGATAAAGATACTTCCTGTTTACACGGGTCATGCTTAAAACAACATACAACCACTTCCAGAACACTTGAATGACAATGATTATTTTTGTCTCCGTTGGACTTGTGCCTGATGGATGTCAAATGTCCAACCCCATTCGTTTGAAAGAAACAAGGTATCGATTCACTATTTCACCAGATTCTGAGGAAAAAAACCTGTTTCTTGCAGCCTTTGACTGAAGAACCACATGACTAAATTGCCACCTGTGTGATTGTATTTATTTACAGCATTTGATAGATACATATAAAAACACATTTTATAAATGTATTCACTTTATCAATTTAACCAGAGCCCCTACATAGATCAAATGTGGAAGTAATAGTCAGTGTAAGGCTGATAACTCCTTGAACTACAGAGAGTTAAGGACAGATTGATTTTCTAACCCCTCTGAGGTGAATCTTTAAAGGGGCACCACCATCTGGAGAAACCCATCTGCTGCTTAAAATATTTATAATATGTATTCTGGCTGATCTCCTCTGGTGTTGCTACACTGGTAGTCTGGGGCCGAGGCCTACAAGTGTAATGTTTACCTATTAAATTGCAGTTAAGTTTGATGTGGAGATGCCGGTATTGGACTAGGGTGGACACAATCAAAGTCACGTGACACCAGGTAATAATCCAACGGGTTCATTTGAAATCACAAGCTTTCGGAACACTGCTCCTTCATCAGGTTAAGATGCAGCTAAGTTTAACCTGGACAGTTTAGGCAGTCTCCACAGACATTCTGAGATCATTTAGAGACTGGTAGTTGGGTTACGTTTGTGTTGGGTGCCAGACGCTTCAATAAATCCTTATGTTTCTGGGGCAACACTACATTTTCAACATAAGAAAGAGCTGCATGATGCATTCTACTTTCTTTTCCACTTTCCGTTACTATGTTAGCCCTGCAGAGTGGTAGATTTCAAGGTTTTTAAATAAAAATGTATGCTCCCCAATAATTCTCTGTGGATTAGCCAAGGGTTACCAGTTAAATCCTTCAGTGCTGATGTCATAAAGTGCATTTTATTATAAATATCACTGCTGCATAGATTATAGCAAAATGAGTGGGCAGGAATAAATGCAAAAATAATGATCTCATCTTTAGTTCCAAAAATTGTGTCTCATGATTGCGGGTGCCAGCCGAAGAAGATTATTCACCAAAATTACTGGTGCCCATCATTATTCACTTATTACAGATAAAAACTCCATGATGTCAGAAAGGTGGTGCACAGATTTATGCTTCATCAGATATAGCACCTGCCGCACAATGTACTTTCCGCAGCAACCTGCCACAGTAGCAGTATAGTGGGGTTATCAGAGCAACTCCACCTCCTCGCCTTTCCTCTGTGTAATCAGATTTCCATGAGTCAGAGTTTAATTTGACATAATTTTAATCAAGCTGACTAAGGGAAACTAACCAGTTCAAGCACTGAATGTAATGGTACTTCCTGAGGTGTGAGGTCAGGTTAATGGGGTTACAGGATGTTAGAATAAAGCAAAGGCATATTAGCTCCAATTTTAGTTGAGTTACTAAGTGTGGAAATTAGCCAGAGAGACCTGTATTAGCTAATCCTAGTTTGGCTGGCTGAAGCCACAATGTAATTTGCTTCAGCAACTCAGAAGAGAAGAAACAAAAATTAGTTCAAATGTCAGTGGGAATTTAAACCCCCAAACTACAAGCAAATTTGGGTTGGGGCAGAATAAAGATGGCAAATATAAAACCTTCAATGCACCTTAATTCAGATCACTGATTACAGAGGGCAGTGAAATCTGTGGAATTCAAACTGGCTGCCTGCCTCTGCATTCTTAAAATGATAATCAAGCCATAGAATCATGGAGTTAAATAGGAATGGAAACAGACCCTTCAATCCAACTCGCCCGTGCCGACCAGATATCCTAAAATGATCTAGTCCCATTTGTCAACATTTCGCTCATATCCCTTTAAATCCTTCCTTTTCATGTACCCATTCACATGCCTTTTAAACATCATAATTGTACCAGCTTCCACCACCTCCTCCGGCAACTCGTTTCATACACACACAACTCTCTGCATGGAAAAGTTGCTCCACACGTCCCTTCTAATTCTTTCCCCTTTCGCCTTAAATCTATACATTCTAGAAATTGGTGAAAGAGTATATCCTCCATCCACAGCCCAGCCCTCATTGTCACCCCTCAGTCCCATTCAAACTGAGCACCCTGGGCCCCCAACCCTATTCCAAACACCCTCTGTCCTAGCCATACTGCCTATGCATTAAGTCTGAGGCCTTAATTTCTATCCAGCAGCTGCTGGAGGGAAAAGTGTGTAAATGTGTGTAGGTGCATCGGTATAGAGGACATGATTGACATAAAATACGTCATAGCCAAACGTCTGCACAGCAGGAGAGGGTTTGGAAGGAGAAAAGTAAAAACTTCATATGTTCAGACAATGTAAACATACTTGCTCCTATATATAAGTCATTTTCTTTATTCTTATAAATTAAATAAAAAGTGTTAAGATAGCAAAAAATGATACCCAGCACAAATTATAACCCTGTTGGTAAGTGGATGTTCACTTATTTCTGTTAAAATCCATGGATGGTCATAATTATCAAAGTTTAAAAAGCAGCTTCTCTCCAAAACATTGTATTTGAACTATCAAATGTACATCACTCATCAATTTGTCAGTAATAATTATCTCATAATCACATTCTACCAGAAAGCACAAATATTTTATTAAAATAGAATGTACATTTGATACATAATTATTTTATTCTCATAAATCCTTTCACGTCATTGGAGGTCAATCATTTCTGTTCAGTTTCAGGATATCACTATAGGATTCTTCAGAATATTTTCTGATCAACCTGTTCAGAGATATTACTGCATAACTCTAGACTAGATGGGACCCAAAACCAGGCCTCCTAGCTCAGTAGCAGGGAAACTACCACTGTGCCATAACAGCCCCTTCTTCAAGGTAGTGTCCAAGGCCTCGTTATCTTCAGCTGCTTCATCATTGATAGCCCTTCCTCACAAGGTCAGAAGTGGGAATGTTCCCTGATAGTTTAGCTTGGTTGGTTTGTGAAGCAGGAAGGGTTTATGTCCAAAATATCGATTCTCCTGCTCCTCGGCTGCTGCTTGACCTGCTGTGCTTTTCCAGCACCACACTCTCGACTCCGATCTCCAGTATCTGCTTTCTCCACAATATGTAGACAGGCCAACAATGGGCAAGGCCACATTAGATTTGGTACTGGGTAATGAACCCTGCCAGGTGTTAGATTTGGAGTAGGTGAGCATTTTGGTTATAGTGACCACAATTCAGTTATGTTTAGTTTAGCGATGGAAAGGGATAGGTATACATCAGATGGCAAGAGCTACAGCTGGGGGAAATTGGACAAGATTTAGGATACATAGTATGGGGAAGGAAACTGCAGCGGATGGGCACAATAGAAATGTGGAGCTTATTCAAGGAACATCTACTGTGTGTCCTTGATAAGTAAGTACCTATCAGACAGGGAGGAAGTTGTCGAGCACAGGAGCTGTGGTTTACTAAGGAAGTTGAATCGCTTGTCAAGAGGAAGAAGAACCTTTATGTTAGGATGAAGCGTGATGGCTCAGTTAGGGCTCTTGAGAGTTACAAGGTAGCCAGGAAAGACCTAAAGAGAGAACTAAGATGAGCAAAGTTGTTGGCAATAGTATTAGGGAAAACCCTAAAGCTTTTTATTAGTATATAAAGGATAAAAGAATGACTAGAGTAAGATTAGGACCAATCAGTGGAAAGTTGTGCGTGGAGTCAGAGGAGACAAGAGAAGCGCTAAATGAATATTTTTCATCAGTATTCACATTGGAAAAAGACAATGTTGTCGAGGAGAGTACTGAGAAACAGGCTACCAGACTACCAGATTGAGGTTCAGAAGGTGGGGGTGTTAGAAATTCTGAGAAGTGTGAAAATAGATAAATCCCCTGGGCAGGATAAGATTTATCCTAGGATTCTCTGGGAAGCCAGGAATGAGATTGCCGAGTCTTTGGCTTGGATCCTTATGTCATCATTGTCTACAGGAATATTACCAGAAGATTGGAGAATAGCAAATGTTGTTCCCTTGCTCAAGAAGGGAAGTAGACATAACCCCGGTAATTATAGACCAGTGAGCCTTACTTCTGTTGTGGTTAAAGTATTAGAAAAGGTTATAAGAGATAGGATTTATAATCATCTCAATAGGAATAGGTTCATTAGGGATAGTCAACATGGTTTTGTGAAAGATAAGTCATACCTCACAAACCTTATTGAATTCTTTGAAGAGGTGACCAAACAGGTGGATGAGGGTAAATCCATATGTGGTGTATGTGGATTTCAGGAAGGTCTTTGATAAGGTTCCCCATGGTAGGCTACTGCACAAAATATGGAGGCATGGGATTGAGGGCAATATAGTGGTTTGGATCAGAAATTAGCTAGCTGAAAGAAGACAGAGGGTGGTGGTTGATGGTAAATGTTTATCCTGGAGTTCGGTTACCAGTGGTATACCACAAGGATCTGTTTTGGGTCCACTGCTGTGTCTCATTTTTATAAAGGACCTGGATGAGTGTGTAGAATGATGGTTTAGTAAATTGGCCGATGACACTAAAGTTGGTACAGTTTGGATAGTGCCGAAGGATGTTGAAGGTTGCAGAGGGACATAGATAAGCTGCAGAGCTGGGCTGAGAGGTGGCAAATGGAGTTTAATGTGGAAAAGTGTAAGGTGATTCACTTTGGATGGAGTAACAGGAATGCAGAGTACTGGGCAAATGTTAAAATTCTTGGTAGTGTAGATGAGCAGAGAGATCTCAGTGTCCATATGCATAGATCCCTCAAAGTTGCCACCTAGGTTGATGAGGCTGTTAAGAAGACATAGCTTTTATTAATAAAAGGATCGTGTTTCAGAACCATGAGGTCATGCTGCAGCTGTACAAAACTCTGGTACGGCCATAGTTGGAGTATTGCATGAAATTCTGGTCACTGCATTATAGGAAGGATGTGGAAGCTTTGGAAAGGATTCAGAGGAGATTTACTCGGATATTGTCTGGTATGGAGCAGAGGTCTTACAAGGAAAGTCTGAGAGTCTTGAGGCTGTTTTCGTTTGAGAGAAGGAGGTTGAGAGGTGACTTAATTGAGATGTATAAGATAATCAGAGGGTCAGATAGAATGGACAGTGAGAGGCTTTCTCCTAGGATGGTGATGGCTAGCATGAGAGGGCATAGCTTCAATTTGAGGGGTGATAGATATAGTACAGATGTGAGAGTTAGTTTCTTTACTCAGAGAATAGGAGGGGTGGGGAACGCACTGCCGGCAACAATTGTAGACTCACCAAGTTTATGGGCATTTAAATGGTCATTGGATAGGCATATGGACGAGAATGGAATAGCGCAGTTTAGATGGGCTTCAGATTGGTTTCACGGGCCAGTGCAACATTGAAGGCCAAAGGGCCTATACTGCGTTGTAAAGTTCTACGTTCTATGATTGACTCTCCACATCATTAGGGGGGGAAGGCAGTGATGTAGTGGTAATGCCCCTGGACTAATAATCCAAATCCATGCTAATGCTGTGGGGTCACTGGTTCATATTCCATGATGGCAGCTGGTGGAATTTAAATTAAATTCATAAATCTATAATATGAGGCTAATTACAGAAATGGTGACCACGGAATTGTCATAAATGTGCATTTATGCCCTTTTATAGAGAGAAATCTGTCTTCTGTACCTGTTCAGACCTAGATGTGACTGCAGACCCTCAGCAATGTGATTGATTCTAAACTCTCCTCTAAACTGTTTGAGCAAGACACTCGGTTCAAAAGCAATGAGGGATAGGCAACAAATGTTGACCTTGCCAGAAAAGCCCACATTCCTTAAAATGAAAAGAAATCTATATATTCTTCTATCCTGCGATACATTAGAAAATCACTGAATTCGAAAAGCGTCATGTCCACATTTTTAATGGGAGCTGTATTTCAGTTTGAAGCTCTCCACAAAACTGACACTCCACAGATTACTGGCTCACAATAATTGTACAACCAATTCAAACCCGAATTAATAGATCTATCACCCTATTCCCTTGTCCCACTATGTCTCAGTCATCTCTTCACACTTCCCTTGACACCACCTCCAACACTACTGCTTAGCAGCTCCATGTGCTGTTTGTAAGATGCACAGAAGCATCTCCAAACCCATGCCCCTAACATCCAAAAAGACATTCTCGCTGTGTCTGCATGGGTTTCCTCTGGGTGCTCCGGTTTCCTCTCACAGTCCAAAGATGTGCAAGTCAGGTGAATTGGCCATAGTGTTAGGTACATTAGTCAGAGGGAAATGGGGAGAAAGTGAGGTCTGCAGATGCTGGAGATCAGAGCTGGAAATGTGTTGCTGGAAAAGCGCAGGTCAGGCAGCATCCAGGGAACAGGAGAATCGACGTTTCGGGCATAAGCCCTTCTTCAGGAATGAGGAAAGTTTGTCCAGCAGGCTAAGATAAAAGGTAGGGAGGAGGGAATTGGGGGAGAGGCGTCGGAAATGTGATGGGTGGAAAGAGGTCAAGGTGAGGGTGATAGGTCAGACTGGGGTGGGGGCGGAGAGGTCGGGAAGAAGATCTCAGGTTAGGAAGGCGGTGCTGAATTTGATGGATTTGACTGAGACAGGGTGGGGGGAGGGGAAATGAGGAAACTGGTGAAATCCGAGTTCACCCCTTGTGGTTGGAGGGTTCCTAGCCGGAAGATGAGGTGTTCTTCCTCCAACCGTCGTTTTGTTGTGGTCTGACGATGGAGGAGTCCAAAGACCTGCATATCCTTGGTGGAGTGGGAGGGGGAATTGAAATGTTGAGCTACAGGGTGGTTGGGTTGGTTGGTCCGGGTGTCCCAGAGGTGTTCTCTGAAACGCTCCGCAAGTAGCCGGCCTGTCTCCCCAATATAGAGGAGGCCACATTGGGTGCAGAGGATGCAATAGATGATATGTGTAGAGGTGCAGGTGAATCTGTGGTGGATATGGAAGTTTCCTTTGGGTTCTTGGAGGGAGGTGAGGGGGGAGGTGTGGGCGCAACACATTTCCAGCTCAGAGGGAAATGGGTCTGGGTGGGTTACTCTTTGGAGGGTCGGTGTGGACTGGTTGGGCCGAAGAGCCTATTTCTACACTGTAGGGAATCTAATCTAATCTAATTGAAAACATCAATATGTGCACACTTCCTCCAAGTCACGTACCACCCTGACTTTGAACTGAATTGCCGTTTCTCCATAATTGCAGAGTCAAAATCCTCAAATTCTCTCAAGCCACAATGCACAGACTGCGATTGTTGAAGAAAGTGGCCCATGATCAGCCTCTCAGTTAGGGATGACAATAAATGCTGGCCTCATCAGAAATGCACACATCAAATGAACAAATCTTTAAAAATCATAAAATTATGCCTCAGTTTAAATTTCAAATAATTATCACTCTGTGGAATAACAAAATACCTACGCTAATTTGAAATTGCTAGGTCAGAACTGTGGTTGACAAAAATAATTAATTAAAATGATTCATGTTTTAAAACTTTATTGACTCGGTTACAATTTATTGACTAAATCCAATCACCTCACTGACAGTAATAATTTTTACTTTTTTTTTACTAAGCTGCCGTAAGCATTGCTTCAAAGTGATTACAACCCTACAAGTACTTTATATCAACCCAACAACCCATCTCAGTGAAGCCATGTATGTTGAGGGAAAGTGTAGAATAGATAACTGTTTCCATTCCAGCCTAAGTCATTTGGCAACGCAGACCCAAATAATCAAGGAGCAGGAGAATCACCGTATCGTGCATAAGTCCTTCAGCAGGAATGAGGCTTGTGAGCCAAGGGCTGAGAGATAAATGGGAGAGTGGGGTGGGGCTGGGGGAAGGTAGCTGAGAATGTGATAGGTAGATGAAGGCAGGGGAAAAGGTGATAGGTCAGAGAGGAGGGTGGAGAAAGACGATGGACAGGTCAAGAGGGCGGTGCCGAGTTGGAGGCTTGGCATGGGATAAGGTGGGGAGAGGGCAAATGAGGAAAACACCCCCTACTTATCCCAATCCCAAACTTCCAATCTCTCCCACCTTATCCCAGCCCCAAGCCTCTAACTCGGCACTGCCCTCTTGCTCTGTCCATTGTCTTTACCATCTATCCACTCCACCCTCCTCTCCGACCTCTCACTTGCTCCACCACCTTCATCTACCTATCGCATTCTCAGCTACGTTCTCTCCAGCCGCACCCACCTGCCACTTATCTCTCAGCCACTCCCGGCCCACAAACCTCATTCTTGATTTCATTCCTGATGAAGGGCTTATGCCCAAAACATCAACTCTCCTGCTCCTTGGATGCTGCCTGACCATCTGTGCTTTTCCAGCACAACACACTTTGACTCTTGTCTCCAGCATCTGCAGTCCTCATTTTCTCCCACAAATAATGAAGCAGTGCTGGCTATGCCTGTCTGTCAGTAGTGACCATTTGTGAGTGGCTGTGTTATCAGCCAGCTGGACATGCCTTGCTCTGAGGTTCTGTCCGAGTGAACTAGCTCTGATTAGGTGCTCAGGGCAGACAGTAACCCCTCAGTTGCCAATGTAAACAAAGATTTTGATTCCTGATGTAATCATGCATATAAAGGTCACTGAGATCATCAACAAACATCACTGCAATGGAAATGCCACCTCCTAAACAGGAGGTCACAGGCTCAAGAACCCCTCCAAAGCTTCATGGACATGATCCAGGTTGATCATTCAGAGCAGTCTTCCCATTTTACTCCCCATCTGATTGCATTCTAAATTGAAGTAAATAGAGAAGTAAACCAAGACAGGCTTGGAACAGATTGCAGGTTTTCTATTATCCATTTTACCCAAGGCTTATTTCACCTCCAGAAAATCTGGATCATTGCTTAAAAGCAAGCCATGACAGTCAACCAAGATGGTATAAGCTCAAGTGACAGATTTCTGAAAGCAAACCTAAGATCAATTATAAAAGTTATTCCTGTATCCGAAAAATAATCAAAATCCAATTGAATGATTGTGATAGATCAGAAAGTATTAGTTTTGACTGAACGAGCCAAGATGAGTTGAATGAACTTCTTCCATTCGTTTATCTTGCATAAAGAGGATTATAATGTTTTGTTTCACTTGGAGATGGTGTACTTGGTCACTATCATTCCGACACAGCGTGTTTGGGCAACTCCCTGGACAGCAGTGGGCACACAGAGGTCTAGATCTTTGAGGAGCTAATGGTGCCGTGTTTGTTGTAATGTACCAGGTGAGAAGCCTCCTGTGTGATCCACTTGAAAATATCATTGACGACACTCATGGCCTTGGAGGAGATGTCGGGTTCAGGTGAACCTGCTTCATCACTTTGTCGATGCAGATGGTGCTACTTGCTTTCATAGACACTCTCCTCTTCTTGCTGCTCTTTGCTGCTATCTTCCTTCTTGCTTTCTGAGCACCCTTCTTGGCAACTTGTCAGATTATATAGAGATATGATGACCATAGAATACAGTTAAGGAATCATTTAGGAGGCTAAGTTTGACTGTGTGGAAGAATCTTTTTGTCGGTAAAATAAACTAGATAGATTCTTGTCAATGAAACCAGGATTTCTCTTTTTGTTTTGAATGAAGTATCATTCAAATTGTAGTTTATGATTTTTTTGTCTTTGTCTTTCCTCTTGACTGATATTTCTAATGTCTGTTTTTTTTTAACTTACTCAGTATTCCACAGTGTCCCTGAAATATTGCGTGTAATATTTAGAAGCATAGGAACGTCGATCTGGCCAGTACCCAGTGAGTACATTATCATGAGATGGTGATCTACTTGGCAGGAACTTAATAGTTGAGTCAGGCCAGGATACAAAGAACCAGGCACAATTATCTAAAGTACAACAAAGGCAAGTATGTCTTCAATGTGAATTAACCCTGGTACAGATCAGGGTGAAAACCTGACAGCAGGAAAGTGGAGAGAGTAATTAACATGGATAGATTCAGAACAAATAAAAGAAACCTCAATAGTTTCTTGTAATGGCAAATTCTATCAGAAAATGCATTTGAAACCTATTTAAAGGATCAACACCTCCAAAATGTTACTGGAAAAGCATACTCAATAGTCATGGTTACAGAAGCAGGTAAAATCATGATCAAATTTAGTGTTTGTTCTTATCTGTAAAAGCCTGTAAAAATCAGCATAGTGGCGAGTCAATGTCACCTAAGAGCCGCATTATTCCAAAAAGATAATGACAGGAAAGCAATATTTTATGCACCTCACTCAGTGACAGACGTTGAGCACACATCGGCCTAAATCAAAAAGCTGATACCTGTTGCAAGTCCCAAATGAACAATAGTCTCAGTGATGATAGTTAACAACATATATTCACAGCTTGATAACATTAGTTGCAGTGACTGAATGGACACTTAAGTGAATCAGACAGGAGACTACTCAGTGTTAAATGCAGATTCTCAACAAACCACACAAGGATTACCAGAGAAAAGAGTTACACTTAGCAAAATAGAAGCAAGAATAGGCCACTCAATCCTTTAAGATTGTTCTGCCTTTCATGGCTGCTTTGTACTTCACTTATTTGCCTCAGTTTTATATTCCTGAATGCCCTTGCTTAACAAAGATATATTAATCTCAATGTTACCATTTTCAATTGACATAGCATTAATTTCTTTTTTGGGGGGGGGGGGAGAAAAATCCAAATTTCTATTACCTTTGTGTGAACCAAAATCAGAAAATGCTGGAAAAGCTCAGCAGTTCTGGCAGCATCTGTGGAAAGAAATCAGAATTAATGTTTCAGATTGAGTGACCTTTCCTCAGAACTGAGGAAAGGTCACTTGACCCAAAATGTTAACACCTATGAAATGTTGAGGTTTAAGTTTAGGTTTGTGCTTTCTTATTCTGACCTCCAATAGCTTTTACAGTATGAAAACCTTCAATGGTCATTCAATTTTCAAAGACACAAGAATCATAGTTCTTTATAGCCTGAAAGATTTACATTCACATAGCAAGTCTACGATTTCAAGATACGCCAACTCACTTTGTGCCCAATAAACCACCTTTTGAAATAACCATTGTTTAACAAAGATATATTAATCTCAATGTTACCATTTTCAATTGACATAGCATTAATTTCTTTTTTGGGGGGGGGGGGAGAAAAATCCAAATTTCTATTACCTTTGTGTGAACCAAAATCAGAAAATGCTGGAAAAGCTCAGCAGTTCTGGCAGCATCTGTGGAAAGAAATCAGAATTAATGTTTCAGATTGAGTGACCTTTCCTCAGAACTGAGGAAAGGTCACTTGACCCAAAATGTTAACACCTATGAAATGTTGAGGTTTAAGTTTAGGTTTGTGCTTTCTTATTCTGACCTCCAATAGCTTTTACAGTATGAAAACCTTCAATGGTCATTCAATTTTCAAAGACACAAGAATCATAGTTCTTTATAGCCTGAAAGATTTACATTCACATAGCAAGTCTACGATTTCAAGATACGCCAACTCACTTTGTGCCCAATAAACCACCTTTTGAAATAACCATTGTTGTAATGTGGGAAACATAGCAGCTCGTTGTCCATAGTAAGGTCTCACAAACATCAATGAGATAATGACTAGGTCATATCCTTTTTAGGTGGTGAATGCTAGATAAATAATGACCAGGCCATAAGGAGGTACACCCATGATTCTGTTTGAAATCATGGCTGGGGTTGAGTGGAGCCTAGGTAAAAACAATGACTGCAGATGCTGGAAACCAGATTGTGGATTAGTGGTGCTGGAAGAGCACAGCAGTTCAGGCAGTATCCGAGGAGCAGCAAAATTGACATTTCGGGCAAATGCCCTTCATCAGGAATAAAGGCAAAAGCGTGGAGAGGTAAGCTAGAGGAGGGTGGGGGTGGGGAGAAAGTAGCATGGAGTACAATAGGTGAGTGGGGGAGGGGATGAAGGTGATAGATCAGGGAGGAGGGTGGAGTGGATAGGTGGAAAAGAAGATAGGCAGGTAGGACAAGTCATGGGGACAGTGCTGAGCTGGAAGTTTGGAATTAGGGGGAGGTGGGGGAAGGGGAAATGAGGAAACTGTTGAAGTCCACATTGATGCCCTGGGGTTGAAATGTTCCGAGGCAGAAGATGAGGTGTTCTTCCTCCAGGCGTCTGGTGATGAGGGAGCGGCAGTGAAGGAGGCCCAGGATCTCCATGTCCTCGGCAGAGTGGGAGGGGAGTTGAAATGTTGGGCCACAGGGCAGTGTGGTTGATTGGTGCAGGTGTCCCGGAGATGTTCCCTAAACTGCTCTGCTAGGAGGCGTCCAGTCTCCCCAATGTAGAGGAGACCGCATCGGGAGCAACGGATGCAATAAATGATATTAGTGGATGTGCAGGTAAAAATTTGATGGATGTGGAAGGGTCCTTTAGGGCCTTGCATAGAGGTGAGGGAGGAGGTGTGGGTGCAGGTTTTGCAGTTCCTGCGGTGGCAGGGGAAGGTGCCAGGATGGGAGGGTGGGTTGTAGGGGGGGGCGTGGACCTGACCAAGTAGTCACGGAGGGAACGGTCTTTGCGGAAGGCGAAAAGGGGTGGGGAGGGAAATATATCCCTGGTGGTGGGGTCTTTTTGGACGTGGCGGAAATGTCGGCAGATGATTTGGTTTATGCGAAGGTTGGTATGGTGGAAGGTGAGCACCAGGGGCGTTCTGTCCTTGTTACGGTTGGAGGGGTGGGGTCTGAGGGCGGCGGTGCGGGATGTGGACGAGATGCGTTGGAGGGCATCTTTAACCACGTGGGGAGGGAAATTGCGGTCTCTAAAGGAGGCCACCTAGTGTAAGCTGTGGTGGAACTGGTCCTCCTGGGAGCAGATACGGCGGAGGCGGAGGAATTGGGAATACGGGATGGCATTTTTGCAAGAGGTAGGGTGGGAAGAGGTGTAATCCAGGTAGCTCTAGGAGTCGGTGGGTTTGTAAAAAATGTCAGTGTCAAGTCGGTCGTCATTAATGGAGATGGAGAGGTCCAGGAAGGGGGGGGGAGGTGTTAGAAATGGTCCAGGGTGGAATGTGTTGGTGAAGTTGATGAGTTGCTCAACCTCCTCGCGGGAGCATGAGCCTACTGAGCCTACTGAGCAGGCTAGGTGGAGGGAGGACTTACAGTATCATAACAATGGGTGGCAGGGGGAGGGTGGAAATTGTCAATTGAAGTCAACAGGAAAACTGACTTTATCCCAGAGCCAACAGAAATTTAGCGGTAGCTAGGAATTTCCCAAACCTGTGCAGCCTCCCATTACACCTTTAGACTGCCGAGCAAACTCTGTCGGATTTGCCAGTCAATGTCGAGAGATTTGTTCTTTCAAAAACATTTAGTGCTCAATTGAGGGACCCAGTACCAGAAAGGTGAGCGGGAGGGTGCCCGCTGGGGATAAAGCCTCTGCTTTACATCTGACCGCCCAACACTCTACCTTGCTGGCCACCCAATGCCCAGAACCGCCAACAAACCCACGGTCAAATGTCTCCAAACATCCAGCAATATTTCCTGGTGAACGATTCACTGAATTACTAACTGCCAGGAGCCACCACCCTGCTTGAGGCTGCTCACAATGCAGGACATTATACCTTGATTTAATTGGCAGTGCCCAGCTCCCAATTTTCATCCAATTAGGAATTAATTCTTTGGGAAACCTGACATTGCCACTTAAATGTCTGGTTAAACTTAGAAAGCATCTCCCCCAGAAAGCTGTCATATATTTCCTGTTTGTTCTCTCATTGGGACACTGAACTCGGGTCTCCTGCACTGAAATTCACCCAGTGCTATGGAATCTATTTTCTCCATTTGAAAGCCGAGAGAATTTCAGCTTTGAGTGCAAAACGTGAAGCAAGTACAAATTGGCCCAACGTTAAGAAGTGTTTTACTCCCTAGGCTTCCTCTCAAACATAGTTGCTCATCACTAAATGCAAAATCTGGCATGACCCAACACAATCCAGCAGCTTTTACAATCAAATTTTGCCTTAAAATATATTATGAGGGGAACACATCAAATTTGGTTAATATAGCAGGAAAAAAAGTAACTCAATCCACTGGCTGTGAGTAACCCGATTTCAAATAACTGACAATACCTTGTAATGAATATTCAGAAATAATTCCTGATGTGAAACCATAAAGAGCTGCAAAGATCCAACAGGTTAGACAGGATCGATGGAATCAAACAGTGTTAATGTTTCAGTCCCTTCATCAGAATTGTTCAAACTACTGATTAGATTGGGAAATATTAGTCTGTTACTCAGTAATTTGTTTAAAAGTATATACAAAGCATTTTCAAATGTACTTATTGTTGTACTTATGTCCAGAAGTTCCAACTTGATTTTTGGAGCGTCCATGAAAATCTGCAAATGATCTTGATTAGCTGAAACTACACTGCATATGCATCGTTTTGTGCTTGGAGCGGGACTTGACCCTACAGCCCATTGACTTAAAATAGAACAGAATATCTGTTACAGTCCCCTCCCGTAAAGAAATTTGTCCAGGAAACTTGTCTATACTGATTTACGTTCCTTATCAAGTCATTAATACATATTTTAAATTATTGTGGCCCCAGAAATGATCTCTGAAGTGGTCCAATTGTTACAAGTTGCCTTCCTGAAAATTCCCCCTTATCTCAGCTTTCTGCCTTCTATTCATTAGCCAGTGTTCTATCCCTGTTAATATACTACCTCCAACATCATAGACTCACACCTTATTAAATAGTCTAATATGTAGTACCTTGTCAAACATCTTTTGAAAATCCTAATATCCACAGCTTTCCATCCATCTGTCCTGCTTGTTACCTCCTCAAAGAATTCTAATAAATTTGTTAGGCATGATTTCCCCTTCATGAAGCCATGATGACTCTGCTTGATCATATTATGCTTTTCCAAATGCTGAGCTAATACATCCTTTACAATAGACTCTAATATTTTCCCTATTACAGATATTAAGATGGATTATAGTTTCTTTCCCTTTTCAAATAAATGTGTTACATTGACAGTTTTCCAATCTTGTGAGACTTTTCCAGAGTTTAAGGATTCTTGGAAGATTTGTACTAGTGTATCTCTGCAGCTATTTCTTTTAATATCCTAGGATGCATCCCATTAGGTCCAGGATACGTATTGGTCATTAGCCCCATTAGTGGCTCTAGTACTTTTTCTTTGGTAATAGCTATTGAAATTTATTTGAAAGAGAGACTTCTAGTGATAATGGACAAGAAACATAGAAATTCATCTTTTCTGCATGGATAGTAATCCAATGTGTTGAACTGCATGTGGTATTATCCAATTCGTCTGAACACATGACCATGTATGAAGTATAAGCTGCTATCAAGTTTATGAATGAACAGAATCAAACATGTTTCTGGATGAATGAAAATGAAAGCAAGCTACTTCTAAACTGTTTCATTCTGAATGAAATAATTTTGCTGTAACAATAAAACTTCTGTTGTCGGCCAAATGCTGAAGTTACGTATTGAGGAAGAAATGGCAGGAAAAGCTGCCATTTAGAAAACTTAATGCAATCAGAATCAACATGGTTTTATGAAATGGGAATCTTGTTTGCTAACTTTGCTCAAGTTCTTTGACGATATAACATGCAGAATTGATAAAGGGCAACCAGTAGATGTAATGCATTTGGATTTGCAGAAGACATTGTATGGTGCCACTGTTTAAGAAGAGTGGTAAGGACAAGCCAGGCAACTATAGACCAGTGAGCCTGACGTCAGTGGTGGGCACGTTGTTGGAGGGAATCCTGAGGGACAGGACGTTCGTGTATTTGGAATGGCAAGGACTGATTAGGGATAGTCAACATGGCTTTGTGCATGGGAAAGCATGTTTCACAAACTTGATTGAGTTTTTTGAAGAAGTAACAAAGAGGATTGATGAGGGCAGAGCGGTAGATGTGATCTATGGGAGACTGATTAGCAAGGTTAGATCTCACAGAATACAGGGAGAACTAGCCATTTGGATACAGAACTGGCTCAAAGGTAGAAGACAGAGGGGTGGTGGTGGAGGGTAGTTTTTCAGACTGGAGGCCTGTGACCAGTGCAGTGCCACAAGGATCGGTGCTGGGCCCTCTACTTTTTGTCATTTACATAAATGATTTGGATGCAAGCATAAGAGGTACAATTAGTAAGTTTGCAGATGACACCAAAATTGGAGGTGTAGTGGACAATGAAGAGGATTACCTCAGATTACAACAGGATCTTGACCAGATGGGCCAATGGGCTGAGAAGCGGCAGATGGAGTTTAATTCAGATAAATGCAAGGTGCTGCATTTTGGGAAAGCAAATCTTAGCAGGACTTATACACTTAATGGTAAGGTTGCTGAACAAAGAGACCTTGGAGTGCAGGTTCATAGCTCCTTGAAATTGGAGTCACAGGTAGATAGGATAGTGAAGAAGGCATTTGGTATGCTTTCTTTTATTTGTCAGAGTATTGTGTACAGGAGTTGGGAGGTCATGTTGCAGCTGTACAGGACATTGCTTAGGCCACTGTTGGAATATTGCATGCAATTCTGGTCTCCTTCCTATGGGAAAGATGTTGTGAAACTTGAAAGGGTTCAGAAAAGATTTACAAGGTTGTTGCCAGGGTTGGAGGATTTGAGCTATAGGGAGAGGCTGAACAGGCTGAGGCTGTTTCCCCTGGAGCATCGGAGGCTGAGAGGTGACCTTATAGAGGTTTGCAAAATTATCAGGGGCATGGATAGGATAAATAGACAAAGTCTTTTCCCTGGGGTCGGGAAGTCCAGAACTAGAGGTCATAGGTTTAGGGTAAGAGGGGAAAGATATAAAAGGGACCTAAGGAGCAACCTTTTCATGCAGAGGGTGGTGCGTGTATGGAATGAGTTGCCAGAGGAAGTGGTGGAGGCTGGTGCAATTGCAGCATTTAAAAGGCATCTGAATGGGTATATGAATAGGAAGGGTTTAGAAGGATATGGGCTAAGTGCTGGCAAATCTCTATGTACATCCCTATGACTCTATGTACATCCCTATGACTCTATGACTCTAAATGGGACTAGATTAGGTTTGGATATTTGGTCGGCATGGATGGGTTGGACCAAAGCGTCACTTTCCATGCTGTACATTTCTATGACTCTATGACTCTCAGTGCCACATAAGAAATTATTGCACAGATGCTCCTGGGATTGAGGCTTACATCTTCGCATGGACTGAAGATTGGTTAACACACAAAAGACAGAGAGTCAGGATTAATGGGTCTTTTTCAGGTTAGAACTAATGGATTACCACAAGGATCACTCCAAAGTTAACAATTGTTCACTACCTATGTTAACGATTTGGAGTAAGGAACAATGTGTAATGAATCCAAATTTGCCAACAATATAAAAATAGGTGGGGCAGCATGTTTTGATAAGGACACAGGATATCCAGAAGGGTATATGGATAGCTTGAGTGAATAGCCAAAACTTGGCAGATGTAATTTAATGTACAAAACTGTGAGGAAAGAATCAAAGGATAGACTTTTACTTACAATGGAGAAACTCCAAAAAATGTGTAGCACAGAGAGATTGGGGTGTTCTTGTGGATGAAACACAAAAGTCAGCATGCAGACCAGCAAAGAATTAAGAAGGCAAATATAATTTTCATCTTTATTACTCAAAGGTTGGAGTTTATAAATACAGACGTTTTGTCACAATTGTGGATGGTGTTAGTGAGGTTGCAGTTTTAGTTTTTCAATTCATTCATTATATTTCAGAAAGAATGTACTGGCAAATGAGATTCATTAAGCTTATTCTTGAGGTGAAGGGGTTGGTTGATCACAGGACTAGACAGGTTAGTTGCACGAGTGATATTCCCAATGGTGGGTGAGTCCAAAAATAGGGTGTCATAGTTTAAGGGTTAAAATATAAGGTGCAGAGATGAGGAGAAATTTGTTCACCCAGAGAGTGATGAGCCTATGGAATTCACTACCACAGAAAGTATGTGAGGCCAAAACATTAAGTGTTTTCAAGAAGGAGGTAGATCTAGCTCTTGTAACTAAAGGGAAGACAGGTTATGGGGGGAAGGTGGAATTGGGATAATGAGCTCAATGATCAACCATGATCAAAATGAATTGCAGATCATGCTCAATGGGGGTAAATGGTCTCCACCTGCTCCTATTTTCGATATTTCCACTATCAAGAATGGATAAACAGGTTTGGCCTTTATTCATTGCAGTTCAGATGAATGCGGGATGGCCTTATTGAAACACATAAGATACTGAGAGGGTTTAACAGAGATGTTGAGAAGATCTTTTCAGTAGTGAAGGAATCTCAACGAGGGAACATAGTTTCACAATAAGGGGACATTCACAAAACCACGACGAAAAGGAATTTCTTCTACTAGTGGATACTGAATGTCTAGCATTCACTATCCCAGAGAATTGTGGAGGCAGGATCACTGAAAGCTTTTGGAAGAGGAGGTGGATGGATTTTTTGAAGTATCAGGGAGTTGACGGCTATGGTGAGTTGGCAGGAAAGAATAATTTATGCCTGCAGGGGCCGCACAGCTGACTCCTTCTCCTAGTTCTTATGTTCTTAAAAGTTGTGCAACTTGTCAATAGCATCATTAGGAAAGCTAGTGACAGTATTCAAGATGCAAACATAGAAATACTGGAAAACACCATTGTAGAAATGATTCTACCTTGCACAACATCTGACGAGTTGTCACATGGATTCCAAATTACTCATTAAGGACAATCTCCTCAAGGTTAGTGACTGTACATGATCAAGAGAAAAAGAAAGAAACCACTGAAATGTTGTCATGATCAATGTCTCAACCTTTGCTCTTGTTATCTCCTAGCAACATATTAGAAATGAGCAGAACCAGAAGTGGCAGGAGAAAATATTCATATTATACCGAACTGCAACCTGGACTTCAGTTGTGAAAGCGTGTGGAGGTTCACATGCATGTCATAATTAGAGAGAGAGAGAGAGAGAGAGAGACCGTATGAAAAATCAGTGAGTGAATGATCGAGGATATATTACGTGATGGTGAATTGGAACACAACACAACCCACAGGTAATAAGTCAAAGCTCCCAACTGAGTCTATACCTACAGCAGTTCAATAATCACTCTAGAGCATGCAACAGGAAGTCACTGTGACTCGATCAAAATTAATGAGAAGGAAACCAGATGCACATTGTGTGAAATGCTAACGTGTCTTTAATGTTTAGCCATGAATTACATTTAATACAAACACTTTTTGTACCTTGTACATTATTCATTTTATAGGACTGTGACTTTAAAGTTTCTATTGTAAAACTTTAGCTTGATTTGCATGAAGTTTTAGAGTCAGCTATTAATTTTAAAGAAAGGCGAGATGTAATGAGATCCAGTAGGCTGTTTTCATAGACACTGCAAACTGATTCCTCATTAGATGATTAGTCACAGCTGCTCTGCATAAAAGCATCCAAATTTTGAAAACTTCTTGTAGAAAAGACCTCCTGAGCCCCTAAAATAATAGAGACTATTTGGAACCAGGATTTTCCCCGGATCAGGATTTCTCCTAAGTGTACCATAATTATGAAATGAGATATTCTACCAGCTAGAAAATTCCTGGTCAAGGGAGGAATCACTTAACTGGTATTAAATATTGTGAATGGGTTCAGTCTATACATTTTCAAAAAAAAAAATCTATGGATCTTTCCTATTGCCATGTTGAGGAAAATTAAAGACCAGGTGGAGCTTTTTAATCAAAATTGCCTGTGGAAATGCAGATTTTAGCCGGGTACTCAGATTAAAATTGACTAAACTCCATTCAAAGTTGCAAATAAGAGAAAAAGTGCCTTATCATAATTTCCCACCAATACCCCACCTCCTAATTTAAATTAACTGCAGATTTAAGTTTTGCAGTTGGTTCTGCACAATTGATAATTCTTAATGATACTGTAGTGATCCAGTGTCAAATAGTCTCTGGAATCTTTTACATGGAAATTTTGATCATGTCTTTCCATCCCTATGAATGGTACAGACCTCCAAATACTCTTTTCATAGAATCATACAGGGTGGAAACCAGACCATTTGGCCCAACAAGTCCACACCAACCCTCCGAAGACTAACCCACCCAGACCTATTGCCCTAACCTATTAATCTACATTTACGTCTGACTAATGCACCTAACCTACACATCCCTGAACACTATGGGCAATTTAGCATGGCCAGTTCACCAAACCTGCACATCATTGGACTGTGGGAGGAAACCGGAGCACCCAGAGGAAACCACACAGACACAGGGAGAATGTGCAAATTCCACACAGACAGTTGCCCGAGGCTGGAATCAAACCCAGTCCCTGGTGCTGTGAGGCAGCAGTGCTAACCACTGAGCCACCGTGCTATCAAATTGTACTTAATCATTTAGGATCCAAATGGGGTTAAATCAAGGCAGATCAGCTTCTTCCCACTCGACTGGATGAAAGTTTGTTAAATGTCAGCACTTAAACCCGGCTGATTTTACTCGCTTGGCAAAACTATCCACTGACCTTACCTCAAAATAGAAGTTTTACAAATGTTGCCACTAAATCTAAAATAAAAGACAAATTGTTCAAGGCTTTTTCACAGCAGATATCACACTGCAGGAGCATTTTCTCAACAGGTGCTGTCCATTTTAAAATCGCAGCATTCTTATGTTTAATCCCATGAGCTAACCTATAGCATTTTAGAATGATATCAGAATGGGGATATACAACTGGAATTGTAAAACAAAAGGGTGCTTGTTTTAAAACATCTAGCCTGCAATATATCATATTTCGCACCGGGTATTATTGCCAAAGTTGCTCCAGTCACTCTCAATCAAAGAGGCATCATCTTGATAAATCACAAGTTATTCTGTAGTAGTTGTGTGAACTTTTACTTCAGGATGATACTTATTATGACAAAAGACGTCAATTTTCAACCATGACTCATAACTAAATACCAATTCTAATATTGGCAGTACTGAAATGAGAAACCCCAGAAACTACAATATGGATCTATAGCAACCACAACAAATACTGTCATTTTGGAGGGAAAATAACAAATCAAAGGGTGCAAATGACATCTCAGGATGAATGACTACTTTCTGGAGGTAGATTTTCTCACTACAAATCCTATAAATGAACGATCAGAATAGGTCTCTGTCGTCAGCATTCATTTTCTATGTATATGTTTATAGATGCATATCACAGAACCTAGTTACAGTGCAGAAGGCGCCATTAACCCCATTGCGGGTGCAACAGTTCTCCAAATGAACATTATAACATAGTGCCATTCTCCTACCTTTTCTCCATAGCCCTGGAGATGGTTTGTCTTCAAATAATCCTCTAATGCCCTCTTAAATGCCTCGATTGAACCTGCCTCAATCACACTTACAGACAATGCATTCCTGACTCAAACCATCTGCTGTATGAAAAGAATTTCCCTAAATTGCATTAGATTCTTTTGCAAATTAATTTAAAACTTCACCTTTTTGTTCACAACCTTTTTAAAAGTGGGAACAGTTTCTTCCTGTCTATTCTGCCCAGACCCCTCATGATTGTGAAAATCTCTATCAAATTTCCACTTAGCCTTCTCCTCTCTGTGGAAAACTGTTCTAACTTCTCCAATCTCATACCTGAAAGTGACACATAAGCCTCTTCTACACTCTCTCCAATGAGATCAAATGTGTTCCTTAATTGTTGTACCAAGGACTGCACACAACGCTTAGGCTGAGGATGTAGCTAAAGTTCAGCATAACCTCTTTTCTCTTGTACTTTATATCGCAATGAGTAAAGGCAAGGATACTGCGTGTTTTGCTAACTGATCTTTCATTTGTCCTGCCACTTTTAATGACTTATAAATAAATACCTGCTCCTACGTACCTTTTAGAATCAGGCTCTATATTTTATATTCTCTCTTCATGTTCCTTCACCCGAAGATTATCACTTCACACTTCTCCGTATGAAACTTCATCCATTCCCAATCTGTCCATTCCATCAACTTGTCAATGCTCTTTGAATATTGTCCCCTTTACAGTTTATAGTGCTTCCAGGCTTTACTTCATCCGCAACCTTTGGCTCTGCACTCCAGGATTTAGATAATTAGGAAGAACAGCGGTCCCAATATCAATCACTGGAGAACTCCATGATAAACCTTCCTCCAACCCAAATAATATCTGTTAACAATTACTCTCTTCCACCACTCAGACAATTTTTTTTTTGCACATTGCTGCAGTCCCTTTTTCCCTTTAGTATCTTGGATGCATCTCATCTGGTCTCATGTAGTGTCAACTTTAAATATACAGCCTATTCAATACCTCCTCCCTGTCAATCCTGAATCATTCACATGATTGAATTTCTTTCTCTATCACCACTGCCTGGGAAGTATCTTTTTTGATTTTTGATTTGATTTGATTTATTATTGTCACACCAAGAGATTGTGAAAAGTATTATTTTTCATGCTCTCCAGGTAAATCATACTTTACATAAGTACATCAGAGTAATAGAACAGCTTATAGAATATAGCATTACAGCTACAGAGAAGATGCAGAAACAGATCAACTCTAATATACGAGAGGTACTTTCATAAGTCTGACAACAGTGTGGAAGAAGTTGTTCTTGAATCTGTCGGTACATGATTTCGAACTTTTGTATCTTCTGCCTAATTGAAAAATGTGAAAGAGAGTATAACTGAGGTGGGAGGGGTCTTTGATGATGTTGGCTTCTTTTCCAAGGTAGCAGGAAGCATAGCCAGAGTCAATGGAAGGAAGGCTAGTTTGCATGATGAACCCGGCCACATTCACAACTCTCTGAAATTTCTTGCTATCTCAGGCAGAGCAATTGCCATACTAGGCTGTGATGCATCTGGGCAGGATGCTTTCTATGGTGCATCTATGAAAATTAGTAAGTGTCATTGAGACCATGCTGAATTTCCTTGGTCTTCTGAGGAAGTAGAGGCATTGGTGTGCTTTCTTGACTGTAGCATTGACATGGATGGACCAGGACAGATTATTGGTGATATTTACTCCTAGGAAGCTCGTGACCGTCTCTGTATGTCTGCTCTCTCTTTAAAGGCAGATGCATTGCATTCATTTCAGAATTTCAGCCACCCAATGCTTCCTAATGCAAACCTTCTTTTAAGTCGCTAATCAGTCCTAATCTTCCTTTTACCAACTTTTTGATAATTCATTATTTGTATGCTTATGGAAAACTTTGAGATTCCATTTTATGATTTCTACTAGTCTCTTTTTGTAGTTCCCCTTTGCTCCTCTTATTTGCTTTTACACCTCCCCTCCAACTTTCTATATTCAAGTTGATTCTCAAAAGTATTTTCTACCTGACACCTATCAGGACACTTTTCTCATTCACAGAGTCATACAGCCATACAACACAGAAACAGACACTTCGGTCCAACCAATTCATGCTCGACATAATCTCAAACTAAACTAGTCCCACCTGCCTGCTCCTGGCCCATATCCCTCTAAATCTTTCCTATTCATGCATCTATCCAAATATCTTTTAAAGGTTGTAATTGTACCCGTATTCACCACTTCCTCAGGAAGTTCATTCCACACACGGACCGCCCCCTGTATAAAAAAATTTGCTTCTTATGTCTTTTTAAAATCACTCTCCTCTTACCTGAAATGTGTCCCCTAGTCTTAAAATACCCCATCTGAGGGAAAAGACAATCACCATTAACTCTATCTATACCTCTCACTATTTTGTAAATTTCTATCTGATGGCCTCTTAACCTCCTATGTTTCAGTGAAAAAACTCCCAGACTAACCAGTCTTTCTTTATAATTCAAACCATCCATATCCAGTAACATCCTGGTAAATCTCTTCTGAACCCGCTCCAGCTTGATAATATCCTTCCTATAACTGGGCAACCAGGACTGGACACAGTACTCCAGAACAGGTCTCGCCAATGTTCTGTACAACCT
Source organism: Chiloscyllium plagiosum (assembly GCF_037043375.1). Classification (NCBI taxonomy): domain Eukaryota; kingdom Metazoa; phylum Chordata; class Chondrichthyes; order Orectolobiformes; family Hemiscylliidae; genus Chiloscyllium; species Chiloscyllium plagiosum. The sequence goes on along the minus strand of NW_028270145.1, from coordinate 88,349,098 downwards.
CATAATGATTTCCCAACTCCTAAACTCAAAGGACCAAGCAATGAAGGCAATTCACTTTTAACCACCCTGTCTATTTATGACTGAAAAATGTGTTGCTGGAAAAGCGCAGCAGGTCAGGCAGCATCCAAGGGTACTGCCTGACCTGCTGGGCTTTTCCAGCAACACATTTTTCAGCTCTGATCTCCAGCATCTGCAGTCCTCACTTTCTCCTTTTGTCTATTTATGACGCAAACTTCAAAGAATTATGTATCTGCACCCCAGGTCCCTCTGTTCTACAACACTACCCAAGGCCGTACTGTTAACTGTACTCTTGTTTGTTGTACCAAAATGCAATACCTCACATTTATCCAGGTTGAACTCCATCTGCCATTTTTCAGCCCATTGACCCATTTGATCAAGATTCCTTTGTAATCTTAGAAAACCTTTTTTCACTGTTTACTATGCCACCAATTTTAATGTGATCCACAAACTTACTACATGCCTTCTATATTCTCATCCAAATCACTTATATAAATGACAAGCAGAAGAGGACCCAGGACTGATCCCTGTGGAACACCACTGGTGACAGGCCTCCAGTCCGAAAGGCAATCTTCCAACATCACGTTCTGCCTCCTGCATGTTAAGCCAATTCTATATCCAACTGGCAAGCTCACCTGAATTCCATGTGACCTAACTTTACTAATTAGTCTACTGTGCAGAACCTTGTCAAAGGCTTTACTAAAACCCAAATAAACAATGTCTACTGCTCTTTCATCAATCTTTTTAGTAACCTCCTCAAAAAACTCAAGTTTGTGAGACACAATTTTCCTTGCACAAAACCATGCTGATTATCCTTAATCAATTTTTGCCTCTCTAAATGTCCATAAATCCTTATAATCATCTCCAACAAGTTAGCCACAATCAAAGTCAGACTCACATGTCTATAGTTTCCTGGTTTCTCTTACAACGTTTCTGAAACAAAGGTACAACATTAGCCACCCCCCAGTCATCAGGCACTTCACCCATAGTTATACATGATGGAAATGTTTCTGCAAGGGCTCTCCTAATTTCTTCTCTTACTTCCCACAACATTTTGGGATACATAAATCCTGGAGATTTATCCACCTTTATATTCTCTAAGACCTCCTAAACTTCCTCTTCTGTAATATAACCTGTTTCTAAAACATCAAAGTTTACTTCCCTGCATTATCTTGACTGCATTTGCTTTTCTACAGTATAATCATTCTAACAGGAACAAAATGCTGCTGAACTCTCATCATCACATTCTTGAATGTAGAGGTGTCTGAGCTGAGATGTCACCTTTTTTCACAAAAACCTTAAGTTATCTCGAGCATGTGACTTGAAAGAAATTCTGGGATTTACATAGTAATGAACAGAAACCGGCAACACACTTTAAAAGATGAAAGACTTAACAGCAATCCAGGTTTGTTCAATATATCAATTCAGTTGCAAGACACTGTGATCTTTTGTCATAAATTCTCTGTCTAATGATCCTACTCCACAGCTACCTGATGAAGGAGCAGTGCTCCGAAAGCCCATGCTTCCAAATAAACCAGTTGGACTATAACCTGGTGTTGTGTGATTTTTAACCACATTCTTACATGCTTCCCACTTGTCAGACATCATTTTACCTGCGAACAGTCTACTTCAATCAAATTTTGAAAGTTCTTGTCTCATATCATTAAAATTTGCCTTACTCCAATTAAAAGTATTAACTTTTATGGGAGGCTTATCCTTTTCCATAACCATTTTGAAACTAATAGAATTATGATCACTAGACCCAAAGTGTTCCCCCAATTTTCCTCAAGTCACCTGCCCTGCCTTATTGCCCAAGCTGTGTTCCTTCTCTAATGGGAACGTCCACATATTGATAAAGAAAATTTTCTTGAACACACTTGACACATTCTTCATTATACAAATCTTTAAGACTATGGTAACCCCAGTCAATGTTTGGAAAATTAAAATCCCGCATTATTAGAACCTTATTATGCTTAGATATATCTGAGATCTCCCTACATATTTGTTTCTCAAATTCCCTCTTACTAGTGGGGGTGGGAGGGGGGGCTGTAGTACAAACCCAGTAAAGTGATCTTTCCTTTCTTATTTGTAATTTCTACCCAAATATTTTGACTGGATGATTTTTTCAGAAATAGCTTCCCAAGTTACAGCAGTAATGTATTCCTTAATCAAAATTGACACCCCCACTTTGCCTCCTTTTCTACCATTCTATTACCATATAAAACCCAGAACACTGAGCTGCTAGTCTTGTCCATCTCTCAGCCAAGTTTCTGTAAGAGCTATAATGTCCCAATACCATGTTTTTAAACATGCCCTGAGGTAATCAGCCTTACCTATAAGACCTCTTGCATTGAAATAAATGCAACTTATTTATTGCATTCAGATTTACTGCATTCTGACTCTTTTGTTTTTTTTCTAATTGACAGGCTCTCCTCACATTCAGAACCTTCCCCTTCAATCTTTCTATTTACCCTGCTGCTTAGAATTCCTCCATTCCCCTTCTATCAGTATAAAGTCTCCCTTAACGGAATGAGCAAGTCTTCCTGCTAAGATATTGGTCCTTTTTCAGTTGAGGTTAGACTTATCCTTTTTGAACAGGTCTTTTCTATCCCAAAAGACATTCCCGTTGTCCAAAAACCTGAATCTCTGAAAATACACCAACTCTTCAGCCACTGATTTATCTCCTTTTACCTTTTATTCCTACCTTTATTTAAGTTGGCATAGAGAGTAAACCAGAATTTGCTCCTTTTAAGGTTTTATTTTTTAATCTTCTACCTAACCTCTTAAATTCATTCTGTACTGCTTTAATCTTTTCCCTGAAAATATCATTCCTCTCAACCCATACAATAATTACTGGCTTCTGAATCTCACCTTTAATAATATGCTTGAAATATTTAGAGATGTCCTTAATCCTAGCACCAGGAAAGCAACAAACCATCCTAAATTTATGCTCACTGCCACAGAATCTCCTGTCTATGCCACTGACAGGACAGTCCCTGATAGCAATAAGTCTATTAAATCTTCTAAAACGCTGCCTAACATAAGAAACATTTCGAGTGTCCAATAACTGAATGTCCCTTCCATTTACCTCAGAGAGATTATTCCCTTCTACAGTTCCATAAACTGAATATCTATTTGATAGCTGAATAGCCACCAGAGACTTTTGAACTGTCTTCTTACCTTTCCCAACTGCCACCCATATATCTGACTTATCCTGCAGTGTAATAACATTTCTAAATCTACCATCCATCACACTCTGTCTTCATATATGCCTTCAATAATACCTACCCTCAAAATAAGGATGGTTCAATAACACATTACATATAAGATAAACTACCTTACATTACCTACAGAAAATAATGTTAAAATTGAAAAAAATCTTTCACATATATGTATATCAAACATATAAAACTTAAATAAAATCAAGTACTTAGCTGATTAACTGAATAAAAAATACTATTCCTCCAATAAATTCCTCAATGGAAAAAAAAATTCTTCTCCAGAGCTGACCAGATGTAGGACTCTCCGGAATAAAAACCTAACTCCTTATTTGAAAAAAACTTTGGTTTTCAAAAAAAATCCTTTGCAATGTAAAATAAACTTCTAAACCACATATAGACTTTTTTTAACTTCTGAATTTAGAATAAAAACAAGCTCAGCTGTTCGTTGTGGATCCTATAAAGTTTTTTTTTTAAAAGTCAATTTTAAAAAATCACATTTTTTTTTGTTTGGCTTTTTTGTGTTCTGTTAAATGTTAATGAAACAAAATGAATAAAAATCTTATATTAGTAAACTATAATGATTGTGATAACTTAAAAAATATATAATAAATCTTTAACTAAGTCTGCAATCCCAGGAACAGCTGCAAGATCCACATTGCAATGGCATAGCACTTGTTGAGAATGTTGAGCCAGTGATATATTGACATCTTAACTTCAATCTTCCATTTCATTCAGGCTGCTGGACGTAGGATAACACAGTGGTTCAGTGGTTAGCACAGCTACCTCACAGCATCAGGGACCCAGGTACACTCCCACCCCTGGGTAACTGTGAAGTTTGCATATTCTCTCTATGTCTGCACAGGTTTCTGCCAGGTGCAGTAGTTTCCTCCCACAGTCCAAAGATGTACAGGTTAAGTGGGTTGGCCATGCTAAATTGCTCATAGTGTCTAGGAACATGCAGGCTCAGTGGGTTAGCCAGGATAAATGCAGGGTTATGGGTATAGGGCTGTTTGGTGGGTCAGTGCAAATGGGCCAAATGGCCTCTTTCCACAGTATAAGGATTCTATGAGCTCTGAATATGGTTGTCTTACTTTTCCCTTTTGAAGGAAAATACCTTGACCATGTTTTCTTTAAAGGTAACTCATTGTTCAATGACAGTTTTCCGCACTAACCATTGATTCCAATCTATCCTGCCCAGCAACCCCTCTTGCCCCATTGATGTCAGATCTCCCCTAACGCTATTTATGTTTTCTCTGGATTCTTCATTGTTGATTTCCACCATCATCCTAACTCTTACGATACTATGATCTCTGTCCTCTAAATGCCCCCCAATGACACTTAATCTACTTAGCACACCCAGTGCCCGAGAACTAGCACCTCCTTTCTTTCTGGAGTGGATACATACTACTGAGGAAAATTCTCCTAAACACAATCTATCAATCCATGACCATCTCTGCCCTTTATATTACCACTATCCCAGTCTTCCCAAATAAGGTAAACCTATTCCACCCATAGCATGATCTGTTCTGAGGAACATAACATTAAATTGCTTGACTGGAAATAATTTCATTATGTCTCCCTCCTTCACAGTTGCATTGTTTGCTTTAGTTTTTCTGTTCCCTATTTTAATGCTGGCATGCAATTGATAATTTAAAGTTTCATCAGAATACAAACATAGTAGGATATTAGTTTCCCCAAATGCAGTTACATTTGCATAGGTGCAAAATCATTTTGAGATCTTGTACATCCTGCTGACAGAAACTTGGTTTGATGCCTTATCTGAAAGAAGACACTCCAACATGGCAGTACTCCATTTATCTTGCATTGGAATGCTGCTGTAGATTCTCTACATACCCATACTCTTCTGGTGCAGAATCGTGAGTGTCACCTCTGAGCCTAAACTGATGGAGAGAAAATGGTCTCCTTCAGAAATCTGTTCCACTTTCTTCCCATATTCTTTTATCCCTTTAACCATTAGAATTACATCTAACTTCTTCCTGAAAACATTCAAACCTTGATCACTTTCTGTGGCAGAGATTCCACAGGCTCACCGCACGTTGGTTGAAGAACTTTCTCCCCCATCTCAGTGCTAAATCACCTATTCCGTATCCTTAAACTGTGACCCCTGGTTTTGGGATCCCTGGTCATTGGGAACATTCTTCCTGTGTTGATCCTGACTCGTCCTGTTAGAATTTTATGGATTTTTATGTCATATCCCCTCATTCTTCTTAACTCCAGTGAATATAGTTCTAATTGATCCAGTTTCTTTTTGTACAGCAGTCCTATCATCCCAGGAATCAATCTGGTAAACCTCTGTTACATTTCCTCCATAGCCAGAAAATCCTGTTTCAGATAAGGAGACCAAAACTGCAAACAATACTCTAAGTGTGGTTTCACCAATGCCCTGTACAATTGCAACAAGATATCCCTGTTCCTGTACCCAAATCCTTTCACTGTGAAGGCCAACATACCATTTGCCTTCTTCACCTGCTTATTTTCAGTGACTGGTGCACACGGACATCCATGTCTTATTACACTACCCCCAAACTATTTCCCAAACTATTGCCATGAAGATAATAAACTTCCTGATTTTGCTACCAGTGTGGATAATCTGACATTTATCCACATTTTACTTTATCTGCCATGCATTTGCCCACTTACTCAACTTGGCCAAATCACAATGAAACAATCTGTGCATTCTCTTCATAGCTCACCCTCCCACCCATCTTTGTGACATTGCAAATGTCAAGATACTACTTTCAGTTTCTTCACCTAAATCATGAAAATATAGTATGAATAACTGGGATCCAAGCACTGATCCCTGCACTATCCCACTAGTCACTGCTTGCCACCCGTTTATTCATCCTCTGTTTCCTATCTGCCAACATGTTCTCTATGCATATCAGTGCACAACCTCCAGTCTCAGGCACTTTAATTTTGCATGTCAATCTATTATGTGGGACCTGACTGAAAGCCTTCTGAAAGTTCAGGTACCACACCCAATGGCACCCCCCTTATTAATTCTATAAGTTACACCCTCAGAATAAGCTAATAGACTTACCAAGCATGATTTGCCTTTCATAAATCTCTGCTGACTCAGTCTGATCCTGTCACTGCTTTCCAAATGCTCTGCTATAAAGTCAACTACAATGGATTCTAACATTTCCCATGCTAAAATCTATCTGGTTCACAGAAGTCCTTTTGAGGTAAAATCTTCTATCCTTACTCGGTTTGGTCTATGTGTGGCAATGTGGTTGATTCTGAGCTGTCCTCTGGAAAGGTCGAGCAAGCAACTCAGTTCAAAAGGTTGAGCAAGGAAATGTTCACTTTACCAGCAACAACCACATTCCCTAAAAAATTAAAGAAGAAACCCACTCAAGTTGCAAACGGACTTCTCTCCCAGTATTTTTCATTCAGGGTTTTGACACACTTTGTGAAAACATACAAACTACTCCGAAGATATTTAAACAGGCTTTAATGATAAGCTGAAAAGAATATAAATAATTTGTGTGTGATTGTGACTTAACATTGTATGTAAGAGTATAAGACCATAAGAATTAGGAACAGGAGTAGGCCATTCAGCCCTCGAGTTTGCTCTGTTATTCAATTGGACCATGGCTGATCAGACTTTCTTCATATCCATTTTCCTGAATTTTCTCCATAATCCTTGATTCCCCTACTGATCAAGGTATAGTTCAATGAAGAATATAGGTTTACTGAGGAAATCATTATATGTTTATGCTAGCAGCATCAATGGAGTTAATGTTTAAACTCAATCTCAAGAGCAAGTGAGATTCCCAGCTACAGAAGCTAATTATGGCCCATTGAAATATTGCAGAGAAAGCGTTTTACATTTTGGGCTGGAAAGGGGCCTACCAAGTGGCTGGGCTGCCTAGAATTGAGAACATGAAGCCCATTCAATTCTAACAGTCAAGATGCATTAACATGCTGCTGGCCAGCTTTCCAAACAAAATGGCCAGATGGTCATCAGAAAGGAGCTGCTCAGCTTCCCGTAATTGGCTGTCTTGAATGGCACCAATTTTACCCAATGCCAATGCAAGATGTTATAGAGTCATAGAGTCAGAGAGATGTACAGCACGGAAACAGACCCTTCGGTCCAACTTGTCCATGTTGACCAGATATCCCAACCCAATCTAGTCCCATATCCCTCCAAACCCTTCCTATTCATGTACAGATCCAGATGCATTTTAAATGTTGCAATTGTACTAGCCTTCACCACTTCCTCTGGCAGCTCATTCCATGCATGTACCACCCTCTGCGTGAAATTGTTGCCCCTTAGTCCTGTTTATATCTTTCCCCTCTCACCCTGAATCTATGCTCTCTAGTTCTGGACTCCGCCACCCCAGGGAAATGACTTTGTCTACTTATCCTATCCATGTTATGACCAATTCTTGGGCAAATTCCCCAGTTAGTAACAATTCCAGACAGGATACACAAATCGTTAAGCTACCACCATCACCCCACCTCCCACTGAACTTTGAAAAGGATCGCCTCCTTGTCATTACAGAATTCCCAGACAAAATGAAGTTACATTTTAAAAGGAACCATTTTAGGCTTTCTTGAGTTGACCGAAGAATGTTTTCTTAGTTATTACTTAATTATGTGAGAAGAAATAATAGCACAACATACATACATGAGGAATAAGTCAAGAGTGTGTTGTCGGGAAAGCATAGCAGGTCAGGCAGCATCCGAGGAGCAGGAAAATCGACGTTTCAGGCATAAGCCCTTCATCATTAATGAGGCTTTTGGGCCGGGGGCTGAGAGATGAATGGGAAGGGGGTGGGGTTGGGGAGAATGTAGCTGAGAATGTAATAGATGAATTGCACATTCAAGAGAGATCACAGAAAGCACTTCTACATGCAGAGAGTCATGGAGGTTTGGGGAACTCTTTTCCTCAAATGGCAATCAATGCTTATTCAGTTGTTAAATTTAGATCTGAGCTAGGTAATTTTTTATTAAGCAGAGGTATCAAGGGATATGGGTCCAAGGCAGGTATATGGAATTAGGCCATAGATCAGCCACGATCTTACTGAAGGTTCAAGGGGCTAAATTGCCTTCTGTTGTTCCAAAGATTTCAAGTTTCTCAATAGGTCAAAGTCGTGGGAAGGGGTGAGAAACAGATGAAGAAGTCACCCAAGGTAAATATATTTACTTCCTTTTTAAGACGAGTAATAATAGAAGTGCTGACAGCCCAAGAATCCTTGTTCCTCTTCCCTTCTGTTTGTTAGGATGATGATTCAGAACCCTGAAGAAATTACAGATATATTGAACTTTTAATTCCTACTTTTTTTTTAAAAGATGACTGCAAATATAAATTCAGTGTTCATGTGCCAGAATTCTATGTGGACCAATTAATGTTACACAGTTATAGAGCAGGGAAACCTCAAACAGAAAGATTAAAGAGGAAGAAATAACATGGGGCTTATTTGTCCCCCATTCCCTATCCTCCTAACCATTAAGCAGAACACCAACTCTTGTGGGCAAGTTTGTGTTTTACCTTTCCAGTTAAATACAAAAACAGGGAATAAAAACTGACTGCAACCCTGTTCTCTGTGTGTTAGTGGACTGATATATTATTGTGTGGATAAGTGTGCTTTGAAGGTCACAGTTTGAAAGCAGTCATCAAACACCCATTCACAGCAGGTAAAGCAAGGGGAAAAATCTTTTTCCTCACTCTGAGTGCTGCTAGCCAGCCACTATCAGAAGAAACATGGACAGAACATCTTTCAACATTCTGTGTACCTAACTGAGTACAGTTCTGGTTGCCACATTACCAAAAAGATGTGGACGCTTTGGAAAGAGTGCAGAGAAGGTTTACAAGGATGTTGCCTAGTATGGAAGGTGCGAGCTATGAAGAGAGGTTGAGTAGGTTAGGTTTGTTCTCATTAGAAAAAAGGAGATTGAACGGGGACCTGATTGAGATTTACAAAATCATGAAGGGTATAGACAGGGTGAAGGATTCAATAACGAGATGTCACGTTTTCAAGGTGAGAGGTGAAAAGTTTAAGGGGGATACACGCGGCAAGTACTTTACGCAGAGGGTGGTGGGTGCCTGGAATGCGTTGCCAGCAGAGGTGGTAGAGGCAGGCATGGTAGATTCATTTAAGATGTGTCTGGTTAGATGCATGAGTAGATGGGGAGCAGAGGGATACAGATGCATAGGAATTGGATGACAGGTTTAGAAAGTAGATTTGGATCGGCTCAGGCTTGGAGGGCCGAAGGACCTGTTCCTGGACTGTAAATTTACGTTGTTCTTTGTTCTAATCAAGAGCTTCAACATCGATTGCTTAACAACTGATATTGATGCTTTGTGTAACTATCAATATAATGGCTGCAACATTCAATTATTCAACCTTCACAGATGACTCAGATGTTGATCTGTACAGCTTTTGTAAAATGTTTATCTCCAGCAATAATATCCACTGTAACTGCCATTGCACTCTGCTATTTACTCGTTACAAATGACTGACAGTATCCGTGTATCATTTTATAAAAACTCATATTTCTTTTTGGATTCACTATTTATTCCTCAAGCTGGAAAAAGTGAGGACTGCAGATGCTGGAGATCAGAGTCGAGAGTGTATTGCTGGAAAAGCACAGCAGGTAAGGCAGCATCTGAGGAGCAGGAGAATCAAAGTTTTGGGCATAAGCCCTTCATCAGGAATGAGGCTTAAGGGCTAGGGGCTCAGAAATAAATGGAAGGGGGTGGGGTTGGGGGAAGGTACCTTGTCCATCCAAAACATACTGACGTGGAAACTATCCCAGTCACACTCTGGAAATGCACAACTTTTCTGGCAGATCTTTTGAGAACAACCACATAATACTCTGACCGGAGTTGCAATTGTAAATGAGATATGATGTGGAGGAAAAGTCATTGAGTGTATTTCAGACAGAAATAAATAGGTTCTCAATTAGTAAGGTGATCAAAGGCATGGCGAAAAGTGGATGAAAGTGAGGTAGAAGGTGACAGGTCGGGGGGGAGCATTGGACAGGTCAGGAGGGCGGTGCCGAGTTGGAGGCTTGGGACTGGGATAATGAGGGGGAGGGGAAATGAGGAAGTTGTTGAAATCCACATTTATCCCATGTGGCTGCAGGGTTCAAAGGCAGAATATGAGGTGTTCTTCCTCCAGGCGTCAGGTAAGTGTTTGGCGATGGAGGAGGCTCAGTACCTACATGTCCTTGACGGAGTGGGAGGGGGAGTTGAAGTGTTCAACCATGGGGCGGTGGGGTTGGTAGGTGCGGGTGTCCCCGAGATGTTTTCTGAAACGATCCACAAGAAGGCACCCTGTCTCCCTGACGGAGAGGAGACTATATCGGGTGCAACAGATGCTGTAGATGACATGGGTAGAGGTACAGGTAAATTTCTGATGGATGTGGAAGGACCTCTTTGGGCCTTGGACGGAGGTGTGGGGAGCAGTGTGGGTGCAGGTATTGCACTTCTTGCGGTGGCAGGGAAAGGTGCCAGGAGTGGAGTGTGGGCTGGTAGGGGTATGGACCCAACGAGGGATTCACGGAGGGAATGGTCTTTCCAGAATACTAACATCTTTGGTGGTGGGGTCCATTTGGAGGTGACGGAAGTGGTGGAGGATGATGCAATGTATACAGAGGATGGTTGAGTGGAAGATGATTTACAAGGATGTTGCAAGGGTTGGAGGATTTGAGCTATAGGGAGAGGTAGAACAGGCTTGGGCTGTTTTCTCAGGAGCGTTGGAGGCTGAGGGTTGACCTTAGAGGTTTACAAGATTATGAGGGGCATGAATAGGGTAAATAGGCAAAGTCTTTTCCATGGGGTTGGGGAGTCCAGAACTAGAGGGCAGAGGTTTAGGGTGAGAGGGGAAAGATATAAAAGAGACCTAAGGGGCAACTTTTTTACACAGGGGGTGGTACATGTATGGATTGAGCTGCCAGAGGATGTGGTGGAGGCTGGTAGAATTGCAACATTTAAGGGGCATTTGGATGGGTATATGAATAGGAGGGGTTTGGAGGGATATGGGCCGGGTGCTGGCAGGTGGGACTAGATTGGGTTGGGATATCTGGTCAGCATGAACAGGTTGGACCAAAGGGTCTGTTTCTCTATGACTCTATGAGGACCATGGAGGTTCTGTCCTTGTTGTGTTGGGAGAGGCAGGAATGATGAAGGGCTCATGCCCAAAATTTCGATTCTCCTGCTCTTCAGATGCTGCTTGACCTGCTTTGCTTTTCCAACACCACAATCTCAATTCTGATCTCCAGCATCTGCTGTCGTCACTTTCTCCTACTTCCAGAAAACTGTCCTGTTTTTCTGCTGTGAATACTGAAGCAAAATACTCATTCAGCCTGCCTGCCATTTTCCCATGGTCATTGACAGAATCCCCACTCTCAGTCTTCAATGTACAAATAGATTCATAGAGTCATACAGCATGGAAACAGATCCTCCAGTCCATTTTGTGAATGCCGACCAAGTTTCCCAAACTCAACCATTCCCACTTGCCTGCATATCCCTCTAAACCTTTTCTTTTCATATACCTGTCCAAATGTCTTGTAAATGTTGTGACTGTACCTGCATCTAACAATTCTTCTGGCAATTCACCCAACATACAAACTACCCTCTGTGTGAAAACATTGCCTCTCAAGTCCTTTTTAAATCTGTCTCCTCTCACCTAAGAAATATGCCCTCTTGTTTTATCCACTTAACCAGCCATTTTCCTTCCATATAAATATAAAATCTCTTTTTATTGATTTTATGTCCTTTGCAAGGTTATAATCCTTTTTAGCCACTCTTAAGGCACTTTTTGGTCCTTGGTTGGTCTTTGCACTTGCCCCATTCTGTGGGGTCTGTACTGTTCTTTGCATTTTTATACGTCCTTCCTTTTAATTTTATACTACTCCTTACCTCCTCAGATGCTTACGGCTGTTTTGTTGTGTGGTAAAGCTTTTCCTTCTCATTAGTAAAAACTGCTTCTCACGAGCATTAAGTTTTTCTTTGAACACCTCCACCTCTCCTTAGTTGCTTTAACTATTAGAAGAGTTTCCCAGTTTACTTTGGATAGTCTCTGCTTCATCCCATTAATGCCTGCCTTACCTATATCTAAAATTCTAGTATCTGATTTTGCTTATCTCTCACAAATACCATATGAAACACAATCATGTGTATCACTATTTGACAATGCTCACAAAGAACTAGGCCACTAATTAAATGAGGCTCATTGCTCATCATTTAGTCCAATATCACTTTTTACCTTGTCCATCCAAAACATACTGACATGAAAATTATCCCAGTCACACTCTGGAAATGCACTTTTTTTGGCAGATCTTTTGAGAACAACCATATAACACACTGATCGGAGTTGCAATTGTAAATGAGATGTGATGTGGAGGGAAAGTTGTTGAGTGCATTTCAGACAGAAATAAATAGGTTCTCAATTAGTAAGGTGATCAAAGGCATGGCGAAAGACAGTTGAGAAATGTATCAGCAATGATCGAATGGCAGAGCAAACCTGTGAAGCTGAATAGTCTAACTCTTGCTTCTATATCTAATGGTCCTATGCTGAGTTGCATGTTCAAAGATCGATCATACCATTCGTGTTGGGTGGTCCTGTCATCTATCAATTGAAACCAGAATCAGTGGGATTGACGAGTGAAGGTAATTTAAATCTACAACTGTATTTTAACAGCCATCCTTGCCTGATTCTTCCAATTGGACAGAGTTAACAATTCCCTCCTGTTTGCCTTGTCATTTGTTTACATACATATGAGAGCCTATCAAACCCTTTATCTTTTTTTCTGATTACTCTGTGTGCTCCATAATACCTATGCTTAAAAGGAACTAGTACCTTCAGTCTTCTGAACAGCTACTATGAAGTGGATGCAATTGGCCTATTGATGTCATTTGCTCCATGTAGGAGAGGTATTTAGCCACTGTTTTGTATCTCCCTAAAGCAACAAGTCTACATTTGATAACTTAACTCTTGTTAAGGAAGGAGAGGGAATTGAACTTGAGTCTCCATTCTCATGACTTAATTAGTCCAAAACAATCTCCTATTAAATAATACCTATGTTCCTATCATATGCTCCAAAGTATTTGGCCTGGTGTCTATAAAGCTATGGCATCCTAAGAGAATGTGTACATCAATCGGTTAAATAGGCATACTGCATCACTAATGTATATCATGGGGTTACTATTCTGTTGCTGACCTTTGAGCTGTGCAGTATGATGCTGTGGGTGGTGGCATACAGTGAACTTGCTGCTTAATTATTCAGCATTCACATGGTGTAGTGTGGGTATGGAACAAATACTTTGTATTAAATAATAATGATGGTGCATGTAACTGTTCTATATAACAGCTACAGCTCTCCTGAGACAGACAACCTCTATGAGAAAGGGTTAATGTTGTTACTGTTTCCACCACAAGACAACAGGCCCTGAGAGTACCTACTTGATTAGGTTTATTTTTAAGTACACAAACCATACACTTCAAGAAGCAGATATGCAGATTTATGTAAAGACCACAGCTGCAACAATTATTCAAATGTTTGATTAATAATTTATTACAGCAGTAGTCAATTATTAATTCTGTAGCATGATAATCCATTTTCCAGGATTGACTTAACAACCTACATCGCGGAAGTTTACATGACAAGTGGACTGTGCATGGAGCTGATTTAATTTTGCAGGGGTCTGAAACTATACCAGGCCAGGCCAGACCAGACTTGACATACCAAGGTCAGTTGGCTGCATTATTGCATAAACAAACATTCTAGATTGAGTGAAAGCAACCGAGAATACCATTATTTAAAAGTCATGCTGGTTTACATGATGTATGTCCTCCCACTTCATCTTGGACATGCTGCCCCATGAAGAGGAGTACTGCAGTTGTCCCTTTTGTCCTTGGTCTCCCTGGACTAAGTAGGGGAACAAACAAGCTACTTTCCAGTTCTTGATTCTCCCCAATGATTCCTGAAATAAAATGGTGACCAGCTTAGCTGCAAGCTGACTTTTCAGGTTCACATCGAGTGATTTGCCAGGATTATCATTTTCTACTCTGGAAATGCATGGAATTACAAAAATCCAAGTTGTTGTTATAGACTGACAGTGAGTAGTGCAGGAGTGTACTCTATTTTAAAAGCACTCAACATTTGCATGCTAATCTCATACACCATTTCTTGATGAGGAATTGGAGAACTGTTGCCACTTTTTGGATTCCTTTTAAATATATGCTAATACCTTCTGTGAAAGAGAAGAAGAATGAAACAAGAGGACCCAATTCCTATTATTCTGTTCAAGAAATCACTGTCTCCTTCCTTTCTTCAATGTTTTTGTTATTTGCTATTAGAATTTTAATTTGTTTCCTTCAAAAAAATACACAATTTTTAATTTCCTTCCTTGTGTCACAGGTTTTCCTCCAGAGAAGCTTTGTTCTTTTCTGCTCTTGAATTATCTCATGTGAACAGGAAGTGATTCAAGTACTGCTGTGAGCAGGGAAAATTACTAGGTTGGGTAACAAAAAGACAGGCTAGGAACAAGAAACAGCCACTCAACTCATCTACCTCTTCCTGTTGTTGAGGTGCACATTCAGGACCTGGTCATAATGGTTTTGTTTCTCTGCTCTCTCTACAAAACAGTGTCCCTCTAAAACAGGATTCTGTCCAGAGGCAGGATTATTGATGTTGGGTCAGGATAAAACGGGGGTGGGCAGGGGATTAGATCTTTGCACTGAACAATCACCCAGCAGTGATTTTCCTCAAATTACCCAACAAGTGGCCACAATGAGGGCATGTCATCCAATTCAAGGGGGGAAGGGGGAAACTTGAAGCTGGAGGACTAAGAGGAGGTAATCCAACTTGGAAGAAATGAAGCTCACAGTTTGGATCATTCAGAAGGAGTAAAGGCACTTACATAACTCCATCCAACCTCCAGAAATGTGACCTGTAGAGGAGATTGCATGGGATGGTGCTGGTAAACGAGCACATTGATCATTGAGCTGCAATTCCATATCTATCTGCTTTTGTTTGCACAACCAAACCCCAACCCCCCCAACCCACTATCTAAATGAGGCAGCAAGTTTCATTGGTTAACAATTCTTGTGTTTGGTCTATACACACTGGCTGAGCGCAATTGATTAACATAGATTCATGCTCGGGGGTAAGATTACATGCCACTTTCTTCCAAATCTCAGAGCAGGGCCTCGGCACATTTATATTTCTCATGGATTCAAAGTTCCAGAATGAAGACCCAGTGACAACAAAGCCACAGCAATCCATTTCCAAGTCAGGATGGCACATGATCTGAACAGGAATTTGAAGGAGGTGCCTATCATGCATGTCGGCCTTGGTCGTGAATGTGAGGCCTGATGGAGTGCTCCTGTAAACCATATAAAAATTTTCTGATTCACCGACAGCTCATTCCCACCACTTCATCCTAGATTCATTCCTCCATTCTGAATAATGTAACTTATTTACATGCAGAAACTGATAAATTTTCCACCGTACTAAACCAACAAGCTATGGTAGGGACTCCTTTCAATATACATAACCAAGTTGGTAAAATTTAGATGAGGCCCAAACTTATAAATAGTTTGGCCTCACATATTGTGGCTTTTGAAGGACACCACAATTGCATAGCAAACATTGTTATTGTTCTGAGTCTGACTTGAAAATTTGATTGTGATAATTATCCTAAAATCTTAAAGTTTTGTCTTTAAATTCACATTCTTTGCAGAACTGAAGTTTTGTGCAAAACTCATTTTTTTGAGAAAAAAAAATCTGTGGAGCAGCTTCCTCAATGACTCAGCTGGTGAACCTAGTGAGTAGCTGCGGTTTACAGTCCTGAAAGACTCCCTGTTGGATTTCAGTTTGGGAAAATGGTTGGATTGCCCACCCTCTGGGGCTGAAATCACAAGGCCCACTGAGCTCAGGAACAGACAGCAGATGGGGCCTAGGAATTACAAGGCTAATTGGCATGCCCATTTTTGATCTGTTCCCAAAACTGACCATTTTGGCTAAGGTGAGTTCAGGGTCTATCAAGGCTGCCACAAAGCAGGCAGGCTTAACCGGGATTTAATGTGGAACACAGGGGATTTCAAAGAGGTGTTTACTTCCCCAATGGTGTTGTAACTGCCTAGAGATGGGCACAAAGTGGCAGACCAGAGCATCAGTGTTCCCAAAAGTTTCCAGACTCCCTCTGCAGCCTGAATGGCATACAGTCATAGGCAATCCCAATGAAGGGAATGCATCTGTCCCAATCTTCCAGTGTTGTTCAGTTATTACTTTGTATTCTTTCAAATAAACCTTACTTTAGAAGGCACCTCCTTTTTTAAGTACCCTCTTAGTTACTTATCTTTCACTGAGGCCAGGTTCTCCTCTCAGGTTGCAGAAACCACTTTTGAGAAACGGCCTACTGCCTTTGATTGACAGAGAACTAGTCTTGATGCCACTAATGGGATACCTCAAATCAAAATTTCAACAAACAACTGTTCCCTAGCTGCTCCCCCCCACCCGCCGAAGGTGGGTTCAGAAGCTACAAACAGTCTCAGCTCTTGCCTACTGCCCCAACATTAAAACTTATTCTTTAATCTTCACAACTACTGACCACTGTTATAATTGTGTCAAGGAATTGACCAAAAACAGGACTGGACTCACCTCTGATGCCCCGCCAGTACTCAATCAGGTCCTGACCATCAAATCCTATACACAGGTCACACAGCAACTTCAACGTAAATTGCGTACAGCTAGAGAAAAAAAAATGACCAAGCGTACCTCGTAAATTTGTAAGTGTAGAACTTAATAAAGTTTAGTGCAAGTGGTATAGATGGAAAGCTAGCATTCCAGTGGTCTGTGCCAGGAAGTTTCAGCTTTGTACAGAAGGTTCTTAATGGCATCAGTTCAGAGACACATCCTCACAAGCAAAGATGGAAATTCCAGATCTTGGTGGATAACAAGACAGCAGGAATAGCAGGCTGACTCCCATGCCCCCTTATAATTAAAGTTTCTTGTGTATGTTGTGAATAGGTCTTGAGTAAAAATATTTTTAAACTAAACCAAATATTCATAAAAACAGCATAGTTGCCTTCAAAATTATAGGAGATTTTATAGGTGCATTTGTTTTATCATTTGCCACCTTTATCCAATACTGTCAACACTTCATAAATATCTAGATATTATTTGCCGTGGGTTGCTTTTAAGCAATAGAAATTTGTGGTCTTGACACTCAGTGACGTCACAGCAGTGATAATCTGAGTGAATTGAAGAACTATTGTCTGCTAAACTCTTCCATAGAAGTCATATCAGAAGATTGTGGGAAATCTTCCTCACAAACATAACCCTAAAAGTATGTGCTCACTCCACCTTTATCTAAAAGACTTTTGTAAAGTGCAGCAATTCCTGTAGAACCATGAAGCCATAAACTAAGTAGAACATAGTTGTAAATGGAATCATTAATTTATAGGAGGATTCTGGTAACCTGTTTACAACATATGTAACCCAATGATAAGAAACCAAGAGGTAAATGTATAAATTTATCTTTCAGTAAAAGGAAATGGAAATTTGAAATCAGTAATTGCTATTTCTTATTTAAGCCTCTGTCAGACGGTCTAAAGGAAATACAAATGTAAGGCTTAAATAGAATGTAGGTAGGTTCTGATTAACTTGTCCTTATTGAATAAATGTTCTCTATTGCTGTATATGACATGCTAAACTCTGAGGAGAAATTCAGATGTGCTGCATTTTGCATTTGCAATAAATTTCAAATTTATAAAACTATTTATCCAGCAGTCAAATCATACCCATCACATGCATACATGTTGACTGGCCTGTACTCGGATAAGCAAAGTCGCAGCAAGTAAACATTTTTCTGACAGTGCTGTTTGCAGTGTAGCCTCTGGCTATTTGTTCACCAGTAGCCTGGCTTTGCTGACATCATCAGTTTGACCAAGCTACTAAGGCCGGCATGGTTGTAACATTTTTTTGTCAGGAGCAAATCAATCGTGCAACTGAATTAATGCTCCTCTAGTGCATAAAAGCATTCACTGGCACAGAGCCTTCTGCTGAATAGTACTGAAATGCAGAACAAAGTCCATGTGAGGCCATACTGGACTCAACCAGGTAAATGTGCATGTATACCATACTGGATCGATAAAGGGACAATCAAAGCCATCCATTGTTAAAAAGCATTTAGCCCCATTATAATTGGAAACAGTCATAGGGTTTTCACTGCCATATTATGTTCGCTGCTATAAGTTTCATTTTCTAAAATAAAAGGCCTACATTTGGAACTTTGGAATAGTTAACAGTGGCTGGGCAACATTATAGTTGCTTGTTGTTAAGTTCCTAACCTCACGCCACTGAAATGAATTGATGCTGAGCAGAGGTGGAAAATCAGCGAACGTAGACAACCTGTATGCATGATGCCAGTTGGAGTGGGATCATCAGAGGGAAAGAATATGGTCTACAGCCAACCTTGTTGAGAAGAAAAACTGATGGTGGGAGATTA
Source organism: Chiloscyllium plagiosum (assembly GCF_037043375.1). Classification (NCBI taxonomy): domain Eukaryota; kingdom Metazoa; phylum Chordata; class Chondrichthyes; order Orectolobiformes; family Hemiscylliidae; genus Chiloscyllium; species Chiloscyllium plagiosum. The sequence continues at coordinate 88,330,372 of NW_028270145.1, read as the reverse complement.
TAGCAGGAAAATGCATGGATAAAGGTGTAAAATAAATTGAATGAGGGCTTGCTGTTCCTTTTCAACAAAGCACTGTGAATTGTATATCTGAACTCATTAGTGCAGCAAGGCAAATGGCACAGGGTTTAGCTATTGCTCCATGCAGGCTGGTTTTCTATAGATTTGTTCTTGAAGAGAATTTGTTACCATATTGGAACATTTACAAACTCACCACAGCCTGCAACATAACTAAAAAACTAAATCAGACAAAAATTTGGCAAATTGGTCCACAACAGTAATTTCTTACCCAAGTTGTATTTGCTGTCTTGTGAATGTTTCAAGTGTGTGGGTTTTTTTTTCCTTCTTGGTTTATATTCTAAAGCTTATGTGTTTGAATAATTCTGAACATACCGAAATTTCAATCATCATGAAGGAATTTTCCAGACTTCTTGTTAAAAAATTAAATAAACAGGGCTTGCTATTGATTCAAACAAATCCCCAAAAAGTTTATTTTCTTCATTCACCTCTTGAGAATGTCTATATGCAACTGCAGCTGTGGTCCGTAACCCAATTGCTTCCTTGCATCACAGATCACATCACCATGCGTGGCCCTGTTTGCAAATCAGCAAAGCACAACTAGATTTTTTAAGGTGACAGTGCGCCTTTAAGTGAATCAGCTGATCTAATGATATTTTCTCTTAAAATATTTTTGTAATGAAAGAAAGCAAAGATCAAGACTGAAAAGACTTTGAATTTTGAAGAGCAACATTTATTCATATTTCTTTCAATCTTATTTTTGGGGTGCATGCTCAAAATACCACCTATTTGTTTATTAAAGGCTGGTGTGTCATCAGGCCTGAGATTCTTGTTTATAAAAATACGATATGTGATGATGTTGCTGCTGAGTGAGCAGCCAGATCAGGAGATTAGTGAAATAAAAGCCACCAGTGAACAGGTTGAGTCTGCACTGCTTTTTTTAAACACTAAATATTGTTTGAATAATCTCAGAGACAGGATCTTCATAAAACTGTTTTGTTGAAGATATCAGCCAGAAACTCCTGATACCATAAGGCCTATAAAATATTTGTTATTCTCTCCTCTCTTTAGAAAGATTTGTGTTGTGTGTTCATCACAAAAGCAAACTCATTTCAATAGACAAATAAAATCACTTTTTGTTATGCTTTATGACAATCCACTGAAGCATATAATGACAACTTGCATTTGGAAATTGTAGTACAGTGTTCCCAGGTACTTCACATGAGTATTATCAAATATAACTTAAGACTGAGACACTGAAAGAGATATTAAGGGCAGATGACCAAAACCTTGGACAGTAAGGTAGGTTTTCATGGGCATCTAAAAGGAGGAGAGATAAGCCACAAAGGAAATTGGAGATGGAAAAGATGCCAAGGTTTTTGGAGCACAGAGGCACAGATCTTCTCTCCAAGTCTCTCCATCAGAGCAAAAACGTCAGACATTGCCTAAACTTGTAAGTCCTGGGCAGGAATGGGGATAGGGTACATTTTCTACATTCAAATATCATTCAAATACAATCTGAATTATCAGCAAGTGGGATTTCTGTCACCATGGAGTGTGAAAGCGATGTGTGCGGACCTGGCAAATGTGAGTCTGAACTTTGTGGAATCATTTGGTTTTAAGTATGTTCATCAAGCTGGGAAGTTGATTTGCAGATGTTTCATCCCCTGCCTATGTGACATTTTCAGTGCTTTGGAGTCTTCTGTGAAGCAGTGCTGTACTGTGTCTTTTGGAATTTATTTAGTTCCGTTCCTGCTGATTCCAGTTGCTGGTTCCAGTTGTTCATTGTAGTACACAGTATATTGGGTGTAAGTCTATGTGTTTGTTGATGGAGTCCATGGATGAGTGCCATACCTCTAGAAATTCTCTGGCTGTCCTATGTTTAGCGTGTCCCATGATTGTTGTGTTCTCCCAGTCGAATTTGTGGCCCTTATCATCCGTGAGTGCGTGGCTACGAAGACAGCTGATCATGGCATTTCATAGCTAGTTGGTGTTCATGGATGCGGGTTGCTAGTTGGCTGTCCATCAACAAGCAAATTGACCTGGACCCAATATACCGGCCACTACAATGAACAACCGGAACCAGCAACTGCAAGCAGCAGGAATGGAATCAAATAAACTCCAGAAGACACAATACAGCAGCACTTCACATGAGACTCCAAAGCACTGAAGATGTCATTGAGACAGGGGACAAAACATCTGCAAAGCAACTTCCTAGCTCAGCGAACATACCCACCACTATGACAACTGACATCCAAGCTACAAATCTTTTTGCAAACCTTGAATCATTTGGATAGTTAGGGCTTTCCCTTGGAGTAGTAAGGCACTCCTTTTGATCTGGTCCGTGGACACTTTTGTCCTCTTTGATGAAGGTCAGGTGCCCATTAAGGTGGGTTAGATTCCCTTTGGAATTGTTATAAACAGGTGTAAGTGCAGTAAAAGTGCTATACTGGATAATTTGATCTGTCAGCAAAGCAGTCAAAATCAACTGTCAAACTGTTAGAAATGTCCATCAAAGAGACCTGTCAAAAGTGTTAGTTGATCTGTTAAAGAAATCTGTCAAAATTGTAAAGAGGACCTGTCAAAAGAACTGTGAAGAGGAGCCATCAAGAGCACCTTTCAAAAGGAACTATAAATGCATTTAAACGTTCTGCCTTTTAAATCTTTAATGAAAAATTTATCATGTGTGTTAAACAAAAAGATTACTTGTTGTTTCACTCTTGTCGACTGACATAAGTCTGAAAGTTTTCATTGCTGGATTATTGCTGCATAACTGATTTTACAACTATCCCTTCAAATTTTTCTTTTCTGGCCTTAGCCTGAGTGGTATATGAGACAGACAGAACACATACATACTTCTGTTCACATCGCTAGATTTTTTTCAAACAGCTGACAGTCCAGTCAATTGAGAGGTATAGTTCTGGATCATGCATGGCTGATCAAGAAATCCTACTATCTTATCATCTGCCATAAACAGATCAGAAGAATTTATAAGCTGACAACCTGTTTGGTTACATTTCCAGTTTAATTGACAACTAAAAGTGGTTATAGACACTTTGATGTGGCACTTTGAACTCCAACACATTGCAAGAAGGGATTGTATGTTGAAATGAAATGATTGCTAGAAAGACTTACTCAGTGAAAGGGAATGTAAATGTATTAAATAGGATTTTGTGAATGAAAAATATTTTTTTGAAGTTTGCAACAGGGACTAAAATTGTTTTAACAAACGTTATTTTTTCTCATGACTGCATGCATCTGGAGGTCTCATTGTGGTTACAAAGAGAGTTGGTATGGTAAGTGTAAGTACAATGGATGGTGAAGGCAAGGATTGGATTTAAATAGGTTAGGACTGAGAAGGCACTAACAGAGCTGCAAGAATAGGGGCCATCTTCATCTGCTGGCTGTGAAGGTTACTGCCTCTCCGAATGTCTGGCTCCCATCAAGGAGTGGTAGGTAAACCTGTGTGGAATCTTTCAGTCATGTACCCATACTGCATCAAAACAGTGACCGAGGTGATCTGCACAAAGGCACACTGGCTCATTTCATTCCCCCATGACAAGGTCAGTGCTGCAGCAGAAATGTAGGTGGGCGCCCCGTGATGCAGAATGTCATCAACTGCACACATGTGGCACAAAGTAGGCTGTATCACAATGCTATGGAAGAAGTTAGTAATAACTCCTACCAGGACATAGCTATGAATAGGTACACTGTGGCATGGCAGTTAAACAATGATGAGGGTGAGACAATAGGATTGCATTATGAGAGACTGTCAGCCATATTAGTTATGTGCCTTGGGCAATTTTGGTTGCTGTGCCATTACATTGCCACTGATGAGAAATGTTGAATTGTGAACACTTGCCTAGCTGCTCAGTGGCCCATCAAAGATGGTACAGTTGCAACGGATGCTGATCTTTAGCAATTATTCACCAAGTGGCAAGTTCTTCTCGGAATGATGCATGGTAAGATGGGGTTGGAATCAAACCTGAGAGAAGGAACAGGAGTGTGGTATTTAATTAATGCAGCACTTTTGGTAAGGTACAGCGAGAAAACTCACTGGTCCTCATGGCAAAATACCTTCCAAAAAATTCAACACAATTCAGACTGAGTCAAAAAGCATAAGATTCAATCCATCAATTTTTGAAGAGGAGCTTTCTGAATGATAGCAATCATGCTAATGCACATTTAGCTGGTGCAGATCTCATGTGCAATATGAAGGCAATTCTTCTGCATTCCCAAGATCCTTGGATTTTTATGGATCCTCATGATCATACAGCCAAATGTTGATTTTTCTAGCCTTGGATCACAGAACCTCAAGCAACACTGGTACCGGGAAAAATTAGTATAGATTGTGTCATTAAAAGTTTTGATGCTGCTTCTGTTATACGAATGACATGGTATTTTAGCTGCATACTCGAGGGATTCTAGCATAGAGGATTGTTCTACAAAGCAGTCAGAAAAATATCTCTGTCACTAATTCCTTATTCAACAAAAGCAGAGAAGGAAACATGAAGTTCCAAACAAAAACATGTTTGAATCCAAGCAATTTGTATCAAAAGGTTCAAAATTGCATTTCCAACCCAAAACTAGGAGCCTTTTGATGATTTACCTTCACTTCCAATTGATAACATATTAATAATTCAGCAGTATGCTACAATAATTATAATGCAGAGGTGAGTTTGATCAGCATTATTAGATACTAAAAATCCACCAAATGTATTTATCTTTTATTCCCAAGGCATTTTCTTTCCCTTTCTTGTTTCAGTATCCATATGCTCTTTGCCACCTCCTGATTCCAGATGTTTAAGATGGTGTGAAACAGCCCAGGGTAAATTTCTTCAATACCCCTCCCTCCTTATCAGGATCTTTTTGACCTTTTCTGGCTTTGTTTTTACTTCTGACTCACATAGGGGTGAGGAAGTCAAAATGCGTAGGCCATGAGTTCGAATCTACTCATTCACTCCTCCTTCCAAGCCTTGTGACTGATTATTCAAGGCATGAAAACAGAAAAGTAATCTGTTGCATGTAACTTTCACAGTGAAACAGTTATGAAGAACAGGTATTTGTTGTATTACTGAAACACAAGATTGTACGTTGGGAATGGCAAGGACCAGTATCCATGCAGAACATTAGTTTATTTATTGCTGTTTATGAAAATTTAAATGATATCACTGTGGCTCAGCTACAGATGTCAAACATCTGTCCGCCATCTTCTGTCTTTAGAAAACATATGGTTGTGATATGCAAACAGCATTATACACATAGAAAGAGACATTTTTATCCCTCAGCGCATGTTACTGTCATTTTGTTATGGGGGTAAAATTATCCAAATGTGAAATAGTCCAAATTAATGCAATCTGATGTTCATTTCAGGGTTTCTCAATTCATTGACCTTCCCTTGATCATGGCTTCTACTCATGAGGCCAGTCTGTAGTTCCTTTCTTCCAATTTGCAGCATGTACACCATGACCAGTTTCTCCCATGCCATTTCTTGGTGACATGTAGTGTTTCATATCTTTAGGTTAAGTAATAAATGCATGGTAGAACTTGCAAACATGGCACTCTGGAACCTGCTAAGATACAAGAAAGTACCTACAAATTAACTTGAAATTGTGACAGCCATCAGTATTTGGCAATAGGCTTACATGAACAAAGTACCATACCACCTTAACTGTTTTCCCTAGTTAATCATCTGACAGGACGGAAAGTGTAATGTCACACGTGAGTAGTTAGAGATATATGTGTGACAGATACACCATTTCCCAGCCAAGGCACAAGAAGAGATAAGAAACTTATCACACGTAATATAGATCAGATACTAAACATTTCCTTAGTTTGCCAACTGACTGATATGGTCACAATCAACTTGTTTCTAAACTGTCATTTCTTTAAAGCAGCAATTGGCTTTGCAAATGTTTTAACGGCGTTAAAAAATGGGAGTAAATTGTGAAATGAACCAGGATAAAGAGACTTAAGGAAAAATGCCAGTTTTCATCATTTCATGTTTTTCCAAATAAAATGTGTTACCAACTTAATAGTGTTTTTAAGATATTGCTTATTCTTTAAGTTACAATAGTTTTTCGAATATTCACAAGAAATTCAGACAGCTACAGTGGTAAATGCATTATTTGACAGACAGCCCTCCAAATTCATCACTTTCAAATATATACTCAGCTCTCCTTTGAAACCTCTTATAGAATTCACCTCCAGCACTCTCCCAAGCAGCACTTTCTAAATCCTAACAACTCTTTGAGTAAGGAAGTTTCTCCTCAACTCACTCCTAGCTCTCAGAAAGATACCAACCAGTGGAAACACAACATTTTTCTTTATCCTGTCAAAATTGATCTTAATTTTGAACACCGCAATAAGGTCACCTTTGTAATCCTCTGTGCTCTGAGGAAAATAAGGCAATTTCCCTAATCTTTCCTTGCATCTAAAATCTCTTATGGGTCTAGATTAGAGTGGTGCTCGAAAAGCACAGCAGGTCAGGCAGCATCCGAGGAGCAGGAAAATCAACATTTTGGGCAAAAGCCCTTCATCAGGAATAGAGGCAGGGTATCTGCAGAATGGAGAGATAAATGAGAGGGGGGTGGGGGTGAGGAGAAAGTAGCATAGAGTACAGTAGATAAATGGGGGTGGGGATGAAGGTGATAGGTCAGAGAGGAGGGTGGATTGGATAGATGGAAAGGAAGATAGGCAGGTAGTACAGGTCATGGGACGGTGCTGAGCTGGAAGGTTGGAGCTTGGGTGAAGTGGAGGAAGGGGAAATGAGGAAACTGATTTTTACCTAAAATCTCTTATTCCTGGTATCATTCTTATAAATCATCTTTGCACTCTGTCCAGGGCTTTAACATTCTTCCAGAAATGAACACAATACTCCGAATGTTGGCTAACTAATGATTTGTAGAGGTGAAGAGTCATTTCCTTGATTTTATTGTATACTCTATGCCTTTACTTATAGACCCAAGGACTTCATAAATTAAAGTTATGGTAGTGTTTAGCTTGAACTCTTAATTAGCTTTGGTGATCCTAAACTTGTTGAGTCCTCTAAGAATTCTGTGTTTTTTGAATTTTGCCTTCATGCATTCCACACTCCCTTCCCCAGATGCTTCAGTCCTAAATCAGAGTTTAGCAAACAGTGGGTTGGGTCCACGCTAGTATCGGAGGTGGGAATTTGTGGGTTTCTGCTCCAAAGCAACAACAGTTTTTATGGAGTTAGGAATGAATGCTAATAATTGCAAGATCCTTTAAATTCTAGCATCTTTTTTTCTAATGGTGGATGTGACCTTTGATATTTTCTTGAAGCCAGATCGCTCCTGCAAAAAATGTCTGCAAAAAGGCAGTTTTCATTGAAATAAACTCAATAATTTAAACAATTCCCACCATGTTGACTTTTTCCCTTATCAGATAAGAAGGTAAAACAGCTCCCTCCCCTCACAGCACTCAGGAGCTAAACCCTCCCCCATTAAACACTAGGCACTAAAGCAAACACCTTCCCAATGGTCACATAAAGTCTGAGCCACTAAGCTCAGGACACACCAGGAAAGTTTGGGAAACACTGCTCTAAAATCTGGAATATCTCTCTGAAACTGATCCACCACTCCATTTCTCAAGTCTGACCCAAGTTTTTAATCAACCGTCCTAATAACCCCTCAAGACTCTCAGCATCAAATTTTATCTGGAATGGCTCTGCCAAAGCATCTTGGGATATTTCACGAAATGAAAGGTAAGCTGCAAATGCAAGTTGTTATTGTTGCTCAACACAGTTGAGGATAAAACATGGTTGAAAGTAATGGACAGGAATTTAATGTGCATGGAATGAAAAGGTCATGTTTTGAGATAGGCTGACAGAAATATGAGATTAGAATGGTCCAACTCCATCACATAAGAGGGCAATAGCATTTATATCTCAGGGAGGGGTGCCCAATGCAAACTGTTTAAACAAGAATTCAGTAAAATATGAACAAAATGCATTTAAAATTCTAGGATAATCAAATAAAAAGATCCAGAGACAAAAGGTATCCAACATTCTGTGGATTTAAGAAAGATCATTGTGAACTTCGGATTGGAATAAGCTTATTTGTATCAGAATGTGCCTCTCCAAAACTTGAAGGAGTGGCACCCACCACAGAAAAAAAAGGTTAACCTAAGTAAGGTAGTAAAGTTTGTGGAATTGGGCTGAAATCAATCTGAATTGGATTCAACAAATGATAACATAGAAAGTCCCATTTTGAGAAGGCTCAGTGGGTTAGCTGAATCCCCACCAAGATCACACAATGGACCTGACACATTCATTATTGACATTTCAGGAAGCATGGGCTACCAAAAGTAGCTTCATCAAAGAGGGGTTGAAATTTAAATTTAATTCTCCTTGGCACTCAATAGCATTACCATTGCTGAATCCTCCAATATTAACATCTTGGCGGTTACCACTGACCATAAAGTGAATTGAATGAGATATATAAGTGGGATATATGAGGTGGCACAGTGGCTCTGTGGTTAGCACTACTGCCTCACAGAGTCAGGGACCTGGGTTCAATTTGACTCAGGTGACTCTTTGGGTGCTCCGGTTTCCTCCCACAGTCCAATGATGTTCAGGTTTGGTGGATGGGCCATACTAAACCACTGATAGTGTCCAAGGATATGTGGGTTAGGTGGATTAGGTGGGAGGTGTAGGAGTGCAGGGAAAGGGTGGGATGCTACTTGTAGGGTAGGTGTGGACCTGTTGGGTGGAGTGACCTGTTTCCACACTGTGGGGATTCTATGAAAGTATGGTTATAAAAGCAGGACAAAGGCGAAAATCTTGCACTGATTAATTCGCTTCCTGACTCCTGAAAGATGTTCACAACCGACAAGGCATGAGCCAGGAATATGATGGAATACTCTCCGCTTGCCTGGATGATTCTGGCTCAAGAGTTATGCCCGAAATGTCGATTCTCCTGCTCCTCGGATGCAGCCTGGCCTGCTGTGCTTTTCCAGTGCTACACGTTTTGACTCTGATTCTGGCTCAAACAACACTCAAAACATGACACCCTTCCTGGACGAAATAGCCCACTTAATTGACACCACATGCACAAACATTCTCCCATCGCCAACTCTCAGTAACAGAAATGTGTACCATTTACAAGACACACTCCCACAAAGACTCACTAAACTCATGTTCAGCATCATCTAGAGGGAGAAAGGCAGGAGTTACATGGGAACACCACCATCTGCAAGATCCCCTCCAAGCCACACACCATCCTGACTTCGAAATACATTGCCATTCCTTCACTGTTGCTGGGTTAAAATCTGAAACTCCCCCCTCCCGAACCGTGACTAAGGATGGGCAATAAATCATAGAATCCCTACAGTATGAAAGCAGGGCATTCAGTCGATCAAGTCCACATTGCCCTTCCAAAGGCCATCCCACTCTGACCCATCCTCAATCCCTCCCACCCCCACCATACTCCTGTAACACGACATTTCCCAAGGCTAATCCACCAAGCCTGCACATTCCTAGACACAATCGGCAATTTAGCGTGGCCAATCCACCTAACCTGCACATCTTTAGGCTGGGGAGGAAACCAAACCACCCAAAGGAAACGCACGTATACACATTGAGAAAGTGCAGACAGTTGCTCGAGGCTAGAATCCAACTCAGGTCCCAGGCACTGTGATGCAGTAGTACTAGCCACTGAGTTACCATGTTGCTCTGCTGCTCCAGTCAACCAAGCCAGCATACTATCAATGAATAATATTTTTGTTAAATTGGTCTTGTGCGGTGGGGCAAACTGGGTGACAGCAAATTGGCAACTCATTTAACATTCTGCCAAATTTAGTGTTCACATTGATTTCAATTTTGCCCAATCAATGTCATGTCCTGAACAATCTGTAATAACAGAATCATTTCAGAAGGGTCAAATCAGCATAATTTAGCATGTAAATACCATGTGGTGCCTGTTGATCACAAAGGGCATACTACAGACAATGAACATGTTAGGCAATCAGCAGGCCTGTAGGATTACTTTCATTCCCACTAAGATATGTATAAATTATTCTCTCTAAAAGGGCAATATTATTAAAAGTTCTGGAAGGATTTAGATTACCAAAGCAGGTTTGAAATAAATCAGTTCGATGGTGAATAAGTCACATTTCATGAACTATCGAATTATATATCTGGGCAAATCTACCCCAATGGGATGTGTGCAATTACCACTTCTTAAAGCGATAGCGTCATTAAATTTCAGAGATTTTTCAGGACCCAACCAAACTAGTTTTAATCAAAACGATTTTACAAAACTATACAATGAATTATGGCAGAAATGGCAGAAAAAGGTAAAAGACTTATTTGTACTTGTTGACCATTCATTGAAAGTACACAGTCAATTGTAAGCTGGTACCACTAGACCAATCAAGTACTGGATTTAGCTTGAGACATTTAGTTTTAGTCAAAACAAGTCATTTTTAACCCTTCATGACTCAACCACTTTTGAAATATTGGGGAAGGATTTCTAAATGGTAAGCATATAACAGAAAAACAGTTTATAATATTCCTATTAATAGTGAACAGATAATCGTATATCCAATATTATGTCAATTAGTTCCTTAGAAATAAAGGAACTGTTGTAGCAAGTTAACAGGCATGTAGTGTGGAAGAATACATAGAAATTTATAAATTATAGATCCAATGAAATCAAATTTGCCATAATGGTTACGGTATCCATGAAAAGTTATCAGTTTTGCTTAATTAATTCAGAGTTGGTGATAATGTGTCATCTTTTGCTAGCCCTCTTGCATCTCAAGACAAGGATTTGGCTTCAAGTCCCATCTAGGGCTTGCAAATGAAAAGACCAAGACTAACACTCCAGTGCAGTACTGAGGGAACTTTACAATACATCAGAGGTGTTGTCTTTCAGAAAATACATTATACTGAGGCTCCCATCTCCTGTTTAGATGGATGTAAATAATTCCATGGCAGTATTTGTATAAGAGCAGGAGAAGTACTCCTGTTGTCCTAACCAATATATATCACTCAGTCAACATCACACAAACAGATTATTTGGTCATTATCACGTTGTTAACCACATTCATAAAAATTTGGTGGAATACAGATGTTAGTCTGTGATGCTGACATAGCAGATGCAGAAAATTCACAAAGTATTGGCTACATTTCACCTTACTCATAATATTGACTGAATTTTGGTGAAGTGCACAACATGACAAATTGTGAAGAGTCTGACCATCGGCTTGTTAACACAATTAACACTATTTTTGTTTGATTCTTTTCTATTTTTACGTACAACAATGAAAAGGTTTGGCCAGAGACTAATCTTCAGGAACTAAAATAATGTTGGCTTCTGTTTAGTATGCATTATTGGCAAGTCAAAGTACCTTCTGAGGTGATTTACCAAGTTAATTAATGCACAGTTTGCGTTAACATTTGTGAAATATTAATGATAAGTAACAGGTACAAGGCATAGAGGGTTCAATAGTTTCTCCAAATCAAATTTAAGCAAACCACTCAAATATGATAAAGATCACAGCAAAACCTAATCCCATACTCACCTGGCATCCAAACACATACATTCCAACAAGAGTCATATGATAGTGATCAGGAACAGGAACTGTGCTGATTATCCCCTCTCTAATCCAGTGACTGAAATTCACTGCTTCCCTATAGCAATTGAAATTTGTCAGCTCAGCACAGAACAGGAATAAAAACTGGAGCCACCCTGATCTGCATGCCTCAATATTACATCACACAATTTATTTAGCCACTGGGCCAGCAGGGAACCTAAAGTGAAATGTTTTAAAGTAAATGACTGGTAAAATTCCTTTACAAGGCAATTTATTGGGTAAATGTGACCTTTGACATGTACGTGCTACTCAGACTGAAGGTGGCCTAGTGGTTAGTAGCATCAAATCACTAATGCTCCCAACACTGAACAAGCTGCAATTTAAGAGGACCTTTTTTGTGCTTTGCTTCAATACTTTGTCAGCTTTAATTCAATTATTAAGAGTCTCAATTGCCCTCAAGGAGATGAAGAGTGCTGGGTTAGCAGTCCTTTTGCTTAGTGATGGCATCAGCCCACTTCTGGTGTAATCACTAACAGTCTTGCAGTGGTGTGAATCCAACACCTGGTAACCTAATAATAACATAACATTCCAGACATTAATGATTGTGACTAAACTCTGAGCAGACTAATGGTGGACAGATTTCTCTGGTGGTATAAAAGTAGTAGACATAGGAATTATTCAGTCCGATGACAGACAGACCACAATCTGTAGAGGTACATATTTGCGTCCTCCATCATATAAAGGCAGCTGTTTCAATACTTATGTATTCAAAAGTTTTAATTCAGAATTTGAATTTATTGAAACATTAACATAAGTGCATTTTGATTTTTTTAAGTTGTATACCAAAAATATGGGGTAGCACATGGCCTTTAAATAAAAGCAGACTGAATATGAGTTACTGTCATACAGTGAACGCTGACGTTTTTCTTTTAAGCACAGCTTTTCATACTTAAAGGAATTCAAGCAAGCAGTGCCTTTTTTTCCCTTCACAAATGCATTGAATTTATGAGGAATACAGCAAACTTTTTATTAGAGCAATATTTAAATTTCACAAACTAGAGATTCATTAGTTAGTTTTCCAACTAATGTAAATCTCCTATGCTGTAATATTATAATTAGATTTGTAACATTCACTGAAATCTCATCATTTGGCAAATTCCACAAAAATGCAACTTCAAGAATTTAACTCCTGGTGGGCCTGTGAATGCTGCTCACTGACCTACTTTTCAAATTTATCATTTCCACTGGAAATTCATCACTTCAAGTACAATATATTTTTTAATTTTTAGCCACTGATTAGGACTGAATTAAGGGGAACTTTTCTTCAAGCAAGGCATTAATGATAGAGACAGAGAAGGATAAACATGGCAGTTGAGATGGAAGTAATTTTGCATTAATCCTGAGTGTTGATGTTGTTCCCAAGATATACTTTAATAAAGAGAGTGTCACCACAATGGGCCTTGTGTTCTTCCAACACATTTTTTTTGCATCCAGGTCAGTTTAAGTGCTTTTGGGTGATAGTTACTCCCTTTAGATTAATTTACAAAACTGCCTACTTTGTACATAATAATCACCAAGCCAACTGTTCCTTTTTTCTTTCCCTTAACATGTCAGAATGACAAAGTTATGCCACCAGATCAAATGCAATACGTTAGAAGAAAATCTTGAAACTCTTGATCTAAGTGACAGAGAGTGCGGGGACAGAAGTTTCATAAATTGTCATGCTATTTATAATCAATTAAGATATACTGCCATGACTGATGACATGTTCATACACTGTCTTACATCACGGAAATATAATAGACCATATATTATCTTGCTTAATAACTGCTGATGCTGCTCACTTTTATTTTAGTCCAATGTGAAGATTATTTTAAATATCGCTGAACTGATGAGATGGGGAGAGATAATTCACTTTTAAAAACAGACAATTTATAAATATGTCACACAACTAACGAAGTTTCAAAGTATAGTTTCTCAGCTCCTCATCCACTAATTATCTGACTAACGCTGTGTGCTTTTAAAACATTCGATAGAATCTCAGGCCTATACTCACAAATAGCAAAAGGTTCCCTCAATAACTGTTATAAATTTGATAATGTAGCACACAGTAGGACATGTAAGATAACATCATAGAAACCACAGGGGTGAAGAGTACTCTTACTAGTGCCAGGCAAGGACCACCTTTGGCTTCAAAGAGAACTGCAGCCATTTTGGAGCCATTCCTGTTTCTTTGTGACTCCAAAGTGTGTCTCCTATAGATGTTCCATTCTCTCACCACAGGGATTGGAGCTGAGAGTTTGTCTGATGTTGTTGCACTCCATGAGATTGGCTAACTGCATTATCAGATAAAAAGCTTGTCACTTTCTGACTTCAGGGAAGGTGTTGTGAAGATTGTTGTGAAATATATTCAAATGACAAGTTTATAACCTAAGATCGTCCCGGGTTATATTTAACAGAGTTCAGGTAGACTGCTGAAGCTGAGCAACACATTTGCAATGTCAGGCGAGACAGATGTCTCTACCAGCAATTACGTTGGTCAGATTACCAAGCCATCTTTTTGATCTTTGGATACAGTGATGTTCTGACACTTTTATATAAACATGTCTCGACACAAATAAATCCATAATCCTAGAACAAAGTCATTAAAAGTTCATTTCTGCTCCCTTTTCTCCTCCACAATTCAGTCCATTAATACATGACATTAATTTTCTGGAGTATGTAGATTAGTATATGAACATTTAAATGTTTGCATGAAATTCATTTATTTTACTTTAAGAAAAATATTACCTTCTTTGAAATAAACAGTATCGTGCCTCTGTTAAAATGAAAAACACACATTTATATCACTCCTTTAGATAGCTGAATGTTCCAAGCTGTTTTTACAGAAGTAATTGGACAAAAATGGGTGCTCACCCGCAAAAGGACATACTAATAGAGGTGAACACAAGTTTGAGCTTGATCAAAGAAATTATTTGCTTAAATGAGGAGCTGGTAGTGGTTAAGTCAGAGGTTTAAGGTCCATGCAGGGTCGAGACACTTCAATACGTGATCAGTGGGCTGAAGGTAAGTAGAGTCATACAGTCATAGATATGTACAGCACGGAAACAGAACTTTTGGTCCAACTTGTCCATGCCGACCAGATATCCCAACCCAATCTAGTACCATTTGCCAGCATTTGGCCCATATCCCTCCAAACACTTCCTATTCATATACTCATCCAGATGCCTTTTAAATGTTGCAATTACACTAGCCTCCACCACTTCCTCTGGCAGCTCATTCCATACACGTACCACACTCTGCGTGAAAACGTTGCCCCTTCATCTCTTTTATATCTTTCCCTTGTCATCCTAAACTTATGCCCTCTAGTTCTGGACTTCCCTACCCCAGGGAAGAGACTTTGTCTATTTATCCTACCCATGCCCCTCATGATTTTATAAACATCTACAAGGTCACCCCTCAGCCTCCGACACTCCAGAGAAAACAGTCCTAGCCTATTCAACCTCTCCCTGTAGTTTAAATTCTCCAACCCTGGCAACATCCTTGTAAATCTTTTGTGGGCGGCACGGTGGCACAGTGGTTAGCACTGCTGCCTCACAATGCCAGAGACCCGGGTTCAATTCCCGCTTCAGGCAACTGACTGTGTGGAGTTTGCACGTTCTCCCCGTGTCTGCATGGGTTTCCTCCGGGTGCTCCGGTTTCCTCCCACAGTCCAAAGATGTGCAGGTCAGGTGAATTGGCCATGCTGAATTGCCCCTAGTGTTAGGTAAGGGGTACATGTAGGGGTATGGGTGGGTTGCGCTTCGGCGGGGCGGTGTGGACTTGTTGGGCCGAAGGGCCTGTTTCCACACTGTAAGTAATCTAATCTAATCTAATCTAATCTAATCAGAACCCTTTCAAGTTTCACAACATCTTTCTGATAGGAAGGAGGACAGAATTGCATGCAATATTCCAACAGTGGCCCAACAAATGTCCTGTACAGATGCAACATGACCTCCCAACTCTTGTACTCAATACTCTGAAAGAATACCAAACACCTTCTTCACTATCTTATCTACCCGCGACTCAATTTTCAAGGAGCTATGAACCTGTGCTCCAAGATTCCTTTGTTCAGCAACACTCCTGAGGACCTTACCATTAAATGTATAAGTCCTGCTAAGATTTGCTTTCCCAAAATGCAGCACCTCGCATTTATCTAAATTAAACTCCATCTGCCATTTCTCAGCCCATCGGCCCAACTGATCAAGATGGTAACCTTCTTCACTGTCCACTACACCTCCAATTTTGGTGTCATCTGCAAACTTACTAACTGTATCTCTTATGCTCACATCCAAAGTAGATACACGTAAGAGGTTAGAACAGAGCATATGGGTACATTGGAGTTGACAAAGGCACAGATAAACAAAGCCAAGAGAATTTTTTTTTAATTATACTTTAAACTTTGAGGCACTGAGGGAACCAGGAACTAATATGAATGAGCAAAGTGCCTGGGTGACCTGATGCAGGATAGGATGTAGGTTGAAGAGTTTTCAAATAACCTAAACTTTATGGTCAATGATAAAAAGAACACTATCCAGGAAAACACTGAGGTGACAGAATCTCAAAGTGATGAAAGTTGACATATGATTTTCAAAAGCAATGGGAAGAGGATGGTTAAGTAGTAGATAATAATGAAGGAAATAGACTCTGGCAGTCTTTATAATGAAAAGCGTCTTGGATTGGACACTTAGCTGGAAGTCCAATTTGACACTGAAACTGAAAATAGTGTTCTTTAATCTAAGATAGAAGTCAGGGTTTAGAATAAGTGACCTGAATGTGTGGTGAGTGCCAAAGATAATGGCTTTGAACTTGCCATTATTCAACTGGAAGAAGCTACCGTGGGCAAGAAACTCAATGGTGCCGCATCAATTTTGTAGCTAATAAGTAGACTCCTAAGCATCCAATTGGGTGGTCATTAAGCATATACTCTGCATTTTGGAAATACATCACACAATATACCAGATGTCCAGAACTTTAGCCTGAAACATCTCCTTTGCATATGTTAATGCTTGTTTGAGGTGCACATTGTAATACTGGGATGTCCTGAATATAGGGTAAAAGTGAGGACTGCAGATGTTGGAAACCAGAGTTTAGATCAGAGTGGTGCTGGAAAAGCACAGCAGGTCAGGCAGCATCCAAGAAGCAGGAAAATTGATGTTTCGGGCAAAAGCCCTGATGAAGGGCTTTTGCTCGAAACGTCAATTTTCCTGCTCCTCGGATGCACCCCCCCCGTCCTGAATATAGCCAGAAAACTTATATCAGAGATTTTAATTGAATTTATTTTCACATATACCGAGGCACAGTGAAAAGCTTTGTCTTGTGAGCAATACAGGCAGATCACAGAGTTAAGTAGCATAGATAAGTAAATAATAGGTAAACAGTGACAAAAGCAAAAGCACAGTTAAGGCAAATGTTAAGAGATTGTGAGTCTATTCATTATTCTAAAAACAGTAAAATAGAAACTGTTACAAAATCGGCTGGTGTGTGTGTTCAGGCTTCTGTACCTTCTCCCCAATGGTAGAGGTTGTAGAAAAGGATTGCCAGGGTGGGATGGATCTTTGAGAAGGCTAGCCGCCTTTCCTTGACAATGGTCCTGATAGATGGATTCTATAGATGGGAGGTTGGCCTTTGAGATTGTCCGGGCCGAGATTAGGATAGATCCAGGTTTAATTGCTCGTCACTGCTGAGCGCGCAGGCCTTTAGCTAGGATCTTTGTGGGAATACCACAAGCCTTCTCAGTGTCCTAGGCCTGGAAAGGAAAGCATTAGACAAGGTTTCATAATTTTAAGTGTTCTTTAGTGCCCTGAAGGGCTTCAATGAGGACACCAACAAGGTTAACTATGCTTTTCTCCACAGTTAAATAGATTCACAGTCCAGACTCATAAATGAAATATGGCCATTTAGGTGTGGTGCCAGAGTACTACTGATGCTCACAGAACTGTGTCCAGAATATATTTTATCCTTCTGAAAAGAGAGGAAACCTGTGGTGGTAAGTGCTGGTGGAAATGTATTTCTATAAATTCTGTCAAAGTGGTGAATTTTAGAAACAGTTATGCCACAAGGTTTAATTTGGCAGAACCGTACAAAATGACAATAGCAAGTACAATATTTGCATTCTGTATATTTACATAGATAAGAGGCACAAAGGTGCAATTTGTCACTTCAGTTAACCATTTCTGCATTCAATCAAATATTGATTGAAATATCTCACATAAATTATAGCTAACCACTTCATCTTGGGAGGTTTGAGGGAGTGGGAAACTGTTGCTAAGAAGCTGGGACTAATTAACTAGCTACAGACTTGCCTTCAACAACTGAGTGGCATGGAGTGAGATCAACAAAGAGCTTCCCAAATGCTACTGTTTTTCACCTCTATTTGTAAATCTATGCCTGCCTTATGACCCTTCCTGTCTATATGAACTGACACCAATCTTACATTGACCCAGATGGGCCCAGAAACAGCTTTTAAAAGCAATACCAGTGCTTTCATTGCCGACAAGGATTTTGATCACTTTTGTATTTCAACTGGGACTCCTAACATTCATAAAATGTGAATCAACAAACACACTTTGTTTTCAGTGTCAGTGAGAATTTACTTTTTAGATACCAAGTAAAATTTAGGTTAATTTGTTTTGTAAAAAGAACTCTTATGTTATCTTCTCAAGTCTGCTGAACTGAAGAGTGCACATTTTCAACATGTTCTCACAGATTGTTTTTATAAATTTGTATCAAATACAGTGACATGCCTCACAGATTGTATTGTACTGTTTACAATAATCTGCTGCATATATGCAAAGTGGGCAATTGCCAAAAAAAGGTACTTTGTAATATAGATTTCTTAAAGGAAAAGACCATTTGAAGCAAAATTCCTTCAGATTGCCCTAAATTAATGGTACTGAATAAAATTATCCAGATTAACGCTGTCGTTATTTGGATTATTGGCAGCTTTGGTACAACACTGAAATAAATAGGGGCTTCACACATTAGGGATCACATTTTACTGAATTGGATTTGGGCTGTGGCTGCTGCAGTCAACAATCATTTCATTTGGATTCCAAATTGGCTTCTGATCTTAGGTTTTCTACCAACCCCTGGAAGTTAAAAGAATTTTGCAAATGTTCATCCCAGTCGCAAAGCACATAATGCAGAACAACATGTCAATCGAAAAACTATAACAAAGGCTGAATAAAGGGGTCATAATTGATTCAGCAGATGAATAGAAAAGTGGATAATTGCAAAATAAATTTATAAAGTGCCACTGCAAACTGCATGGCTTCATTGGCAGAGGGAAAATGAACAAGGAAAATGGACAAATCCTTATAGAACCTAATGGGTTCAGTGAGCAAAAGCAGTAAGTAAAACTAACAAAAATACCAAGAGACCTAGTACACATATTTCACAAGAAGACAATAAATTGGCTCAAGGCACTAGTTTGGCTGCCATGAAGATATTATATAATGCTGCTCATTGTACCACGGCAAGGATATCTATGCATCAGGAGTGATCGTGAAATGGAAAACCCAACTGTTAACTAGCTTTGACATTTGAATTGTAAGAAGAAATGGAATACCCTGGGATGACTTATTTTGAAGAACAGAAGGCTCAAATAAGTTATTCAATAGTGTTTAAGGGATAGTTAATGTGAAGATTAATATTATGTTTGACATTGCTACAAATGCTAGACCCAGGGAACATAAGCTCAGGTTTAGAAGATGAAATTTGAAAAGAGCTTAGAACATTATCTTTTACACAGCAAGTGAGGAACATGTGAAGTGGACTATGGAATAGAGGAAGATTGTGTGAGAATATATAAGAAGGAATGTGATGAATATTTGAGAGTGATTAATTATGTGGTATTAGTATTTAGGATCAGTCAGATGATGTGCAGAGCTTTTGTATGTTTCTATGAATGGAAGCATCACTATCAGTATTCATTTTAAAAATAAATAACTCAAAAGAATGTGCTTAATGACACTCATACTAAAAGCAAAGGTCATTCAGGAATGAATTATTTTATACTTTGTCTTGCTGGAAATAGTGTTTCTTTTTCCTGAAGAATACTGTCTAATGCAATATGTTTGTTCACCACCATCATTACTCTCCAAACTCTCAGAAAACAAAAGCATTTGCAATATGCATCTCATTTTGTCTTTTCTTTTAAAATGTGTTGTACATACATTAGATATCTTAATAATAATTTAAAAAACCAATATCACCTAAATATCAGACTTCTTTTTAATAAAACACTTCAATATGTTTGTTTTGCTATTTTTTCTCCTCTCCTAAACGTCTTGATGGGAACAGTTCCTCATACACTCCCAGCCCTGCAGTATCTCCCTTAAGTGATCATTATTCTTACACATGTCTTGGCAGTGTCAGAAACCATGCGGCCACAAGGAACATCAATCAACTCAAGCCCTGCCCTCACCTGATGAACACTCATGGCCACTCTATAGTGGATGTTATGAACTTTGGCTGATTTTCCATTCTTTTAGCCAGGAGCACTAAAACCAATTACAATTGCCACCTTAGCTGAGATCATTTAATCGGCATTAATCAAATCTGTAACCTTCCCTGTCTGTATGATCTAACTAGTAATGGGGTAGACTTGAAAATGATTAGAGGAATTCATTCTAACACTTGCAAAAGTATATGTGGAAATTGAAACATTGCAGAAATGCCATTTTATGACTGTACCTTTGCTGATGTTAAATCAAGTCCTTCATCCTGTCAGATCAATAAACCTCTCGACAAGAGTTTCCACAATTAGGTCATCGGTCTACCATCTAAATGAAAAATAATGCACAAGTACAGCAACAGAACCCGTCTGAAAACATATTTTAAGTGAATCACTAGTCTCTTTAGTCATTAGATTTTTAAACCGGGGCGAGCACTAAGTTAAATAAAGATCATTAGAATTATGCTCAAGGGAAATCAGACTACTTTCTACTCATGGGATGACACCCAACGTTTGTTTCTGCATTTACTGAATCTTGCACAATTTATCATTTTATAAACTTTGTCCTGCTGGAAATAGTGTTTCTTTTTCCTGAAGAATACTGTCTATTGCAATATGTTTGTTCCACACCATCACTACTCTCCAAACTCTCAGAAAACAAAAGCATTTGCAATATGCATCAAAAGGCAAATTCATTTTAAAGAGTTGCATACAGAGAGCATTTACTCCAAGTGAAAAGAAGCAATTTGAACCTGGTAAGCGAGTGAGGCAAGTGCTTGACTCCATTTCTACCACTTTATGTCTATTCTGGGTATTCTTTACTCTTATTATGTTGCAACGTTAAGAAAAATGATTTATCAAATTTTTGTATGAAAAAAAAGTGACTTCTGGCCCCAGTACTGGATAAACTTTTGGCAGTGAGCACAGAACTTCCCTCAGACAGGAATGGAAGAGATTTTGCTGTGAAATTCCATGAACTCGGTTTACATTTCGACAGAATCCCCCTTAACCAGGTCATTTTGTTCAAACAATTTATAACTCCAGTCGTTTATAACGAAGCAGCTTGTGCTACCTTTAACCATTGATGTTGGAATAATTACAGGAGTTAAAAAGAGACATCTCGGGAATCAAGACTTTTCTAGATCTCTCGGGAGATCACTTACATTTCGTTACAGAAACCACAACATCTTATAAGTTGTACATGCTTAGGAAAAGACCTCAGCGCCCCTCCCATTCCTGCGATAATGAAGGACGGGCTTCGATGAATTATCAATGCGATTTATTATCACCCTCTGTCTGGTGATTGAAAACTTAATTAACCAAGCAGGAGTTAGCGACATGTCAGAACCGCTTGGGGCTGTGACGGAGCCAATGGTAGCATTGCGGAGGCTGAGCTTTTTTGGACTAACGGTGAGAAGCAGATATTCGGACAAGTACAACTGGTGCATAAAAGTAGGGGGAAAGCGCACAGACACAGTGGCGCGGATAAACGCACATAAGCACTTACAAACATAAGGCATTTAGCAACCACACCCCATAAACCCAAATCTATGCGCTGCCTCATCCTAACAACCTCACGAAATCCATCTTTGTGGGTCGTGGTTAAGTTAAAACCAGGTATTCTTTTATTTCCCACGAGAACTTCATCAACTTAACGCGTTAACCCTTTGGCCGCCAGTGCGTTTCACCCCATCGAAAGCATTCACTCTCCCCCCCCCCCCCCCCCCCCCATTTTTAGATCGGTTACTTGGGGTTAGAGGGTCAGAACAGTGGTTTGAATAATCTGAAGAGTTTGCTGTTTCAAGCTTTATCCTCAAAGGTCGAGGTAATTAAATGGCAAATCACAAGACACTGGAAGAGAAAAATCTACAGGGACCATTCCTAAAAAGACGAAAGGACATGATGCTCCCGTGTCTTGTTTGAAAAAAAAAACAGAAGTTCCCACGGTAGAAGCCCATAAAAGTTTTGGGGTTGTTTCGAGTGACACATTCTGTAGGGTCAGTGACGAGCTGAAAAGTTAGGGATTTCAGGATTCGGACGGAGTTGGCCAAACAAAAAGACGCGAGCTGCCAAACTTTCGGCTAAATAATAAATGTCATTGAAATAAACATGACGGTGTATGTGCGTTTGGGGTGGGGGGTGAGGTGGAGGGGTGATGTGAAAAATAACAAGAATCAAGCCCAGGACTGATCCGAACGGCAGCCTCATCTGGGGAACATAGCGATACACCCAGCTCTCCCGCTGCCTAGCCTGTGTGTATTGAATAGGAGTTGGAAAGGGCTGGAGTTTTTTGCCTTGAGTCATTGAGCAGCGCGGGGCTGTGTGATCAGGACATTCAGATACATGTAACCCTGTAAGAATGCCATTTCAGGATTACGTCGAGCGAGGGAGAGAGGCAACTGCATTTCCACTGGCCACCAGCCTTCCCCTTGCCCCGTCCTCTCTGCTGATGGCTGTGAATTGAAAAGGTAATTTAATCCAGATTCGGACTGGACACTCAGAGGGAGAGAGAGGGAGAAAAATGTTTGAAAACGTCACATCTACCGATGATCACGTTTACGGATCTTCAATTATCCCTTACCACGAAGATAGGTGGCGTGCGTTTCTGGGGCCGCACTTCAGGGACTCTCTTTATAGAAAAATGTCATTCCAACAAGCGGAACACGTCAGTCCGTCCACAGGTTGTGTTTCCTGGTGTGAGAGACAACGGAGCGATCAGTTCTAACCTGCACAGCAGGAATAACGGTCCTTCCTCAAGTCTTTAAAGGTTTCTTTTTTTCCCCTTTCCGTTTAAACAAAAATCTCGCCTTGATCTTCATGTTCCTTCATCTGCACGCTGTCGACCTCCCAACAGTCTTACCAAACAACAGAGCCAGGACAGAGCAGGTATTTTAAACATTTATCTATCTGTCTGTATTTACAGATTTAGATTTTGTGCGCAGGTATTGTTGTGCGAGTGGAAATGAACTTTAGAGAATCTTTTTTTCAGGAGACCCCTCTCCGATCCTGCCTGCATTTTAGGCGCAAAACTTTGTTCAAGTACCTGACATCCAGGTGTTAGAAAAAAAGGTGCTGAAGGGGGCAAAATGAGGCATGTCCGTCAGCTGCTGTGAATCCTTGCGCTAAAACGTCAGTTTTATTTTTAATTTTCCCCCAGCACGCGTGTGTTTCTCGTTTTGTGATTTTCATGTTGTTATTTTTAGTGAGCACTGGGTTATTCAAAGGAACCGTTACCTGCTGCGACAGTGACTTACAATGTGCCTCCCCCCTCGTTGCAATTCCAATGTAAAGACGGAAATTTCGAGGGATTTGACAAGATCGATAGATTTTTCTCAATTCTGGAAGACTGGTTTAAGAACAGGAGGCACGTTTTGTAAATACACAACCGAGTGAAACAGTCCGGGTCCCCAGTTCGCTGTGAATGCATTTGTTGCCAAAACTTTGAATCGTATTTTGAACTAAGTGGTGCTTCCACTTTTTAAAAAAAATGTCTTGGGCTGTCAGCTTTAAGGAAAGGAAAACAGCAAACTTCTGGGATGGGGGGGTGAGGGAAGGTGGTGGCGGCTAACAAAATTCAGTCCGGACTGCAAAAGAAAAGTGAAAGGTGGGGTTCGTGTTGGAGGCGACTTTGAGACTGAAGTCTGTTCTGCTCAGAATTCAGGGGAGCGGGTGATATTTCTTGTTTGCTTCATTGTGTAGGAGCAGCCGTAATTGTTTATTTCCCCCTTTCACTCAAATAAGTAAAAAAGAAAGTGCAGTTGTGTGTGGCACACTGATGGCATTTTTCACTATGACATGCTTGGTCGCTTGTGTGACTTTATTACATAAGCTTAGTCAGATTGGCCATTTTTCGAGTGATCTTATGCTCTTTGTTGCTGTGTGCGTTTTCTGTTTAAATTATGTGGATTGCGGTCGGACTTTGATACCTACAAGGAACAGGAGTAAATATCTGCACATTGAACGTACAGTTGGTGTGCGCTAGCCGCTTGTTTGATGCGAAGCTTTTTTTTTGGACCCGCGCCTGGACTGCCCCCCCACTCCCCCGCCCCCCATTTTTCGTTTCGGTTTGAATTCACAACAAAACGTTTATAAAATGATCATTTCCTGCCCTGGTTCGCCTGGCGTAAATCAGTTGTGTGTGTGTCCTTTCTAATTCTTTTTTGAAAAAAAAAGGGACATCTGTAAATTTGGGGGAATTACCACAGTCATGTCATATTACAGTTACACTCCGTCTACACGAGCCGGAATCACCTTTAATCATCGCGGGCGTTTGATGCTTTGCGTTTTGTGTGTGTGTGTGTGTGGAGTGAGGATTTGTAATAGTTGTGTGTGTTTTTTTTAAAGGGGGAGTGTTGAAAAAGTAAATAAAAAGAGGTAAAAGTGTAAATTCCAGAGAGGGCGGAAATGAATAGATTGACACCGAGTCTGATCTCAGCCGGCACCGTTAGTTTGCCTTCAACACCTTAGTTGCAGACGTTGCTGTAGTTTAACGATCGCACGTTTCCTACAGTCAGGAGGAATAAAAATCAAACATTTTTTCCCCCTCTGGAAGTCCTGCGAAGCAATTCAATGCCGGTCCTCACGCCCAACGAACGGTACCATCGAGCGCCTTGCTTTCCGACTCTTCCCCCATCTCGTAAGTCAGCGTCCCCCCTTCTCACCATCAAACAAAAGAGTAAAAAAGTCAACAAGAAAACAAGCCCCTGGAGGTTGGAGTGGTTGGGAGGGGAAGGGGGGAGCGAGAGGAGGAAACAATCGCCTTGTTTTGTCTCTTTTTTAAAAAAAAACACGAAATAGAAACAGATAACAGTGGTCTGAGCCTCAGCTGTCTTCACGAACAGTCTGAGGCACTCCACTCCAGTGCAGTTGGCCCCCAGTTGGTGAAGGTTTTCGGGGATAAAGTCAGGGCTGAGAGTGAACGGTGTGCGTGTGTAGCAGAGAGAGAGGTGCCCGCTTGTGGGATCACTGGAGTCCAAGTCCGCACAGAGCGCTGGTGGCCGGGCTCTGCCTTATTTCGCGGGCAGTATTTAAATGAGTACCGTAAAACACATTGTTGGCGTGTATGTTTTGTAAACGCTCCCTCTTTTTTTTCTCCTTCCCTTTCTCTCTCTCTCTCTGTCTCTATCTCCCCCTCCGAAGGACCGTAAAGCGTCGTGAAAAGAGCCGGGAGGGGGGGGGAACGAGCCGATGCCGAGTCCTGGAATCTGATCAGACTCTTATCAATGAAGCAGCAGATCATGGCGGATGGCCCCAGGTGTAAGAGGCGAAAACAAGCCAACCCCAGGAGGAAAAACGGTAGGAGAGAGCACCTTTCCTTTGCTACCATCGCCTCCCGCACAAAGTTAACCTCAGATTGTGAAGAGCGGCTGTATTTTCCCCCCTCTGTGTAATGTTGATTGACTTTGAAAAGACACCCCCACTCCTAGCTCCACCACACACCCCAGTGAAAGTGGTGTATGTGTGTTGTGTGAAAGTTACTCCCGTCCCCTCTCTCTTTCTCCTTAATACTTGACTCGCCTACGGGAGGAAACCGTTATGTGCCTCTTTTGTTTGTTTTCCAAGCGATCGCTTATTTAGCTAAACTCTTTTCGATCAAAAAAAAGGACGTGTCAGACTTTGGCAACACTTCAGTCTAACAGAACACACCTTACATACATATGTTTGTTAAATGTTTTCGTACTTGCTGTCCAAGCTTTCTCTCTCTCTCCCCCGTCTCAGAGATGACTGCAACTTTTCTTTCAAAAATTATAACCCTCAAGGAGAGAAAATGACCGTCAGGCGAATTTTTTTTTAAAATGAGGAAATCTCTCACGTTTCTTTAGATTTTGTTTTGATGTGTCTGTGTGTGGTGCGGGGAAAGGGAGGGGAGGGGTGATACCGGGAGCGGAATAAAACGTTTCCCTTCTTGATACCTCGTCGTTTTGTGTGTGTGTGTGCGTTTGTCGCCCTTCACATTATTTAAAGCCTGTGTGTTTCGGGATCAGGCTTTGTTGATGCGTTTATTCATGTTTTCACCTCGCACGAGCTCAAATGTTATGCCGCCAGCTCGACATTTTGTGTGAACATTCATTTCATCTTGTGCTCCGTACTCTTCCCCCCCGCCAAAGAAAAATCCACCCCTACCTTGATATGTTTGACTGGATCAGTAAATAAAGTGCCCTTTAACAATAGCAGAATAAAAAAGGCGAGCAATCGCGAGTTTCTATTTAAAGTACAGTCCACACCGACTGGACGAGAAGACTGTGTGTGTGTGTGTGAATGCTACCTTGCCCCTTGATACAGTCTGCTCTTTCCTCCTTTAGCAGATTAAACTTATTGATTTTCTCCTTTTTTGTGTTATAATATCAATGCTTGCGTGTGAGTCTTTTCTCTCTCTCGCTCTCTGTCTCTCCCTTTCTAAGTATTCCAAAAGCACGCTGCTGCTGTCAATAGTGGTTTTCCCCTTCTTTCTGCTGTTGTATGTACATGTGTTCGTGTGTGTTCATAAAACATGGGAACATGAGATTACAAACCAATGTTAGGGGAGACAAATAAGGTAGGGTTGCTTTTTATACCAACGTGCTTTGAAGATCACTGGCTGGATCTCTAACGTGACTTCCAAGTTTTCTGGAGTATCTTGTTTTCAGGATATTTTTAACGGGATGATTTACTTTAACACTTTAATGCGCATCCTCCTTTTTTCTACCCCACACCCCTCCGTTCTGGTAGTTAGATGGGGGTTGCAGGTAAAAACGCTTTTCATTTTCTCCCGTGACATGCACACATCCAAATGTCTTTCCCCCGGGGAATAGCCTGCATTTATCATCGCTGACTGCAGGAGAAGATTTTTTTTAAAAAAACTCTCTCTACCACCCCCACCCCCAAACCACCACCGCCGCCTTCTCTTGGAGTCATGGAAAAGATGTCAGCTCCTTGCTTGTGCATCCGCTGATAGCAATATTTGAAGATGTTATCAGGGCGATATGCATTGCAGGAAAGAAGTGAGGGGGGGGGGGGGGGGTGGAGAGAAGAGAAGGAGGAGATGCTGGGCTGCGAGTGTGCGGCCAGGCAGGAGGGGAGTGAAAAAAATACCGAGAGCAAAAAAAATCGAACAAAAGGCAGTGTCAGTTTCAGTCACAACGCAAGTCAGATGATTACTGACTCATCTGTAACTTTGAAACACTTTTACTTTAAGTGTTTTGTTTCAGGACTCGGGAGACCCGCGCTTACTTAATAATTTATACTTTGGGTAACTTTGATTTCCAGTTAGATCAAAGGAAATCAAATTTCTTTTTAGCAAGTGGAATTGATGTGCATGTAGCAATTTCACAACTGGCAGTCGATCGCCGTTGTTCAGGGTGTATTTACTCGAGTGGAGAGGGTGACAAAACTGTCCTTGTTGTTTTGGTTAACCCTTTGGTAACTAATGTTTTGTTAGGGTCTCCCATCCCCCCACACCACCCCACACCCTCTCACCCCCGCGCCCCTTACATACCTCGTCACCTTAACTCACACCACACACGCACACACAGGTCCCGTTTGTGACACTCCCTGGGAATGCTAGCGTTCTGTTGAGAGAGAGCGAGAGAGCCCTTTTGTTAATTGCAGAAATAATGTCCGCGATGTTTAATGATGAGGTTGACCCGCCTGTTCCACCACCCGCAGTAAGCCTTCTGGTCATTGTATTTTTAAAATTTATTTTCTTATTGGTGACCCATCCGGCGATCTGGTCACTTCTGCTAAAACAACATGCCTTGAACTGCTAAAAGTTTGGTCAGGATCAGTGAGAAATTAACCAACTTCTCGAGAACTGTTTGAAAAGAAAAGTTTGGACGTTGTTTCGAAGTGGGTTTCAGCTGCGAGAGATTGTACAAAATTGAGAAAACCTATTTAAATAAAGCCAGCCAACATTTTTAACATTTCAAATCTGCCGAATCTGGGACAGTCTGATTGTTAGATATCCGTCAAGCCTGTTCTTGCCTTTGAAGAGAGAGAGAGAGAGAGAGGGGGAAAAAAAAACTATCATGGGATTAACTGTTGTGGGCCGACACTGCTGTTTCTGTTGAGCGACGCTGAACAGTGAGCCTATCATCATGGTCGGCTGACCCAGTGTATGTCTCAGTTCAGGTTTCGTGAATCCGCCCAGCTGCAGCAAAAGAAATGCTTTAAGTTCTAAAATAACAGGAGGAAGAAGGAGGGTGAAATAGAAGGAGAGAAAGTCTCTCCAGACAACAAGAAAATAAACGTCACTGGTGGAGCCTTGTAAACCTTCAATAACGTCCAAACACTGTTGCAATACTTTCATCAGGTGTTGCAAGTAACAGCTAACTGTAAAAGCTACACTTGGTTGCCATTTGCAACCAGCCTGCTGACCAAATGTGAGGTGATTGGTCTTGATAGTAAATATTACATTTTATATCAAATATAGTACAAGTGCAAAGCGGGCACAATAACAATCAACTGTCCGGTTTTTTTTCAGATAATAAAACCATTCATTAGGATTGCGAAGATTTAACCCCCCGCCCCCTCTACTTACCTCAGACCCCAGCAGCTATCCATCATCCGCTGTAAACACATTAGTAAAGGATCTTTCCTTTCTGTTAAGATGTATTGATCATTGTCAATAAAGGTACTTTGGAGGAACGGGTTAAAGCGAGCAGAGTTTTGTGTCTGCACTTATACTGAAGGTAAAAGATAGGCAGTCATTCATCTATGGCAACAGTGCTTTCAAGATTTAACAAAGGCAAATTATTTCCAGTCCAAACATTTTACCCCGTTGTCATTAGTCCTGGCCTTGTAGGTGCGCTTTCGTTGATTGAGGAGGAAGAGAAGGCTTTCTAGGCTTCTTATTTTGATTTTTTTAAAAAAAACTGGCGTTCTTTTTCGCTCCTGGTGTCATTTCCCAGAAAGCGGCTTCCCAAGGTACATGCTATTTTGCGCCTGTCATCAAAGAACAGAGGAGAGGGAGAGAGCAGGTTTGCAGTGATCACAGACAATTGATTGTCAGGACTAATGTGTTTCATTTACATGTTTATAACGTCAATAGTGCTAGGGTGTCCACTGTACTATTCAGTCCACAATTCCACAAGGGTGCAATTGTCTGTGCGTCTATAACAGACACCTTTTCTGATGGGCTTTTAGTTGGCTCTTTTTTAGCCTGTTTTTTTTTACATAAATAGCGGGGAGGGGGTTGGGGAGAGGGACTGAGTCAGACTGGCTGCTGTGGCATTACTGTTGATTTTTTTTTTGCTTTATGCGTGTAACGTAATTAATAAATATCATCCGACACTTAATTGCTGATGTTTGAGCAGATGCATGCAGGATCTGTGGAAAAAGCTAACCGAAATTTTTAAAACATAATCATACACGTTTCATTAGGAATATATTTGGATCAATCCTATGGCCGTCAGAAAGTGTAATATTTTACAGGCTTTTCGAAAAAAATAACTTTGAAATGTAAAGGAAGTGTATCTTTGCATGTTGTTGTGGGAAGAGTTATTTATTTTGTTGTCTGAGAGTTCTGCCTAACGGGAAAATATGCACAGCAGAGGCACCGTTAGCTGAACTCTGACTCTGCGGTCTTTTGAATGCCTAAGGTATGATTTCACTTTCACTCACATCAATGGTGACCTGAATGCCTTTCATATCTGATCCGCCGTGTCTCTCCCAGTAAACATCCCCTGAGGGGAGAACAAAGAAAGAGCTGCTTCTTCTTAATCACAATTCAGCCCTTTCACCGCCAGTAGGCTAAATTTGCATTCGGCATCAAGAACAAGATGAAAAGAAAAGTGAGAGGATAAGAGAGAGGGGGGTGGAAGGGGAGAGAAAGAGAGAGAGAAAGGAGAGGAGGGTTTAGTGTCGAGGAAAATAGCTTAGGTGTTTGAGAGAGCTAACTGGGCTTTCCCTAGTTACAGCCTTACATGGCTCGCACTCTCTCCCCTGTCCGTGTAGCCTTGGCCTGCTTGACAGACAGACAGATAATGTTTCAGGATGGCATGCCGGTACTATTCGTGGCCAGTCGCTTGCAACACTTGAGCAGAACTGTCTAAAGGGGATCAAATTCCCACTCCCGAGTCTGCCGCGCCTGGGGTCAGGTGTACATCCTGAATACGCCTGCTACCCAACATTTTGTGTGTGTGTGTGTGTGGTTGTATGATACAGCCTTACAGTTCACCCATGGAAGGTGAGCGACAGGATTGTGTTCCCACGAAAGGAGTAATATCTTTGACGGGTTTCTATTTTAGTTTCAGTTTGGTTTCAATCCATCAAGTACATTTTAGGTCTTTATAAAATTTTTTTTTAAAAATTATTCAACACAAAAGTGGAGCTGGCACGACATCCCACTATACAGAGCACTGTCATGTCAAGGCATTTTAGAGCTATTTGATCGGGGTAGTGACAGCTTTAGATCAGTGACCACCTTTATCTCCAAATCCGTAGAAGTGCAGCAGCCTTTTCCGCTGGATGTGAACCCTTACGGGCTGTGCAGGCTACCAACCAGAGATTTCGGACTCAGCTAATAAGCTGCAATTCGCAACAATTAGTTGGCTTGGTGAAATTAACAAGAAGAATGTAATTTCCCAAACCAGGGGGGCAGCTGAATTCGATTCCATCTCGTTTAAAGAGTAAAACTCGAAATTTTATTTAGGGAACTATCCGTCACGCATTATTATTTATTTATCTTAGATGTTAAGGGGCTGAAACAGTCTCCAAACGCAAGTTTAGTTTTGAAATAGTTTCGAAGGGCGGTGCACTGTTTTCATGCTACTTACATTCTGGACGATTTATTTAATTTTTTTTTGTTCAGGAGCATAGGGAGTGAGGGTAGTTGTCCTTTGCTGCCTGTTTTGCTGTTCTGACTTCCCCTTGTCACCCTTCCTTCCAACGACTGACAGATTTAACCAGGTTCACTTCAGCGCACACCTTCACACAAACTTGGGGTGGGCAGTAAGTGAAGTAGAAAGCTGATTGCAATTTAAAACAAAACATTTCTGTGCGAGGCAGTTTGCTGGGATCGCCCTTTGCCAGGCATGGGTTGATGTCTGCTCAGACGCTTTAACCCCTGGGTAGGGCACTTTCTCAGGAGCTCCCACTCCCTCGTGTCATCAATGCCGGTGGAAGCCAGCAGAGGATAAAATTTACCACGTTTCCAGAGGTTTCACTTTCCGTTCTCTCTTGAAATAAAACGTCGCTCGTGAACTTCGTGTTTGAGGCGTAGTGAGTTAAATAGAGTAAGTGTCAGTGTGCTGGAGCAGCGTGGTACTGTGAGAAAGCAGAATGTTAACATGAAAGGTGTTTCCTATCTTGTTAGAGCCGATGCTAAAACTGCAAACTCCCCTGCCACAGAGTCTGATGATTGGACGATACTGATCAAGTTCCCTCGAAGATGATATACTACTCTGCTGAACTGCCCATCTCCTCTTTAAAGTCAGATTACAAAGAGATGAAAGGAGTTGAAAGTGAACATCGTGAAGCTTGATTACAAACATCCCGCGGTTCCTGCAGGGCTTGCTAGGAGCGTGTAGTACATTTCCAGTGGAGATTTGAAATCAATAAACTCGCAAAAGTCCGACTTGGACCTGAGTGAAGAGGTAGTACCGGTGAAGGGTTACCGCACTGGGGACAGCATGAGTTCACGTTGTCCCGTCCCAGCAGCTGGTGATGGGCGAACGCGGGATATCCCCCGGGAAACGCATTAGGCATCAGGAAGGTTAGTCCGGCGGCGCCGCCTCTGCGCAATTCCCAGCGGCCGGTTCAGAGAGGCGCTTACCTGGCCCCTGGGGGATGCAGGCGAGGGTCAGGAGAACAGAGGAAGGGCAAAGTGACTTTAACCACCAGAGAAGGCAGTGGGACACCACACCTCCCCCCAACCCACCTCAAAATAAAACCATAAACTAGTCTTAGAAAGGTAAGAATGTAGAGGGGATGCTGTTAGATCTTTGGGAACAAGCCAATTGCGGACCACTGGACAGAAAGCTCAGGCCACTCATAGGCAAAAAATGTCACTTCTGGACCTTGTGTGGACAGAGCCAGAGCTTTGGAAAATGTGTAATATCAAATCGTGCATAAAACGACTGAACAGTGATTCTTCCCATTAAGTGACAGCTTGCACAGGGCGTTTTCTAACACATTACCGGAACCAGAGGGAACAGTTACTGAAAAACAGATAACCATAAAACAACAAATTCCAAATACTAATAGAAAATACGATGCAGTATCGAACTAAGCCATGCTATGGCAGAAACAACTGTACACTATGTTTTTTTTTCTGTGTGTGAATACTTCTGTATATGTTGGCAAAACTATTTTGGATGAAAAATGGAAATTGACAGAGCAAGTGCTGCCAGTGCAGTGAGCTTCTGCAGCCATCTCCTGCCCAGGGGTCTGTAGTGAAACACTAGTTTTGAGCTGTACTGGTGACATACGGCACTGTGTATTTGATTGTAAGGTGGAAGAGCACTTCTGGCAAGGTCATTGGCAGAGTGAACAATCAATAGCAGATCAGCAGATTAAGATATCATGACATCCAGAATCCAAGCCATTTATTTATTTATTAACATGAATCGGATACTTCATATACTCTGATCTAAACTTAATTTCAAAGCTGCTTTTTTTTGCCCCTTCTCACTAAGTGTCACTCTCATCACCTGTGTTCCCTTTCTCCCACTAACAAAAACATAGCCATGAGCTGGATGGGCAGTGTTTTGTCCTGAGGTACCTCTTACAATAGTGACTGTTGAAGATATGTGAAGTTATGACCGAAGGTGGCAACATTGCTGTCCTTTGCTCAGTTCCTTGGGGTAGTATCAACATATGACTCATATAAGAAAATTATTATGCTTGGGAATCAAACTTTTGTTTTTTTTATATCTAAAATACTGGTTGACTCGATCTCTGTTCACTGTGAAGTGGTTTCATTTCAAACTTAATACATAAATGAAACATAAGAGGCATGTATTACAAGAGTTAGTTAATACCAGCAAAATCAAAGGAAAAGTTTCAAAGCAAGTTTTTATTTAAAGAACAAAATTCATGATGATGATATATGATGCATGAAAGCTTGTAAAACCTAAAGGCTAACTGTTCAATACATGCTAATTGTAAGTGTGTCAGCTCCTGGTGTCTTCTGCTGTTAAACTGTGGTGCTGACCAACACTTCCTCTGAGAGTAAGCGGTAAATGCAAAGAAAGATTAGCTACTACTCTCTTGAGCCCCTTTGTGCCTCTACGTGCAGTTGAAAGTTTACATGTAAACAGCCCTGTAATTGCAGAGGCATGACTTTGGAATTCATTTGTTCTAGGATAGCAGCAGCCACTTATGCAATAAACAGCTTGGGCACATGTGCCTGTTTAATCTGAGGATATGCTCACCTGCGGCTGTACACAGACCGTTGAAGTTCAATAGACCATCCTGTCTTCAAAGTGTCCACCGTTATGATAGTCTAAGTAAAGCTGGTTGCTTGTTTATCATGTAAAAAATATAGTCCTTGTCTGTTTTTGTTGTTAACTCTCAGTTGGTTTATTGTACATTTTTGAGGAAAGCTCCCATTATAAACAGAGCTGCTCTCACCAATGTAAAATGATCAGTCTCCAGTAATGGACACTGTTGTGACAAGGCTATCTCTTCAATGGGAGCCCATACCTGCCACAAAACAATTCCCAAGCTATTCCACATAGTTTCATGCTAGGAATGAT
Source organism: Chiloscyllium plagiosum (assembly GCF_037043375.1). Lineage (NCBI taxonomy): Eukaryota > Metazoa > Chordata > Chondrichthyes > Orectolobiformes > Hemiscylliidae > Chiloscyllium > Chiloscyllium plagiosum. Next base: position 88,296,628 of record NW_028270145.1, on the reverse strand, counting down.
TGGATAGTTCAAACAATTCACTTGACTCAAAGATGTCTCCTTCATGAGGTATTCATGGGATGTCATATTTCCTTGTATTTCATAAATGCTCAATATATATGTATATAAACTACTTATTTGATTGAGATTCTTCATTATTCAAGCACTGCAAAGTTAATGAACACAGAGAGGTAACTGCATTGAAATCCAAGTACTTACTACACAGGAAAACCTCAAACTAAATAGGAAGGGAAAAAGTAGTTTACTTGAATAATGAGTTTCATTTGCTGTTAGAACAAACAACAAAAAAGGCAGCACAGATGCGACTAGTTCAGATAGCCCTTGTCAACTTAACAACTCTTGAAGATGCAACCAAACTCTTGAAGATGTACAACTTTCTATACCTCGATTCTAGCATCCAGCAGTCTTGATAATCCAGTAGAATTTGCTTTTAGCAGATAAGTCAGAGTGTGAAGCCCTTCTTTGCATTTCATTCAGAAAAAAAAAATTCCTTGACATTTGTACAGACAGCATATTCAGACTTGCCTAACACCTTTGAAACTTTATGTTATGAATGTGTGTGTGTGTGTGTATGGGGGATATGTTGCACGTTGTTGTATTAGCAGTGGCTGTTGCTAGCTACAGTACACACATCTGTGGCTGGCAGGAAGGAGTTGTCTTCAGTAATTAATGTAATGAAATATTCATCTGCGCTACCTTTTCAGTAGTCTCACAAATTAGGCTGTAACACTTAATGTCTGCACTGCCTCCGTTTTTATTATAATGGCAGGTTTTGCATCCGCAATTAGGACTTATACTGACAGTTACAATTTCCAAGGGATGGTAAACAGCGTGGTGTATGAGAAGCGTAATCCACGTGCAAAGCCCCCATCTCTTTAACCTTGTTGTTTTTTGTGCAGAGGTTACCTTTTCCCGACAGTGCAAAATCGACTTGACATAACTGTTCATCAGTTTCAAGGTTCTCCCTCGAGGTATTTACATCAAATCAGCCCAGTCAAGCTTCAAGTTGAAATTGGCAGCCCAGAAACTGACAGGGTTGGGACTGGGAAAGAGACAGCACATAGGCAGCGAATTGACAGCAGTAGGGTGAAAGAGACAAAGCTTCTCGGCTTCTGTGGAAAAAAAAGATCAGCCCTAACGGTGCAGGTCAGCACGATGCAAGGCACTCTTTCAGTGCTACTATGGCTGTTGTGAGGTTGTTATTCTGGGTGTGGGGTATGTAAAGGTGAAGCTAAAACATAGTAACCTGGTGACACAATAAAAAGAAATTTGTGAAAAAATTGTAGTCAGTTCTAAAGTTAGAGTGTACTTGTAATATTTTGTCACTTTTGGTTTTATGTGAAAGCTGTACAAACAATCATAATTTTGTTGAAGAGCTTGCTTCTTTTGATGGCCCAGCAGTTTTATAGTTAATAGGAGACAGCGCTGATCAAACTCAAATGGTCTGGTCTGAAAAGTTATTCCAATACAAAAAAAATCTGATTAGTGCAAATACACTTTATTCAAACGTCAAGCATAAAGGCCTGTGTGGGTGAGGGTGGGGGGTTGTGGTGCAAAACGCTTTAAAATTGCTTCATATGAGCACCCAGAATTTAAAATATGTTATTTTAAAATTGCATGGTAAATGAAAAGAAAAGAACATCCTAAGGTGTCCATTGTGTGTCAAAGGAAATAAACAGCAGCCATTGATTCTCTGTTGAGACAGAAAAAGTTTTGGATGCACTTTGAAGAAATAAATGCGCAGAACCATTTCTGAATGGTTGGGTACTGCTTGGGTAGCCCAATGCCTGAAAAAATATCGGTCCTATCTCTATTCAAGTAATAAAGGTTCACCTTAAGAGTTAAACATTCTTTGAAATACTTTCCTTCAGCTTTGCATTTGACAGGCACTGGGCATCTATTGATGGTTTTTCGATGAGCAGTGTTGAGCTAAAGTAGTGTGACCAGAGAGTTTTGTTAAGCTCTGAACAAAAGATTGGAGATGCCTCACTGGCATTGTCCACGCATATATATTGACCCTTGTCACAGTTTTACTTGATTTAATGCTCTGTTTATTCCTATCTGTGCTTTGAGACCTCCTTTTGCCAAGGTGCAGAGAAGCAGCTTAGTAAATAGATTCTGCAACCTTCAGATTTGTTTTCTGTCTGTCTTTGTAAAGGAGAGAATTGTAGTCCACTCCTCAGGTTGTTTCAAAAAAAGAAGTGTTTGCTGTGAGATTTAATCGTGGATGGGTGGGGGTGGGGTGGGGGTGGGGAGGTGTGAGCTCAGGGTACTCTGCAGAGGTAGTCATGGGAAGCGTCTCTCGACTGGAAAGAATGCACGGCAGGTCAGGGTGTGAGTTTGCAGGGAGCCATAGCCAATGTAAACCCCTAGAAGCAGGTACTTTGTTCCTTGTCAAAAATCAAAAGCCACACCAGTTATGAAAAGGTTGGAGGCATCACTTTTTAAGTTGTGACAGCTCCAGTTGTCATAGTTTCTGCAACATTTACATTATTGTAAGCCTCCCAAAAGAAGTCATGACATATTCAGCTCCTGTTTGAGTTCAAATGCTTACCCTATCACCCAGCTTGACAATTGTCCGAAATTTGATATTGTTTCCCATCAAATGAAATCAACTAAACTGAGTTTTATCTACTGTGAGAAAAAAAAGTTCATGTTATGTTTAAAACTCCAATCAAAATTATGATCCATTCTTCAGCAGGATCTCCAAAATAATTATCTTATTCATGTGCATGTTACTTCTGGATGGGTGTTGATATATGTTATTGAATGAGAGATGGAAACAAGTTACTGAAGAAAGAAGAATGAAGTAAAACACAGAGCACAGCGTGGAAACAATAATGTATACTGACAATTACACATAGACACTACCCAGAGAAAACGCAACTATAGATACCTATACAGATGCAGATATCATATATAAACACACAGACACATATGCATAGACATGGATTCTGTCAGACACAGTCACAAAATATATATCTTTACTTTTCACTTGTATTAGATTAGGACCAAAATGTTTACATTGTGCACACTAACATCACAGTTGACTTTTTAGGAATATATATATAAACCTTTAACTTTATAAAATAGCTTATCCTTAGAGAAAGGGACTTGGTTTTGGGCTAAAAGCATTCACACTTAGTGTCTTTAAAAATGATGGAGGTGCTAGGTTTTCATGTGCAAAGCAGTATCAGAGTCAGACCAGTTAAAGCCAACTACATTTAGTTAAAGCATATCATCCCATCCCACCCCGAACTGTGTGCCACATAAGCATACTCTGGATATGCATCTCAATTATTTTAGACACATTCTAGGATTATAAATATCAAAAACTGAACAATGCTGTTCAATCCCAGGAATGTGAATCCAGTTGTAAAATTTGCTGAACAACCATATTTGATGATAAAAGAGTTGCCCTCAATCCAATCACTAGTGTGCAAACACCCCAAAGCATTTGTACATAATTAAATAAGGTTGTGACTGTCTGATTTGAATCCTCAATTCTCCGTTGCCCCTTTCTCTCTGCTGAACATTTGGACAGGTAAACAGATACAGATGCAGTCACTTGATACAGTCTTGGTTTGAGGGGTGGTGGAAATCAAATTCAGTTTAGATCAAATGATTGAAATTGAATTTGAACTCCCATTACAAGCAGGACAGGAGCAACATGACACTGATGATGTGTTTGCAGCCTTATGACCCAGTTATCAGTACCCTGTGGTGGAAAATGGATTTGTGTCCTCAGTGAAGCAGGTAACAGCCTATTTTTCAACAGCAACAGTTCAGATACATTGTCTGGCCCAAAGTATTTCTCCATGGGCAGCTCACCCTTTCACTGAGGTGGTTGGAGCAAAGGTTTCAATGTTAGAAGTAATTGGCTGCTTGCACTGTTAGTTGCATTTATTCTCAACTGAAACTGGCAAGAAAAGAAGGAAACAATGTCAGAGTAGCAGCGATTCTGAACTGAAGAAGAGTTTGACCATGTGGAGTTGACTTTAGTGAGCTGGAGAGATTTGTCCATTGAGTGTCTCATGGTATAGCTGTCATTGGACTGTAGGATATCTTGATGGTGCCAGTTTGCCCAACTCAAAGTGTGCCCTCTCTGCATACAAAACACAAAAGCTTCGTTGGTAATGTAAAGCCTCAGCTTGACGTATACTACACATAAAGATACCAGATGTCTGGCAGTGAGTTACAAAGCTCAGTCCGATGCTTCTAATGACATCATGTAATGGCATTGTAATTTGGAAGTACTAAATTCAAGTGGTTAATGAAAGCCAACCATACTCCTTGTTTGCATTAGAGCTGCTAACTCATTGCCAGCATTTTGTTAGCCTGTCTGTTTATGTTTAATAGTTTTTTTTGTTAATTTCTTTCTGGCATATTTTTATGATGCAGAGTCTGTTTCTTGATGTTAGTGTACCTTGATTCTAAGTACATACTTGTGTCTCCTTGCCAGCGATCCTCTTCTATAACCTGATGTGTACCATCAGCATCTGCACCTCATCAAGTGATGTCCCATCGATAGCTGTTGTGCATTGTCTACAACTTGATTTATGACAATGATATGCCACTTTGAAAGAACAATTTTGGTTCCTTCAATGTTCTCAAATACAATATTCTTTACACATTAAAGGTGCATCACCTAATGGCGATGTACAGTATATTGAAGTGCATGTGCAAATCACTGATTTCAGATACTGGTGTTTCTGTGAGAACGCTAAATGAATTTCACAGAAGCCAATTGGGATCTACTTAAAGACATTTTTCACAATGTTTGACACTTTCTCCCTCATGATGTAATGTCACTTTTGTGTGAAGAAATAAAGCAAATCGTAAGGAGTTTTGTTAAGTCATGGAGTATTGGAATAGTTTATTGGGATTGACTCGAATGTCTACATTGGTGTTATTTTCTAATTATAAAAAAGAAATTGACAGTGGATATTTTTTAAAGGGGCCTGACAAGCTGACAGCGTGGAACCTGTGACTCATTCCTGCCTCAAACCATCAAGTGACATACAGGGAGTGCATATTTTAATGGATGGGCGTTGGAACGAAGATGATTTTGAAAGAGGTCGAACCCCTTCTTGTCAGTCTGAGAAGGGTTGGCTCTCTGTTGTAAAATCAGTTCTAAGTGCCATTAGTCTGACGTCCTTAATATTTGATGCAGGTTTTCTCTGAACTGTGTCTAATTTCTACACCTTTCCATATGAAGCATCAAACCGCCTATGTTCTGGCTTATCCTCTCCGGCTAAGTTTGCTTAAACTGTCTAAGCTCTTTGAATTTTGAATTCCCTTGATGCTATCACTTTTGTCATTTAACAGCTTTGAGAATGATCATCACTGCAGCTAAAATGTTTTAAATCATTGGGGCTGAGAAAGGAATTGTCATTGAGGATTCTCGTACTAAAAAACTTTCTGCTTTAAATTGCACTTGTAAAAAGTGTGGATTTGAAGACAGAGCTCAAGGAGGGGTTAAAACCTAGTTCTCTAGCTAAGAACAGAGACTATGTTATTTTAATGGTGCTTAAATTGAGTTTGAAGACAATTTTGCTGTGTGAAATGAATATTGAAGTTAAATTAAATTGTGACCACCAAAAACCCTTTTTTGTGAGTTAATATATATTTTGATGTTTTAATTAATTTTTACATTATTGCTTGATTTACTTAGTAATAAGGCAAAATTAATTAATAATTATAATAAGAGTAACTCATTCCCAGGAAGGTTATACTAAAGTAATTAAAAATTTAAAATGGAATCTTGTAGTTTTGCTTTGTGTTCCAGTAATATGCAATAAAGTAATTTAAGGCCAAAAAACTCTTTCATTTGCAATATAATTGCTTCTTTTTGCACATCTTCAGTACAGTTAATTAAAAGCACTGATTATCTTCAGTTACACTACCTTTGTACCTAAAACATCTTGACCAAATGATAAAACAGGTGCAAGTATATTTAAAAGTAAAATTGCAATTAGCATTGGAAATTGTGAAATTGATAGAAATTGCTGCTAATTTTAGTGTGTGACAACATAATTTATCCACCTCAAACACAGATAGTGCTCAAACGAACAATTACCTCCTTCTCCATTTGCAATCTGCAGGTGAAAGTGTTTGCTAAATATTTAAGCAACGTGAGGATGTTTTCTCACATTGAGTAGGTTTCTACCGTGTGAAATAGGAGAGAGGAGTCGAATGAATAGTTTCTAGTTAAAGGTGTAGAAATAGATAAGACATTTTTTCTCCTTCACTGGAAGAGGTTAAGTTGCTTGGGAGGTAGCCTTTTTAGTGGAATACATTAACCATTAAGGGCCAGGCTGGCAGTCTGCACTGTGTTGGATTCAGTTTGTTCATTCATGAAATCATATCCTGTGCATTTCTTGAATGGCTGTTCCATTTGTAACTGGCACTGGAAATATACAGAGTGCAATTTGTGGGAATGTTTATATTGCTCTTGCTCTTCTGTTGCAATAATTCTGACACTGAAATGAAGGACTTGAGAAGAAATGTTAGGTAGTTGTGCCATGGCAGAAGGTGGCTACAAAAATTTATGTATTTTTGGATTGAAGTGAAAGTGAGAAGAAATGTTGATTCAGTACACAACTGTGAGGGACACATTATATATTTTTTGAATTAATTTAGATATGTCAGCCTGGCCTGGGCAATTTAATTTCTAATTGTAAAGTATATGTTTGTCTTGAATGGAAATATTGATATAATACTTCTGCTCTGATTTAAATATCACATTTAAACAGTACATTTTACATAAATGGATATATTTATCAAGCATGTTTAATTGGTACAATTATACAGCACACAGTGTTTCTGTTTACACAGTACCTGCACTGTCGTTAAATGGGAACATTTATAAATTGCTTTCTGTAATTGAATAAACATGTTTATAAAGTGTTTACTTCTTTTTTTCTTCATTCAGTTTTCTCCCTGTATTGTAGTTCTTCCAAATATTAAGGCTTATGCTTGCAGACGGTTCCGTTAGGTTTCAGTGACCCTCTACTACTACCCCCAAGTGGTCTTAACAGGTGGTGAATTCAAGTGTACATAATTATATACTAACTATTTAAAAGGAGCTTTTTGTACTGTACACATCATTTGAAATGAATGCAAAGGTTGCAACCATGCTCTATTAAATGGATTGTTCATGCAGAGTAACACTATTTATTTCTTATACAAGCTGTGCTGTACCTGAATAAGTTAGCTCTTTTGAGTTAAATCTGTGCTCTATTTTAATGAACAGAATTAAATAATACATTATTTTACTGGATGAATTCATACATGATCTGCTTGAAATAAACATGTTAATCTAATATGAACTCTGCTCTTTGTTGTCTAACTGAATACATTTATACAGCTGTTGTGGCATGCAGATGATTATATAGTTTATGGACTCTTAAAATGGGCATATTTACTTTGTACCATCAATCTAAAGGAATACATTTAAACAGTGCGTGTTCAATTTAAATCAGCATATTTCTAAAATATGTGCTCCATTTAGGAAAACACATTTTACATAGCATGAACTGTATTTTAAAATATTTGTTTCTGCAAAATGTGCTCAATTTGAATAGCCTGTACCTGTGTTCAACTTAAATAGACATTTGTGTATGCGTTCTGTTTGAATAGACTTATTTGCACCTTACCTGTCTTCTAATTAGATGAGCACTTTTGTACAAAACATGATTCTACCCAACAAATTCATCTTCATATTTCTGGCCTTCTGTTAAACTGTTTACTTTGTAGTACTTTAAATCAGACAATTATTTTGATGAGCTTTATATTTGGTTCATTTACTGTTTTTCCAATATGCTGAGTAAATTTTCTCTAAGAGTGGCTTTACAAGTATGCCAAAGCCACTTGCATGGAAGCATTCCGGAATGGTATCATCGTATGAAGTCTATTATTTTATACCTCCATTAGGTTACATCTGACAGTTTCTGTTTCAATGGCTGATAAAATCTTTTAAATGAATTAAAGAGAGTGTGGAATTTAGATTCAATTCAGAATGAATGTTTTAGATAGTTTGTGTAAATCCAGAGTGATCACAATCTGTCAATTTTCTCAGAAAAAGACAATAAAAGGGAATAAAATAGCAAATCTGGTCTTTCATAGCATTGAGACAATGATAATTAAATAATTAGATAGGAATTGATTGTCTAGATTAGGAGGTAATTGCAAATGCCACTAAAATAGTTCTGTGAAAATTTCAAACCTAAGTTCTGCTTGGTTTGTACAATCTGTCTTCTAATGTGAGTCACAAATACAGTTTGAATTATTCTTTTCATAATATTAGACACAAAACCAAGCCTTGTGTAGCACAAGAGAACAATCTAACCTCAATGGGGTTAGTGTAGCTGTGTCCTTCTGCTCTGCCACTTACCTCATCCCTAAAATCATAACATGAAAATGATTCCTTCAATAAAATGAAGAGACAAAGCCAGGCTTCTGCAAGGGAGAACAAGATGAAGTTTGGTCTTTACAGCCTTAATTAAACCATATACCACTGTCAGATTCCAAAAACAATGTGTACACCATTTGGTATTCTATGACCAGTCGCAAAGGTATGGACTCTTACACCCAAGTGACAAATTGTCAAAGCCTTATCCAGTCCAAAGTGGATGGTGAAATGTTTGTATTTTGTGTTTGGTTGTGTCTTGGGACTGAAGATGCCTATTCTACACAGCATGTCAAATCTGGTTAACACACCACTATTTATCTTTACTGCTTAACTGGAACAATAGTATGGTGCACCGAGTGCTTGTAGATCGCGCTAAGCATGTAGCCACTTTTTGACGCTTCTTTTGTGCTCTGTTGAGCCATTCCAGTGAGCAGATCAGGCAATATTTCATAAGGTATTCTGGGATTTGGTGAACCTTTCAGGAAACAAATTGTGGTCGACAAGTTTAGCATGAGTGAGCTGGCTCAAGACCATTGAAGGGTAGAAAATAGATGTAGAAGACATTGAGAACCCAAGCTTTGTATATTACATGTTTGCATTATATGTTTGTGTTGTATTGATTCTTTATTATGTTGTATGTGCATTGTGTCTTATTTCTGCTCTGTGTGCGTTTGTATGTTGCATTCTGAATATTATGAGAATAGAGCAGTTCCATAAACTCATTATTCCTAATAATAATTTTGTTAGTTTGTAGGTAAACAATATATTTGTTATTTCTCCTACTCATGCCACAATTATGTGATCTTCTGGAGTTACTCCTGTGCGCATTTGAGCCATCAATCTGGTTTCAAAGATCCCAGGAGCATCCCTGACCTGACATAAGGGGTCTGTTCCTTGGGGGTTGATGTAAATGTCTTAGTTCATACAAGGTTGTGATTCTGTGATGTGCTCCATTTGTTTTTCATCCCAATCCCCAGAATTTGATTGTTGCATTCTGTGAGCTCATAGAAGGCAAAGTCATTTTTATCAGTGACATGAATTAAATTCTTATTCACAAGATTATTTCCCCACTTTTGCTTCTATCAGTATCACAGCAGTATTGTTGCAAATAAAAAAAATACAGAAAAAATCAGAAGTTTTTAAATCAATTCAGGTACCATTTTTCCTCCATGTTTTTCTCCTCCCCTCTTGAAGATGCTTAGATATAGAGTCACGATGCTGATGACTGCCATATCCTCACCCCCTGGGACTCTTCCTCTTGTGATAGACTAGATAGAAATTAGGAGAAAGTGAGGACTGCAGATGCTGGAGATCAGAGCTGAAAAATGTGTTGCTGGAAAAGCGCAGCAGGTCAGGCAGCATCAAAGAGCAGGAGAATCGACGTTTCGGGCACAAGCCAGGTAGAAATTGGCAACAGGCTATTCACAACGAAGTAGTCCCTAAAATTACTACATCAGGTTATTGGTTTAAATAGTTTGTTTTTCTTCAATTCAATTCTAAATAGAGGAAATATACAGAGCATAAATCAAATATTATAGGAAATAATATGGCCTCCAAATATATTGTAAAATACAGTGAGGGCATTTGAGCAACCAAGTTCCTGACTACAACCTCGATAAGCAGTCAGTCATACCTGCAGATTAGAGAAAAGTAGATGATTATTTATCTCCACATTGCTTAATGGACTGTTTTCATAGTCCATTATTTTTTTGATTCTGGATTGAATAACTTGGTAATCTGTCTTCTGATTCCCTCTCGGGGGAGGGTAAAGGGTGACATCGCTCTCAGCTTCAGAGCTGTCAGTGGGAAAACAATCCCTAATTTCATCACAACACACTGTTTACTTATATCCACATAATGTAACTTGCACGCCTTGGATATGCAGCAAATGGAGAAAGCATGCATGGATTTCACAGGTAACAGGATTACGTGGGCATATAATTGATCCATGTGGGAAAATGACAGAGCTCTAAACGTGTCTACACTTTAAAAATGGAGTTTATGAAATGCACATTCGTATGTTTGAAGCAATCAGTATGTCAATTCTAACAGATCTTGGTGCCAGCTGCTTTGAAGACAGTGCATCCGCTTAAAGTTCTTCCCTCTGCCTTAACTCACTCATAAGCACATGCCTGTTATGTTGATAGGACAGAATCATGTTGCAATTGGAAAGCTTGTGAAAAGAGTAGAGATTAATAGTTATGTATCTTTTCATCTGACCCTCACTGACATACCAACATACAACAGAATTTACATTCAGATAGTATTTATAAACCCTGAAATCAAAGGCATTTTCCTGACATCTGATTATTTAGATAGGGATGAAAGCCATGCAGACAACGAATAGAAATCCTGTCCATATCAAATCCTGACTGGATCAATATAAATTTTCACATGCAACAAGTATTCATTCAGCAGGCAACTATAGTGAGTACAAAAAGTGTCAACACATCATTTGAAGACAACAGGTACAGAATGTGCATTGGAATTAGCATTGCAATCAAATATAAAACTGTCAAAGCTTAAAACTCCCTTGGTGCTCCTTTGTGATTACTCATATGGCTTGCGCATGCCCTTGAAAGCAAAGGGTCCCTTGCCCGATATTCCTAAGAGCTCTGAAAGCTTATCCATAATGGAGGGGGAAGGCTTAAAGCGGTAGTCTATGGATGGGAAAAGAGAACACACTTTAAAAGAAATTCATGATTGCGTCCTGTTTCACTTTGAAGATTAAAAATAGTTAACATTAAAAGCACAATAATACCAAAAAAGAACAATCAGTGAGCTAAAGTCCTTTTGACTCTTCTTTTACACTTCAAGTACTTGGTCTCTGCTACACTCACACATGCCTGCATATTGATCACTTTACAAGGACTAGAGTTGCAAAATACCTTACTTCAGGGGCCAAAGATATACATTAACCATGTAGTGAAAAAACTGCTTTCCAGTGCGTCACAATATTATGATCTACTGCTGTGCTGTGATATGTAAAATCTACTTCATTTTCTGCTAACCTGACAATTCCACTTAATAAACTTCAAAAATACTGAAGCATTTTACTTGTTCAAATAAACTTTAATATTCTGAGAAAATAATTCTCATTGCATTCAGCAGTATAGTGTTCTGGCAACTGTTATATCATGACTTTTCTGAAGGACCCATGCTGTGCGGATTTTCTGTCTTGCAAGCTAGACTTTTCAATGTGTTACATGCAGGCCAATTTGTAGAAATCAAAAATGGTTAGAGGCATGTGAATTGCCGTACTTTACAGAGCACCATGCCTTTTGAAACATCTTGAGATGCAATGAAATCCTGAATCTGTTCAGAATCACTGATAGTTCTACCATCACCGTTTTGCACGTATCCTAATTGCTGCAGTATTTACCATTTCTGTACCAAAGTTTCTGCTAGAAATATTACAAATGTAGCAATTTTCCTTTAAAGAATTTCTACAATATTATTGGAATGTTCCTTTCATAAAACAGATGAATCCTTCCTGAATAAAAATGTAGTTATGAAAATAATAATTCACATTAATTCTTCTTTATGTTATGTCCTTTTAATGCAATATAAGCAAACACACATTTATCTATATGCCTTACTGGGAATAAATGCTAGTGAGTGATTCTGTCCTTGCAGGAATTGTCTATACATTTTAAGTTCTGGATCAGTTTTATTTTTTAGTCTTACCTCTATTTAAGGAACAGAGGGAAACATATCTAATTTACAAATTGATATTCCTATTGAACAGATATTATCAAAGAAAGATGTTCTTAATGTGAAACAAGACACCTTTTTTGGCTATTCAGCACATTCATTACCTGGAAGATTCAAGAGAAAATTGTATCATTGCCACTTTTCAAATAGCGTTTGATATACAGAATTGGTGACAGGAATACATCTGGCTGTTATGTAGGTTGACTACTGAAATCTTTCTTTTCAGTTTTTTTTACTACAATTATCAAATAAAGGGAATCTTCACAAACATTCTTAATGCTACTAAAACACTGCAACTAAAAGAAGCCTATCCCCTGACATCCCCTTCCCCCTCTCAGGAAAATTAAAAATTTTACATTGTCCTCCAGAGCTACAGTTTATTAGCAGTGAACAAATGTAAGTCAAAGACATCTTTCTATCAAAAGCAAACAAATTGGCAAAAGTTTGTAAAATTTTAGTATGTGGAGTTAGAGGGTTACATAATCAAACTTCGAAAAACAAATCGACGAAGGGTGGGTAGAGTTAATATTTCAATTGGGTTGCAAAGGTAAAGGAAAATTTACTTGTTACTTGTTGTCACGTGGTTGGTCTCTCTCTTTTGATTTTTTTCTCTCTCACTTCACGGTGACATCTGCTATCAGGCTAAGCAGGTGTTCCTGTGTAAACGAACGTGGCCTGTTTGTGTTTCACTGTACTTGCTACTGCACAGTCAAATGAGCAGTGTGATTAAGAATCCTGTAAATTTTTGAAAAGGGACGGATGGCTGCCCTACTAGAACCTAATTACAAAGCAAGAACATCCGCGGCTCGGTGCTATCACTGCAGTGGCGAACAGCAGAAATTAATAATATATAATAGCATCATTCTTGCAATTTATAAATGAAGTAAAGTGGGGGAGGTTTCTGCTGATGCGCCGTTTCGTGTTAATTTTGCAAGATTGAATAGAAATTGGAATTTTAGTGAGGTGAAACCTTGCTGACATGCTCCTGCAAGTTGCGAACATGGGATTAACACTGCATCTTAAATGTAATGTCCGTATGATTTGAGCAGGGCTGTTTTAATCAATGAAGCCCAAACTATCCAGCTGAGGGATGCATTGCGATTACACCTGGTTTGAAGTCTCTGAGGAAGTCTGTGATGGCTACTTAATAATAAAATGTGGTGAAGTATCTCATCCTAAAGCAATACCTTTAATAATGGTCAGTGATAGTTACATTGATAACCTCAACTTGCTTGCATTGAATCATTCAGTGAGTTGAACAACCTGTGAGGAAATGGTCTCCCTGAAGTAGCAGCAAGCAGTCCTGACTTCTTCAATATATAAACAAGCAGGGCAGAGGCGCCAGTCTTGCTGAATAAGTAAAGAGAGGTAAAAGCCATACCTGTATTGGCCCTATTAGTGAGAAGAAATTGCACACAGTCACCTAACTAGCTTTTATTCCCAGAAAAACATACTGACAAATGTGCATTTGCTTATATTGCATTAAAAGCTACACAATATAAAGAAGAATTTTTTGTAATTATTGTTTTCACAACTGCTACATTTATATACATTTTTTAAATGGATAAATCACTACAATTTTATTTAGATTAACAAAAAATGAATGCCTGTGTTTAAGACAATTAAAAGATCAGAGTCAACTAGACATTTTAAACTATACAAAATAGGAGATGAGCTCAAACTGCCGATTATGTAACTGCCTTGTATCACACATGGGTGTCTTATTACAAGCAAGGATGTTGTTTTGTTACAGTGTATTTTTTAAAATTGAAATCACAGTCCAGTAATGGCAACAAATGTCAAAATGCATGGTCTGTCACAGACCCTACTTACAAGCAAATCTGTGTTGCTTCTGCATTGACTTATCTCTGTTGCACCATGTAAACTGGGGGAGGGGGAGAGACACACACGGCACAAACTATCCTACAAATGTCAGTTTATTTCACAGTGTGTACAGCTCTTTCACAATAATTGGTAACACAATTTGGCAAGAGACCAACTGCATTTCAGAGTTTGAAACAAAACATCAAACCAGTTGTTCGAGTTAATTTTGTACACGAAATGTAATTTAAAAAGAATTTATGCAGCAGGGTTAAGAAGCACAGATCAGGTACAAATTCACTTGTGACCTCCGTAGCCTCTTAGCAAAGCAACATCCTTAATTATATGTAACATAAATGTTCACACAGCAATGTTGAGTATCATGACCTTTATTAATGTCACATGTTGGAGATTTTAATTTTCAACATGCAGGCATGCTGTGTCAGAAATCATTTTGTCCTTTTCTAAGATTTTTGGCATGTAAATTCGTTCTTTTAGGAGTTCAATGTGGAATAAATATGTAACCCCTTCGGAAGTTACAACAGATGTTAGGCCTGTGTCCTGTCACACTACATCTGTGTGTCACCATATGTCGTTGTCACCCATTATTGCCTGCCCTCGCTCCATATCCCACCCTTTCCCCTTAACTATCCACATTGAGAGTTTGTTTAATTGCACCATCACTGTTAAAAACAAAATGATCATTCAATACTGAACTGAAAACAATACGAATTACATTTTCAAAATACATTAGGTATCAAATTACTAAGTCTGTAGTTACAATTCAGAGTCTACGTAGCTTTAAAGCAAAAAACAGCCTCCCTCTGTCACTTGAGACAACGTTGAATATGTGGGTTACTGAGTTGAAAGGTTTGGAGTGATACCACTAATCATGAGAGTGAAGTATGGATAGTTTATAAAAATCATTTGGATTTCAAGTCCAAATCACAATCTGGAATTGATTTATATTTTTATTTGTGGTTATAAATGAAAGAAGAAATATGTTGCATTGGAATAGAATGTGCTTCAGAGTTGAAAAGTATTCTCTCAACTGAGGTCATTGTTGCAATGTTGTAGCCAATTTGTGCCCAGCAAGGTCCCACAAACAGTATTAGGATAAATGGTTGGGTATCTATCTTTCTGCGATAACTGTTGGCTAGGACAATTGGAGAACATCCCTATTCTTCTCTGAGAAGTACCACAATATCTTTTAAGTCTGCCTAAAATGATAGGTGGAGCATGATGCCTCATATTTAATGTTAGATCTGAAAGATGTACCATGTGTGGAATTTAGAAAACCAATTTTGGGACATCATTGATGACTAGTAGATGAAATATATAAAGCAGAGAGGTGGTCATCTGCTCCCTGTTCCATGCTAAGTTAGTTGATCTCAGCTGGGTAACGATAGGGGTGCTACAATTAACCTTACTACTGCATGTTAGGGGCTGTAAAAATTATCTAGAGAACCAAGTCCTGAAAATTACCCAGACATCCCTGCTGGAAATGTGCTGCGTGGACAAGGTGGGAGGATAACATCCAACTCAAGTATGATGATTGTACGACCACTCCCTAGGTCCATAATCAAAACTGGCACTTGTGCATCCATGCACACAAGGTAAATGATGGAAAAACTCATGAGACAGCTTCAAAGCAAGAGGAAAGGTGTGGAATAAAATTGCTGAGCAAGTAAAATATTCTTTTTAAAATTGGCATGAATATTCAGACTCTCTGAGCACCCTGGAATGGGGCTTGTGGTCCTATGTATTACACCTTACCACAAGTATGGAAGAAATGATCAGTGCTGCGTTTAGGATAGATCAGATTGATGATACGACTCTGTTTAAATTTGCTGTTCAGTTCTGTTTGGTTTATGAGAGCAGAAGCTCACAGAATGCAAACAACGTGTCAACTGCACTCTGATGGAGGATATGGGATATGGGAGGATGCTTGGAGTTGAACAATGATTTTCCATTCTCTTTTGCCCATTCCTTAAAACTGAAAGCTTGGAGTGCAGGTGATATGTATGATGGAGCATGCAAAGGTACAAGGATCAGTAGTAGACCATCAAGCCTGCTCTGTCATTCAATAAGATTCTGGCTGATCTAATTGTAACCTCAAGTCCACATTCCCACCTACTCTTGCCACCTCACCAAGAATTTATGCACCTTCACCTTAAAAATATTCACAGACTCTGCTTCCACAGCCTTTTCAGGAAGAAATGTCTGAAGCCTCATCACCCTCTAAGGGAATAATAATCTCTTTAAATAAAAACCGAAAGGTCTGCAGATACTGTAAATCAGAGACAAAAATAGAAATTGCTGGAAAAGCTCAGCAGGCTTGGCAGTATCAGTAAGAGAAATCAGAGTTAACGTTTCAGATCGAGTGACCCTTTCACAGACTCTACCCTCCCTGTTCTGAGGAAGTGTCATTCGACCTGAAATGTTAACATTTTGCTGAGGTTTTCCAGTAAGAATCTCCTTAAATCTGTTTTAAATAACTGACCTCATAGATTTAAACAGTGACCACTTAGTTCTAGGCTCTGCCAAAAGAAGGAACATCCTCCTCATGAGGATCTTAAGTATTTCAATCAAGTTGCTGTTACATTTCTAAACTCTAGCAGATAGAAGCCTAACCTGTCCAGATTTTCCTCATAAAACAACCCACAAACCACTATTTCAGCTTTATATCTGGTAAGCATTCTCTATTAGGTGTATATGAAGCTATGCCTCATTATCTGTGGACACCTTTAATAGAAAGGAGAATTATTGTGCCAAGAGGGATAGCATGGTGGCACAGTGGTTAGCACTGATTCCTCACACGCCATGGATCAGGTTCAATTCCAGCCTTGGCTGACTGTCTGTATGGAGTTTGCATGCTATTCTTATGCCTGAGTGGGTTTCTACCAGGTGCTACAGTTTCCTTCTGTACTCTAGAAATGTGCAGGTTAGCTGGATTGACTATGCTGAATGTGGTGTTGTGTGGAAAGATTGGGTATGGCTGAGATGCTCTTCGGAGAGTTGTTATAGACTTGAAAGGCTGAATATCTTGTTCTGCATTGTAGTGATCCTACGGTTAAATTGGGAATCTGACTAGTTTTACCTGCTAAAAATACAATATCAAACAATCATTAAAGTAATAGCATGTCAAAGCAAGTATCATGATTTAAGGATGCATTTGATTTAAAATTGTTATGCATTTACATTTGAAGAGACAATGTCAGTGTTATTATCTCACAGGAAGACAGTTTAAAATATTTATACTTTATGGAAGACAATGATGTCATCCATTGAATCTATGGAATTCCCTGCCCTCAGTGAAGCAGTTGAGGTTATCTTTTTAAGGCAAAGATAAATAGATTTTTGAACAGAAAAGGAAATAATGGTTATAGTGTGTCTGTGGGTAAGTAGAGTTGAATCCACCAAAAGATCAGCCATGATCTTATTGAATGATGGAGCAGGCTTGAGGGCCAGTTGGCCTATTCCTGCTCCTAGTTCTTATGTTCTTACATTCTTATTGCAACTTTGATTAGCTTTGATGTTGCAAACCTACATTTTATTTGCTTGTGTGTGTCTGATAAGAGGGAGATAGTGGTATAGTTGTAATATCACTGGACTAAGAATCCAAAGAACAAGGTTGATGCTATGGGGGAACCAGGTTCAAATGGCAGCTAACGAAATTCCATGCAATTAATTTATTTTTAGTTTTATTAGTTTTTGTAATGATGATCATGAAACTATCATTAATTATTATAAAAATCCATCCGTATCATTACTATTCTTCAGGGAAGGCAATTTGATCTCCTTACCTGGTTTGTCTTACATGTGACTTAGAGCAATTGGGTTGACTCATAACTACATTTTAAAATGGCCTGTGCCAGCTATTCATTTCAAGGGTAATTAGGGTTGGGCAATAAATACTGGAGTTGCCAGCAATACCCATATTCTGTAAAAGAATTTTAAAAATCGACCATATTTCCTAACAAAAAACAATACCCAAATTATGACATCGCAAGAGATGACATGTAAAGTTGGCACCATCCCCAAAATGTCTCCATTGCAGCTGGAGTTGACTGAGCAGCATGGGCTTGGGTGTGGTTTTGGTCTGCTCTTGGAACAGTGCCTGCATGAAATATTCTTCAAATGTGGCATTACTGCCATATTTTCTGAAAAAAAGAGTAACCTTGTCAAGAATGGGCCTTTCCTGATAGTAGCAGTGTAAAAATAAAATGCATGTGACAAACCGTTTTTGCAGATATTTGAAATGGAAAGTACAGCTCATAAGCTGGTAGGCCTGATGTGATAACTTTTCTTAGAGTTGGGGAAACACGTTTTGACAGTCCATGAAGTTCTGGTTTAGAAAAAACTGTAACCTCACATTCACTTTAACATAGTTTGTCCTCAGGGTAATATGGAAAGAACAATGGAGGAAGAGGCCCTTTAGCCCATCAAGACTGCACTGACACAGGATGCCTTTCTAAACTAAAAGCCTTTTGCCTCTATGTGGTCTGTATCTCTCCATTCTCTGTCTATTCATATATCTGTCAAGATGCCTCTTAACCATTGCTATTGTGTCAAACTCTACCACCTCATCTGGCAGGTCATTTCAGGCACCCACTACCCTCTCTGTTAAAAACTTGCCTTTCATATGTCTTCTAGCTTAAATCCATGTCCCCTAGTAATTGACATTTCTACCTTGGGTAAAAGATTCCAACTATCTATTCTATCCATGCTTTTAATAATTTTGTAAATTCTTTTCAGGCCATCTCTCATCCTTCAACACTCAAGTGAAAACAAAATTGGATTTGTCCTAGAGTCACAGAGTCATAGACAAGTACAGCATGGAAACAGACTCTTCGGTCCAACCCATCCATGGCGACCAGATATCCCAACTCAATCTAGTCCCACCTGCCAACATCCGGCCCATATCCCTCCAAATCCTTCCTATTCATATACCCATCCAAATGCCTCTTAAATGTTGTAATTGTACCAGCCTCCACCAGTTCCTCTGGCAGCTCATTCTATACACGTACCACTATCTGTGTGAAAAAGGTTGCCCCTTAGATCTCTTTTATATCTTTCCCCTCTCACCCTAAACCTATGCCCTCTAGTTCTGGACTCTCCAACCCCAGGGAAAAGACTTTGTCTATTTACCCTATCCATGCCCCTCATAATTTTGTAAACCTCTATAAGGTCACCCCTCAGCCTCTGATGCTCCAGGGAAAACAGGCCCAGCCTGTTCAGCCTCTTCCTACAGTTCAAATCCTCCAACCCTGGCAATATCTTTGTAAATCTTTTCTGAACCCTTTCAAGTTTCACAACACCTCTCCGATAGGAAGGAGACCAGAATTGCACACAATATTCCTACAGTGGCCTAACAAATATCTTGTACAGCCGCAACATGATCTTGCAACTCATGTACTCAATACTCTGACCAATAAACAAATGCATACCAAACGCCTTCTTCAGTTTCCTATCTACCTGCGACTCCACTTTCAAGGAGCTATAAGCCTGCACTCCAAGGTCTCTTTGTTCAGCAACACTCCCTAGGGTCATACCATTAAGTGTATACATCCTGCTAAGATTTGCTTTCCCAAAATGCAGCACCTCGCATTTATCTGAATTAAACTCCATCTACCACTTCTCTGTCCGTTGGCCGATCTGGTCAAGATCCTGTTGTAATCTGAGGTAACCCTCTTGCTGTCTACTACACTTCCAATTTTGGTATCATCTGCAAACTTACTAACTGTACCTCTTATGCTCACATCCAAATCATTTATGTAAATGACAAAAAGTAGACTACCCAGCACCAATTCTTGTGGCACTCCACTGGTCACAGGGCTTCATTCTGAAAAACTACCTTCCACCACCACTCTCTGTCCTCTATCTTTGAGCCAGTTCTGTTTCCAAATGACTAGTTATCTTTGTATTCCGTGAGATCTAACCTTGCTAATCAATCTCCCATTGTTGAATGCCTTACTGATGTCCATATAGGTCACATCTACCGCTCTGCCCTCATCAATCCTCTTTGTTACTTCCTCAAAAAACTCAATCAAGTTTTTGAGACATGATTTCCCACGCACAAAGCCATGTTGACTATCCTTAATCAGTCCTTGCCTTTCCAAATACATGTACATCCTGTCCCTCAGGATTCCCTCCAACAACTTGCCCACCACCAAGGTCAGGCTCACTGGTCTATAGTTCCCTGGCTTGTCCTTACCATCCTTCTTAAACAGTGGCACCACTGCCAACCTCCAGTCTTCCGGCATCTCACCTGTGACTACCGATGATACAAATATCTCAGCAAAAGGCCCAGCAATCACTTCTCTAGCTTCCCACAGAGTTCTAGGGTACACCTAATCAGGTCCTGGGGATTTATTCACCTTTGTGCATTTCATGACATCCAGCACTTCCTCCTCTGTAATATGGACATTTTGCAAGGTGTCACCATCTATTTCCCTACAATCTATATCTTCCATATCCTTTTCCATAGTAAATACTGATGCAAAATACTCGTTTAGCACCTCCCCCATTTTTTGCAGCTTCACACAAAGGCCGCCAAGCTGATCTTTGAGGGGCCCTGTTTTCTCCCTAGTTACCCTTTTGTCCTTAACGTATTTGTAAAAATCCTTTGGATTCTCCTTAATTCTGTTTGCCAAAGCTATCTCATGTCCCCTTTTTGCCCTCCTGATTTCCCTCTTAAGTATACTCTTACTGCCTTTATACTCTTCTAAAGATTCACTCGATCTATCCTGTTTATACCTTACATATGCTTCCTTCTTTTTCTTAACCAAACCCTCAATTTCTTTAGTCATCCAGCATTCCCTATACCTACCAGCCTTTCCTTTCACCCTAACAGGAATATACTTTCCCTGGATTCTCGTTATCTCACTTCTGAAGGCTTCCCATTTTCCAGCCATACCTTTACCTGCACACATCTGTCCCCAATCAGTTTTTGAAAGTTCTTGCCTAATACCGTCAAAATTGGCCTTTCTCCAATTTAGAACTTCAACTTTTAGATCTGGTCTATCTTTTTCCATCACTATTTTAAATCTAATAGAATTATGGTCGTTGGCCCCAAAGTGCTCTCCCACTGACACGCCCAAATTTTCCTCATAGCTGATATCCTCCAAACCAGCCAACATCCTGGTAAACCATTTCTGAATCCTCTCCAAAGCCTCTGCAATTTTGTCGCGTGGCAACCAGAACAGTACATAATATTCCAAATGTGGCCTAACTAAATTTCTATACAGTTGCCACATGACTTGCCAATTTTTATAGTCTATGCACTAACCAATGATGCTTTATGCCTTCTTGACCACATTATCCACTTGTGTTACCACTTTCAGGGAACTGTGGACCTGTACACCTTGATCCCTCTGTATGTTGCTGCTACTAAGGGTTCTGCCATATATTGACTACTTTTGTCCTGCATTAGATCTTCCAAAATACATCACCTTGTATTTGGCTGGATTACATTCCATCTGCCATTTCTCTGCCCAAGTCTCCAGCCTATCCATATCCTGCTGTATCCGCTGGCAATGCTCCTTACTATTTGCTGCTCCCCCAATCTTATTGTCATCCATAAACATACACATCAGGCCACCTACATGCTTCTCTTATTCATATGAGAAACAACAGGGGTCCCAGCACTGATCTCTGAAAAACAACTCTGTCACAGATCTCTTGTCTAAAAGACACCCTTTCACGCCTACTCTCTGTCTTCTATGATTAAGTCTATTCTGTATCCATCTTACCAGCTCACTGTGAATCCCATGTAATGTCACCTTAGTATTGGCCTGCCGTGAGCGACCTCGTCAAAAGTTTTGTCAAAGGCATTGTCCATATAAACGACAACTTCCACCCTACCATCATCACTTTTGTGGGACATCACCTTTCTCCAACAAACCCATGCTGCATTTTGCTAATAAATCCATATTTTTCCAAATGTATGTAAATTCTATCCCGAAGAATCTTCTCCCTCTGACAGAAGACTCACCGATTTATAATTTCCAGGATTATTCCTGTTGCCCTTCTTAAACAAAGGAATAACCACAGAAATCCCCAGTCCTTTGGGACCTTTTGTGTGGCTAAGGTGGATACAAAAATGTCATACTAGGCCCCAGCAATTTCCTCACCTGCCTCCTGGTATAGATCCCAACTAGAGACTTGTCTACCTTAATGCTTTTTCAAAACATCCAACACCTCCTCCTTTTGTATATTGACATGCCCCAGGATATCAACATACTTCTCCCGAGACTCACCATCCACCTTCTCCTTCTCCTTTGTGAATACCAATGCAATGAATTCATTAAGGACCTCACCCACTTCCTCTGGCTCCATGTATAAATTACCTTCTTTGTCCTTGAGTGTACCTACCCTTTCCCTAGCAACACTCTTGCTCCTCTTATGTGTATAAAATACCTTGCAGTAAGTCTTTCTTGCAGTAATGTAACACATATTTGAAACATAACAATGTCTGCTCCATTATGGTACTGATTAATGCACCATGGGCAATGTCCATAATAACATAACTAGGCCTACTCTACAATAGGTGTCACCTAGCATTACGGCCACTGTCTACTTTCACATTTCATTCTCACCATGTCAACAAAGAAAGTAGCATTTTTGGACCTGAAAAATGTGATAGCGATAAAACAGTTTTTCAATATGACTATCTCACATTCTTCTCAGATTATCTTTACACCTCTTTAGGATCCTCTTCTCCAGTATATGTTATCCCATTAAGAACTCCACCCTGTTACCCTAAACACTATTAACCAGCAGTTTCAGCAATAGTCAGCATTCCAATTATAATCATAAATTGATATGTTAATATTAGCCCTTGGACATTGCCAATGTTTGAAAGAAAGTCAATTTGAGCAGACATCGATCTAGGGTTTTTGTTAGCAACCTTAATAAAATATAATGCTCAACTCTTTGAAAGACTGCAATTGAAGAAGTGTAAAGCAAGGTGTTAAACAGAATGTGGACACAATGGGCTGAAATCTTACCAAAAGTTAGATTGAAAAGATATTGCTTTGCATGCCTTCGCTAAAGGTTTCAATGTATCTGCATGGCCTCTAATCGAAAAGGCTGACCCAGAAATGCCAAGTATAATGACTTCTAATATACCAAACAACTGAATTTCTTTGGAATGCAAACTCATTGTGCGTCTCCAAAAGGAAGGGGTTAGCAGGATTTTGGAGTTCTTTGCATAAGGCAGTAAAAGGCCCTGTACTTTAACTGAAATGTGCTCAATAGCAACATAGCACGGGCGACACAGTGGTTAGTACTGTTGCCTCACAACACCAGAGACTTGGGTTCAATTCCCGCGTCAGACGACTAACTGTGTGGAGTTTGCACATTCTCCCCGTGTCTGCGTGGGTTTCCTCCGGGTGCTCTGGTTTCCTCCCACAGTCCAAAACAAATATGCAGGTTAGGTGAATTGGCTATGCTAAATTGCCTGTATTGTTAGGTGTAGGGGTTGTGCTTTGGTGGGTCGGTGTGGACTCGTTGGGCCGAAGGGCCTGTTTCCACACTGTGAGTAATCTAAAAAAAAAGCAAGGTCTTCCAAGTTAAGGAAGATGTTCCTCTAGCCCCAGGTGCAGAATCCCAGACAGAAGCTGCTTTGAGGTCCTTCATTTTAATCACGGGGAGAGTGTTAAATGTCAAGGGTGGGTTGAGGTTTCTTACAAGCAAATTGATCTCTTCCAGGGATTGCTATACCAACACAAAGAAAGTGTTGGTTTCATGATCAACAATAATATTCTTTTATACTTTTCTCAAGACAACATGGTTCACATTTTACATCAGTGATTCAGGTCAAATCTTTCTGTGCTTTCTGGCTGTTGTGAGGTTCAGAACTCCTTGGGAGCTAAAGCAGAGCTCTGTTAAGGATTATCAAAAGACAAGAGCTTTCTTCTTCAGCTATTCAGGTTTGTGAAACAACTCCACGGAAATGTGACAGTTGATGAGTCCCTGGGAGTCACTGTGTTTCTTTGAAGAAAAAAGCAAAATCGTCAGGAGTTCCCACTTTGTAATGTTGTAGATACCTGTGCGTCTGAGAACGACGAACAGCATGTTTGGTGGTGACTCAATCTGGTCCCATACATTAAGGATGAATTTGGCTGGGATCTAGAGGGTTTATAGGGCAGACCAAATCAGACTTACACAGCCAGGCAGACATTACACCATTTTTCCCTCCCTCTCTGTGTCTAAGGAAGGGGGTGAGAGAGAGAGAGGACTGCAAAGTGTGGTTAAGGATTGCAGATTGATAGGTTTTGTTTTTTGGGGGAAAAGGGGTTGTTAAAATGTGTGGCGACACTTTGAAATAAGACATGTCGGTACTGATGGGATGCGAGCGTCCATTTGAGCTGCTTTGCCAAAAGATGTGAGGGCTGTGCAAGTTGTGGGGTTCGGGTGGAAGGCAGAGAGCAAAAAGAAACTGAAAAAATACAAAGCAGGGGGAAAAAACGGATGGGGTGGGGGGAGTCTGCATTGTGGGGCTGAGACGGGGCAGCTTCAGTGGTCTTGGATCCCTTTCATCAATGGTGGAAATTACACACTCCCTCACGGATACATGATAATTATACATTGCTGCACACAGGAACTTGACAACGCTCCAGAAATGTGACAGAAAGATGCCCAGGCACCAAACACAACAGCTTTTTACTTTTTTTTGTTAGGTGGGGGCGGAAGAGAGAGAAGCCTTTGCACTAGTCGGGCGGTGAAAGGGGAGGGTCGGCTGGTTATTGTGCGGGCCTTTGAATTCATCCTATTCCTTGTTTACCTCGCTGGGCGCAGTGATATGATTTGTGCAATATGAGGTCGCAACATGTTACTGGGGACGACAATTTGCTGATTCAAGAGGGCGATTGTGTCTGGTGCCAGTCAGTCGCAATTAGGAAAGGCATCAGGGAGGCCTGAAGGAGCTGCAGTGTCTTGGGCCCAGCTTCATAGAAATCAGCTCACCTGAAACTAATTGTCACAACAGAGTCCGTATGTAAATGAGCCCCGGGGTTAGCGTGGGAAAAGGAAAACTGTCGCAAAGATAGGTGACCTGCTGGGCAGGGGGTCCGTTCAGGGGAATTCTTTGTTTGAGGAGTAAAAATTGTTTCTCTTTGTTTAAATCCTGGAATGAAAAGTAGAAGGGGAAGAAGAATCACAGAAAATCTAGTGGTTTGCTCAGAGCATTTGTATCACAGCCAAAACAAGACAAAAATGCAATGGACTTAACTTTTTTCTCTCGTTTCTTTTACTCTCTGTTTACTTGCTGCTGATAACAGGATGAAACTTTATGTTTCACGATATTTTTTCAGCCTTCTTGTTCTTACTCCTTACACCACCCCTCACAAACTTCCACACACCCCACTTTGAGGAAAGTGTTTACAGTTTTTGTAAGCTGTCTTTCAAAAGCTTCAACAGCCAAGCAGATTATTTCTGATGCATCTCATACTTCAGAAGATATTCTTTTAACACGGTGTCAGATTGTTAAATGAAGAATGTGCCCAGCCATTTTTTTTCAGTTCTTCAGAAAGTTAAGAGTAGCCAAACATGGTATTGTTTGGTAAAGTTGTCCTCTTTGACAATGGTAATATATTGATGAACAAACGGAGGAGTCTGTACGAAATAAAGATTCTACATAAAAAGCTCTGATTTTATACACAATGTCAGCCAGCTCATTCCCCATGTTGATTTACATGCCATTTTTTTTCTCTCTCCCAGAGTCTGGGCAACTAGCAGGTGCTTCGATTGAAGGTTAGTCGGACACAGCTGATCAGCAAATTTAACCCTAGGTTTTGTGCTGTGTTCATGTATAGCTTTGTGTCTGTGTGCTTGTATGTTTATGTGGTTCTGTGTGCACTTGTGAATTTACACATTCCTCTGTATGTTTGTGTGCGTGCTTGCATGTAAGTTTGTGCATTTCTGTGTCTGTGTGTATGCATATGTATGTTTCTGTCTTCATGTTTATGGGTGTTTGTGTTTCAGCATGTGTGTGTGTGTGCATGCATGTTTCTATATGAATGTGTGTGTGTGTGAGATGCAGTGTGTGTGTAAGTATATGTGTTTTGGTAGCCAGCAGTTTTAAGAACGTTTCTAATGGCTGTAAGATAATTGTTAATTCTTACTGACAAGTCCCTGCCTCCCCATATCAAGTGGAGAAGGTGGGGTTTGGGGTAGAGTCGGGGTTGGGGAAGTTATTGTGGGTTGATATCTTTCATCAAAGCTAAGAATAAATAAAAGGTATGCATTTAATCCTACTGCTGACTGTATTAAGGTTTTGAATTCATTGCCATCTGTGGGTTGATCAAACATAATAATACCTCCTTGCATAAATTTTAATAATGTTTTCTCTGACTTTCATATAAGGGGTATGTTGGGAAATAGTGTATGAAAGTAATTTCATTTGAAAAACTGTGAAATGGGTACACAGGGAGTTGTGTCCTATATATGCAATAAATTAGACTGAAACAGAGCTATGATATCAAATTGCCCCTGTCAGATTAGAGTTCACAAGTGGCAGTCTGACACCATTTGTAAACTGGAAGCTGTTGCTAGTGTCATTGTTCCAGTTCTGTATCCCAACCATTTCCCCATTTTATATTTTTTTCCCCATCACTGTCTTTCCCTCCCTGCTCCCTTCATCTTAACTAAGTTTGGCAAAATAAGCGACTCTGCTGCAGCAGCTAGGAAGCATTCTGCCGCCAACTCATCAAACTTTAATCGTAACTGCATCTTAGTTTTTGAATAAAGAACACTTAAAAAATTTAGATGCAAATTATTTTGCATTATTCATGCTCTCAGTGTCCTTGTAGATTTAAACACTTCTGAGGCCACCTTGATTCCAGTAATTACCTAGGCACTTGCTACTCTGTCATGAATAAGGTATTTCATACAAGCAAAGTATGTGCCCGATGAGCTTTTAAAGTCGCTTTACACTGAACTTGTGTATTGCTTGGTGTGCATGAGTAAGTGTAACATGAATTGTGATCTGTCTCAGGTGGTAAGAGGCTGTGTCTGGAAATGATGTGATAGAGGCTGAGGTCTTCTTGCACATGGTCATTTTCTTATTGCAAGAACTTAAGAAAAATAGTCAACATTTGCAGTCAATCACTAACTACACATTTGTGCAATTAATATTTAATTATTTTAATAATGTTGTGTGGCTCGCTTGTATAGTTTAACACATTAACCATTCTTTTCTGTCATTTAGAACATTAGTTCACGTTTTCATTTACTGAGCCTGTTAATGCCTTTTTTATTATTGTATAAAATGGATGCTTCACTTTGGATACTGCTCATAGTTTCTTGTTCTGGATTCCAAATCAGCATTTGTTAAGTGATCACTTTGTCTATACCTCAGTTTAATAAAATGTTTGGAAAAAAATTAAGCAACTTGACAAAAAATGGAACAGTTTGAAATTATTTATTTGTGTGTTTAAAACTCATTTTACTGTAGTAAGAGGTAGAATCATGTTTCTGTCACAACATAGAAATAACATTTTAATACCTGTCCTTCTAATTATACACACAGTGTATTGCGCTGTACACTTTCTACAGTTCTAATTTTCTTCTATAGATTCTCCCATTTAGTTTTTGAAACCGATGTCATGGTTTTATTATCCTTTCCCTCCTACTGTCACTTTTAAAATTTATTTTACGAAAACTGTTAATAGCTGTGTACAGTTTAATTATTATTTTCTTACCACACAGTCAGATCCAAGTGTTCACAGCTCTCTCTAAGCAAAAAGACCTCCATGAAATGACAGAAGCAATCTGCAGCAAATGTCGTTCCACTGTGTTTTGTATTGATGCGGGATGGTTTTGGGAACACATTGGTATGAAAGTGGTCCTATAACCTTGGTGTCAAATAACCCATTGCTTTGAGTTTGTATTGGCTGCAGTGTGACTCCAATCTATGATAACCATCTTACTGGGACTGAACCCTGAACTGTAAATGTTATTTTCGTGATTTTATCACTTTTTTTCTTTTCTATGATTGGAAGAATGGAAATGCTGATTACGTGGTGCTGTTGTGTGTGCACAATGTGAGGAAGTGGAAGAGCCAGATAGTGTTTATTCATTATGAAAATCCTGAGCAATTTTATAGTCTTCAAATATCATGAAGTGTCAGGTACTCTCCCGAGTTATGTAACTTTCACCAATATCACCATGATAGTTGAAGATTGGATGGTAAAGTCCATAGGAATTCATATCTCCGTATAAAACATTATTTAACAGTATTGCCTTTATTGTTTTGAGCTGTATTTAAATGTAGACAAGCTAAAAATTGTTTCCTATCACTCCAATTATCATAGAATTGGTCTATGTTGCATTAGTGACTGAGAGGGGAAGTTTTGTATCTCAAATTAGCTGCTGTGCAATTGACCATTTTGTGATGGCAACTGGAAAATTATAGCTGGCTCTTTCATCACAGGAACTCTGAATAACTAAATCTCGCTAATACACAATATTTATAGCTTTCACCAGAGAGTTGACTTGGTACTTGTTCAATAAATCTGCCCACTCTCGAACTGTCAGTAATATTGAGTTTTGGAACTGAAGAAAATGAGACAAATAGGAAAGAATTGAAGTTTCTTATTTGCATGTTAAACTCTTCAGTTGAATTATTAGGGACATTGGCAATAGTTTTGGGTGCTTTCAGCAGCTTTAGAACTCTGAAATACCCTTCTCGTTGCATGGCACATGAGTAGATTGAATTGGGCCAGATAGTCTAATGCTGAGGTGTTGATGGGGATGCAGTGAATGCCCAGAACAAGCATATCATAATGGCACTTTAGATACAATACTGATTTGATGCCAGGATGAAATTTCAGCATTCCAGCCTCTTAAACATTTGCAGAGCTAAATATGTGTTAAGCAGTTGGTAGGACAAATACCATCTCTCCCTGTGCCTCACCCCTGCACTATCACCGGGGATCATTAACTACTTACAAGTTAATTGCTGGTTGATTTTTTTTGACTATTATTATGATCTGACAAATGTTTGGTGCTTTCTATAGTTGATTCAACTTTCAAAAGATTTGCAATGTATCAGGTGTTCAGGATTTTTGTACAAACCAGTCACTTACAAAGTTGAGTGCAAGAAGAAGCATGACTGGGAGAGTGGGAAGAGGGCATGCAGAGCAGAACAAGAGTCTAGGAAGAAAATTGGAATAGGAAGAAGGGAAAGAATGGCTCTCTCCAGTAGATCACATCTGGGTTGTGCTACTTCAGTGGCTGCAGCATGGCTAATGCACTCCACAGTGAATGAGCCTACATGTGCAAATGGAACCTGTCCCCACTGCCATGATGGAGTGAATGGGATTGAAGGTCTACATAAACCCCTATGCCAGTGTGCTGGATTCTTCCATGTTCTATATTGCCAGAAACGTTCTTCCAAACAAACCTAACATCTTGCATAGTTTTGTATATCCATAAGCCTCCTTTTGTACTTACCCCATCACTGTTTTCATTTGAGCCCTTTCCATTGAAGGAGATGGCACTTGCATTCTCTTTTCCTCCTGCTCTGTCTGCAAGCCACTCATATCCAGCAAATCAGTAAGTGCAGATCCCACCTCTAATCTATCCTCAAAGATTATGCACGACATCACTGTCTGAGTTGATGACTGCGAGTATAAAAGTCAATGTTGCTACTATGTGTGTTTATCACTACTCTCTTGGTGTTCTTCCACTGCATGTCCAGGGTTGGAACTTTTCAGCATTGGAAATTAGAAGGTGACATGTTTAAAATTGTGGTGTGCAGAGAGCGGGAGAAGTAAGGAGCTCATATTTTCACCATTGTCAATCAGCTGACAGTATTAGATGAAGATGCAATAGGATGTGAGAAGCCTGGGGATTCCATCATCTTTGATGGATTCACTCCCAGAGCAATGGCTGTTGCAATACAGCCAACCTGGCCTCTTCCACGGATGAGGCTTAGGAAATGAAAACCCACCTAGCTACGTTCAATAAGCTGCTGATGCCTTTGCTTGTACATCACTTGTCATTCAAAAGGTGGGAGTGTGTCATTGAGTATTTTGTAATCCATTTTTCTAATGTGGCTGCGATGGTTGAGTAGTTGGCATTGTGTACAACTTGTAAATGTGCATGTGAGATTTGCGTGGAAAGGTGAAGAGACACAAGAACATTATTGAGAGAGGTTGTCGGTAAATGAGCATTGTGTGTGTAGTAATTTGAGCAATGGCTCTGGCTCCAATTACAGCTTGAAGATAGGAGAACTGAAGATGCATTCACTGACCTTGACTACATGTGAGAGGTCATTAAATTTCTTGCAACACTGCATCCAGGTCCTGGGGGGCTTGATTCCTGGCATTAAACCTCATGGTTATTTACTCTTATCACTTTTTGATTGTGAATCTGGAAGGCCTCCTTTCTCCCACCTCCCTGAAGATACAAAACATTTCTCTTCCTTTCTATATCCTCCAAAGCAGCATCTGAAGATCTTAGAGATTTTGCTCTCCTTTGTTGTGCTAGTTCTCATCCTTTGCCAGGTCGCAACTCAGCACCTGATTCAGTCACAATGCACCTCCATTTTGAGAGATGTAAGCTAGCTTTAATTGATTCCATCCACTCGTGATATTGACCCATTGCTGATACAAGCAGTCATGGGTTGTACTGCCCAAGCACAGAGATCATTCAAGTGACAGGCAGCTTGAGGTTGCTGGGCTATTTATATTGCAATTGACTAGCACAGGTTAATTGAGCATCATAACTTAATGCCCATGTTTAGTGCTGAAAGTTTTGCCCCTTTTTTGTGTTGCTGTTAGGCAGTTTTATCTGTTAGCATTAATCTTCCAACTATAGTTGAAGCTGTACTTCAGCAATTGCCTTTGCAATGGTACATCTACATCTGGCCTCCTATTTGTTACTTAATGTATGTTGTTAGATTTGACACATTGAGGTTAAACTTTGTTAGTAATAGGCCTTATTAATATACATCTTAGTTTTGTCATTAGCTATTTTGAGTAAGATATAATTCAATGAAGTTGAGCTTTATAAGAACACTATGGAAACATCTCTCAGAAATATCGCAAAATGTTTCACATACAACAACTACTCTGTTGTTCTGTTAGTAACTGTAACAACAATTTTATACACACCAGAGTCCCACAAACAACAGTAAGATGGATGAAAAGATAATCTGCTTTCTGGTTCTGTGTTTCTGGTTGACCAGTACACTGAGTTAACTTGCTACTTTTCATTAAATAGTAACTTGAAGTGCCTACCCGAACAGATAAATGGACCACCATAATTGGTGGAGGGGTAGTGTGGGGCAGAGTTGAGATGGAGTTAGTTTTACATTGCGTTCATGATAAGCAAGGAGTAGGGTGATGCTAAGCCTTCTTTTTGAAACCTGAAAGAGCAATACTACATGCACAAGGAGAAAGTGAGGACTGCAGATGTTGGAGATCAGAGTGGAAAGTGTGGTGTTGAAAAACCACAGCAGGTCAGGCAGCATCAGTGGAGCAGGAGAATCGACCATCTTTGGTATAAGCCCTTCATTAGACCTGTTGAAAATAAATCCTGATGAAGGACTTACGCCCGAAACATCAGTTCTCCTGCTCCTCAGATGCTGCCTGACCTGCTGTAGTTTTCCAGTGCCACACTTTTTGATACTACTGGCAGAAGGAAATTAAACAGTTTAAAAAGAAAAGAAAAGATTAGATTCCCTGTTTAAAAATAAGGGTTGCCCATTTAAACAAACTGAATAGGCAAAAGATTTTCTTAAAGAGCCAGTCATGAACTAATAGTTAAAGAAATTACTCCTGAGGCAGAAAATATATTCCAATTATATCTTGGTTTTAAGGTATACAATACAAGGACCATTTTACAATCTCAGAGATGATCATATGAGAGCTTCAAATAATTCGAGAAAAAAAAATCAAGTTTGTAAATGGTTATTGGCACATGAAATGATTTATTTCTAACAAGCTACTTTCAATTTGAACACGTATGGATTATTTTTCGAGATAAATATTCGGAAGCGAAAAGGCAAAATCCCAAGGATAGAAGACCAGTGAGGTGCTTGCATGATCCTTGGAGATGATCCTGCAAAAAAATCTAGGATATCAAGATAATGTTGCAATCTATGGGATTGAGTTATGACTGTGTCCTTTTTTTCTTAATGATGGCGATTTAGTGGACTAAATTGTGTTGGCATGCAAAAGAAATCTATAAGATCAGCAATGACCCCACAGAGAATTGAGGTACTGTTGAAACTACAAAGTTCAGAACAACTGTTACAATACTTTTTCAAAATCCTTTCTTATTTTGCTGCTTGCGATATGGCTGTCGCTAATGTTGGAACATGCATTTAAATACAGCAATTGCTAAAAATGATGAATGAGAAATAACTCTGGAGCAACGGAGTATGACACTGACCTTCAGTTTCAACCATTCTGCAATAGTTCTGGCATGATATTCACATGTCTCAAACTTTGAATTGACACTTCTGAAAATTCAACAGTGGCTGTTGACTGATTATGGGAATTTGGATTGAAACTTAAAAATGATCTTTGAAGTTTCGAATATATTTCTATTCACTGCATAAATGTAAGATTGATACTAATCAATCCAATAAGGAATTCAGAAAAATACCTCTTACTCAGAAAATGGGGAGAACATGAAACCTGCTGCCACTTGGGATGGTTAAGGTGAACAGCACAAAGATATTTAAGGGGGAATCTGTATAGATACATGAGAGAAAAAAGAATGTTGAAAAACTGATTGCATGAGAAGGCATAAACTAGGAGGATTCTGGATTAGTGGTGCTGGAAGAGCACAGCAGTTCAGGCAGCATCCAAGGAGCAGCAAAATCGACATTTCGGGCAAAAGCCCTTCATCAGGAATAAAGACAGAGAGCCTGAAGCGTGGAGAGATAAGCTAGAGGAGGGTGGGGGTGGGGAGAAAGTAGCATAGAGTATAATAGGTGAGTGGGGGAGGGGATGAAGGTGATAGGTCAGGGAGGAGACGGTGGAGTGGATAGGTGGAAAAGGAGATAGGCAGGTAGGACAAGTCCGGACAAGTCACGGGGACAGTGCTGAGCTGGAAGTTTGGAACTAGGGTGAGGTGGGGGAAGGGGAAATGAGGAAACTGTTGAAGTCCACATTGATGCCCTGGGGTTGAAGTGTTCCGAGGCGGAAGATGAGGCGTTCTTCCTCCAGGCGTCTGGTGGTGAGGGAGCGGCACTGAAGGAGGCCCAGGACCTCCATGTCCTCGGCAGAGTGGGAGGGGGAGTTGAAATGTTGGGCCACGGGGTGGTGTGGTTGATTGGTGCGGGTGTCCCGGAGACGTTCCCTAAAGCGCTCTGCTAGGAGGCGCCCAGTCTCCCCAATGTAGAGGAGACTGCATCGGGAGCAACGGATACAATAAATGATATTAGTGGATGTGCAGGTAAAACTTTGATGGATGTGGAAGGCTCCTTTAGGGCCTTGGATAGAGGTGAGGGAGGAGGTGTGGGCGCAGGTTTTACAGTTCCTGCGGTGGCAGGGGAAGGTGCCAGGACGGGAGGATGGGTTGTCGGGGGGCATGGACCTGCTGATGCCACACGCTCAGTGACTTCCGCCACCCCTACTGCCGTGGTCACCACCACTTCCGCCCCCACCAGCGCCACTCACCTGCATTCTGCTGACACGCCCCCCACATACCCCACTGTTACTCTCCCCACCCTCCAGAACCCCGAGGGGAACACTACCCCTGCTCATGACTCCACCCCCATTCCCCCACCACCACACCCACTCCAGTTACAGGTTCCGCCCCCACTCCCAGCTCCACACCCACACCAGATCCCAGCTCCCAGCCCTGCCGAGTTTTCAACATCCCTGCAGACCTCCCCCTCACTGAGGACGAACGATCAGTCCTCAGCAAAGGACTCACCTTCATCGCCCTCCATCCATGCATCAATGAATTTAATACACGCCGTGACGTCGAACAATTCTTCCGTCACCTCCGCCTCCGAGCTTACTTTCACAATCAGGATTCCCGCCCACCTTCTGAGGATCCCTTCACCCACCTCCAACACACTGCATCCACCTGGACACCCCGTGCTGGCCTATTACCTGCCCTCGACCTCTTCATTTCCAACTGCCGCTGGGACATTAACCGCCTCAACCTGTCTACCCCCCTCCCCCACTCCAACCTCTCACCCTCACAACCCGCAGCCCTCCAATCCCTCTGCTCCAATCCTAACCTCACCATCAAGCCAGCCGATAAAGGGGGCGCAGTGGTAGTCTGGCGCACTGACCTCTACACCGCTGAAGCCAAACGCCAATTCAAGGACACCTCTTCCTACTGCCCCCTCGACCATGACCCCACACCCCATCACCAAACCATCATCTCCCAGACCATACAGAACCTCATCACCTCAGGAGATCTCCCACCCACAGCTTCCGACCTCATAGTCTGGGAACCCTGCACTGCCTGGTTCTACCTCCTTCCCAAGATCCACAAGCCTGACCACCCTGGCCGACCCATTGTCTCAGCATGCTCCTGCCCCACTGAACTCATCTCTACCTACCTCGACACTGTCCTATCCCCCCTAGTCCAGGAACTCCCCACATACGTTCGAGACACCACCCACGCCCTCCACCTCCTCCAAGACTTCCGTTTCCCCGGCCCCCAACGCCTCATCTTCACCATGGATATCTAATCCCTCTACACCTCCATCCGCCATGACCAGGGCCTCCAAGCCCTCCGTTTTTTCCTCTCCAGACATTCCCAACAGTACCCTTCCACAGACACTCTCATTTGTTTGGCCTAACTGGTCCTCACCCTTAACAATTTCTCCTTCGACTTGTCTGGACTTGTCCTACCTGCCTATCTCCTTTTCCACCTATCCACTCCACCCTCTCCTCCCTGATCTATCACCTTCATCCCCTCCCCCACTCACCTATTATACTCTATGCTACTTTCTCCCCACCCCCACCCTCCTCTAGCTTATCTCTCCACACTTCAGGCTCTCTGTCTTTATTCCTGATGAAGGGCTTTTGCCCGAAATGTTGATTTCGCTTCTTCTTGGATGCTGCCTGAACTGCTGTGCTCTTCCAGCACCACTAATCCAGAATCTGGTTTCCAGCATCTGCAGTCATTGTTTTTACCTCATAAACTAGGAGGAAGCTCATATCAGCATTAACACACCCATCATAGTCCTACTGGGCTAAAGGGCCTGTACCTGTGCTGGAAAGCATTAACCCCATCATAGTCCTGTTGGGCAGAAAGGCCTGTACCTGTGCTGGAAAGCATTAACCCCATCATAGTCCTGTTGGGCGGAAAGGCCTGTACCTGTGCTGGAAAGCATTAACCCCATCATAGTCCTGTTGGGCGGAAAGGCCTGTACCTGTGCTGGAAAGCATTAACCCAATCATAGTCCTGTTGGGCGGAAGGGCCTGTACCTGTGCTGGAAAGCATTAACCCCACCATAGCCCTGTTGGGTGGAAGGGCCTGTACCTGTGCTGTTAAGCATTAACCCCATCATAACAAGTATTAACCCTATGAAGCATTGACCCAGTCATAGTCCTTTTGGGCGAAAGGGCTTGTTCCTATGCTGTAAAGTTTGGACAGTGTTTAAAACAAAAATCTTCTGAAAATACAACACAAGGTAACACCAAGGATAGTGGATATAGTTGACTTTGTGCTGATAGAACTCAGAGCCGGGTCATAATAATAAAGTGATGAGCTTAATATTTTGGTCTCAGTGCAAAACCAACTTGCAGATTTGTTGAATTGCTAACTCTACCTAGATATAAGCAAGGAGGTTCCATCACATAACTCCTTGCCTCCAAATGGCGTGCCTGGACAAACAACCACTTCTTGTTATCTCCAATAACTTTATAACACCTAAATGAAAATTTTCAAAGAAAGAAAACTCTTAAGGCCCCTATGATTTTCCTCCAAAGCTGCACACAACACTGTCTAGGAGATTAATACTTAATTCTTGGAGATTCCAGAACAAGTAAGTGCAGTGCTGGAAAAGCACAGCAGGTCAGGCAGCATCTGAGGAGCAGGAGAATCGATGTTTTGGACATAAGCCCTTCATCAGGAATCTTCATCAGTTCCTGATGAAGAGTTTATGCCCGAAATGTCGATTCTCCTGTTCCTCGGATGCTGCCTTACCTGCTGTGCTTTTCCAGCACTACACTCTTGACTCTGATTTCCAGCATCCGCAGTCCTCACTTTCTCCTAGATTCCATAACAAACCTAGCTGTGTAATAAAGACATTCTATCCATTTAGATGTTTCAATATGTAATGGACTGGGAGGAATTATAAGGCGCTAAAATATCACAGAAAGACAGACTCCTGAGAATAGCACAAAAATAAAACGTCACCATTTCAGATGTTCGGCCCTTACTGAGCTTCTAGCTTGTAAAAATCTTCTAACTAGTTTTAATACAATATAAAGGTTTAGGATTTTGAATTACTGTAATGCACAGTTTTGTTCTATGCATACGTTGGAAAGTTAATTTTGTCCTTAATGATATGAGAAAGCAAAGGTTTATGACTGATGAATTAGGAGCCTTCTTTTAAAGAACACGGCATTGGGCTACTTGTACAAATGAACAGTAATTGTTGGAGAAATCGTAAGGTTTTTCTTTAATGCACAGATGAGCTGGATTGTAGCCTAAATATTTTGATAAGCTTCCACTCTTCAAAGCACATCTGCAATATTGACTGAATGTGAGGTTTTTTTAAGTGAAGCAGGCAAAGTTTTTTTTCTCTTAACATCAGGACAAGGGTCCACAATCTATCATACCCTGCAGGCAGTGCACAGCTACCGGAGATGCCAGCCGGAGATCAGTAGTTCCACAGACTCGACTGTGAAATCCAAGACGATTTATAACAACTAGGTAACGGCTTTGGCTCCGGCAGAACATTAAGTGGAACTTCATGCTGAGGGGGAGAGAGAGTTAGATAGAGAGAGGCTGGGATGTGACTGACATAGAAACTTAAGTGTTTCTGCCATTCTTTGATACTACCCTCTTGCTCGCGCTCTCCATCCCAGCAACATTCACACATTCCTGCCTTCATAGTCTCATCAGGAGCTTGATAAGGTAGATGCAGTCCGTTCACCTCCCCTGTCCATAGAATGACAATGCCAGGAATGTCTGCAATGTGTTCTATTTTTGTCGCACCTATGTGTGGCCATCCATCTGGTCTTAATCAATCAGTCTCATCCCAAAGCTTTGTTGAACTACCAGCTGAAATAATATACTACTTCATCAGGATACTGCCTGAAGGATGGCGGCTGTGCAAATCCCTAGCTAGTGCATGTTAATTGTGGTTACATATCTGTGAACCTAGGAGCTAACAGGGAATTAGGGAAAAAGAAGGATTTATGTGATAGTTGCACTTTTAAAAAAAAAGCTTGTGTTCACTTTTTCATTGGCGAGGCAGCTCCATAAGAAAGGGTGTTTGAATGACAATCACCACCTCAACGCCTTTTTGTGTGTCTATGTGAGTGTTCTTTTCAGGATAGGACTTTTTCCTGCTGCCTAGGTAACTGCCTGGGTAGGTTGGAATATCTGGAGTTGTGATTGAGGGTCCTGACACAATCTTTGTTGTAATGAGGTGTTTGATGCACATTCACTTCTACTCTTAAAACTAGTTCGCCTCACCATCCACTCCCCCCACCTCCCAAACCCATTGCCGTCTCTTAAATAATGCCTCCTGCAAAGAAAACAACTCTGCTCAGTTTTTGCTCAGAATTAAGTATTCGTAACACCTTCAGGACTGAGAGCACATTTGAATGTGAAACATAATTCTTATCACAGAATACTTTGCGAATGCTATTTTACTTGAACCTGACAGTGCATGTTTCAGGGAGGGTGAGTACATAAGTGTGCTTCACTGGTCTGTTAGTAAATCTGTGTGTTAAGTGTGCAGGCGTAAAGAGTGTAGTATGCAAAAGTATGTGGAAGTAAATATACGGTGTGTATAAGGCAGAGAGTCTGTGTTTGTGTGTGAGAAAGATGTAAAACTGCATGTAAGAATGCATGAATGTGACTGAATTACATTTGCTTTTTCTCCAAATTTTATTTTAATTCAGATTAGACCCCTTATAACATTTCCCAGAGTTTGGGGATTGCTGTGTGGAATGTAATATTAAAAGATTTTGGGGGGATAGAGAAGGCTTACATAATTATATGAAAGGCATATTGTAAAAAGACCTATGCCACCCCCACCTATTCAATTATCACTTCTCTTGAAGGTGCTAACTCATACTGCTGTTAACTTCTGCAACTGGTAGGTATCCACCAGGGTCTTGCCTAAGTGGCTATTCTTCAAGCGTGAGGCTAAATGGTGAAAAGTTATAAAATCATTCAAACATTTTGGGGTAGGGAGAAGTCTCAGGTTGGGAGGTGTGGTGTGTGGACAGAGAAATTACGTCCAGCTAAGCTTTTTCACACTTTATGCCAGGAGTCATTGGACACTGAACAGGAGTTTAACCTTGAGCTCTAGTTCAGGGCTGCTGAGACCACTCGTTATACTGCAACTAAATTGGGAAAAAATAGAATTGCTTTCAGAAGGAACCATTGTTTTGAATATATAAATATCAAGCTATTTAGTGCAGCAAATTATATTTTTAAAGGAGAAACATATTTTCACGCCTTGCTCTATAATTCTGAAAGTGGAGTCCCAGATAGACAGGATAGTAAAGAAGGCATTTGGTATGTTTACCTTTGTTGGTCAGTGCATTGAGCATAGGAGTTGGGAGGTCATGTTGCGGCTGTACAGGACATTGGTTAGGCCACTTTTGGCATACTGCGTGCAATTCTGGTCTCCCTTCTATAGGAAGCATGTTGTGAAACTTGAAAGAGTTTAGAAAAGATTTACAAGGATGTTGCCAGGGTTGGAGGATTTGAGCTTTAGGGAAGCTGAATAGCTGGTGCTATTTTCCCTGGAAAGTCAAAGGCTGAGGGCTGACTTGATCGGGATTTATATAATCATGAGGGGCATGGATAGGGTAAATACACAAAGTCTTTTCCCCAGGGTGAGGGAGTTCAAAATTAGAGGGCATAGGTTGAAGGTGAGAGGGGAAAGGTTTGAAAGGGACCTAAGGGTCAACGTTTTCACAGAGAAGGCGGTGCATGTATAGAACTAGCTGCCAGAAGAAGTGGTGGAGGGTGGTACAGTTACACATTTGAAAAGCAGCTGGTTGGGTATATGAATAGGAATGGGCCAAATGCTAGCAAATGAGACTAGATTAATTTAGGATAACTGGTCAGCATTGACGCTTTGGACCGAAGGGTCTGTTTCCAAGCTGTACAGCTCAATGATTTTATACAACTATGCTTCTCTGTTGCCTTTCAATTGCTTCTTGCTATCTATGATTACATGACTGTAATAATCAGTCATGGCTTCACTTGACATCACAAATGTGGACTGCTGCCCACAAACCACTGTCTCCATCCATGATGTCACCTGACGATGAACTGTAGACAGAATGTCTGCTGCTTGACTGGCTCAAAATAGTGTTTTGTGACAGTGAGAAACTAGGGCAGCAAGAGGTAAGTGAGAGACGGAGTGACACCAGTAAATGTACAGGTGTCTCATTTTTGAGGACTAGAGGGTAATTCATTCAAATATCATTCCTTATTAACAAACTATTTCTCAAGATTTTCTTTTTAAACATGTTTCTAAGAAGCAGGCAGCACTTTGCCGTGCAACCTAAGTGGTAGTGACAAGCTAGTCAGTATAATTCAGCATGTGTCCATTATCATGTGTGGGCGATCAAAGTAAAACTGCTTGTAGCATCACACACTCACCACCAGTTCCTGACAGAAAGTTATTCCAGACAGACTTGATTAACTGTAATTCTATATATATATTTTCTCCTTTAATTATGCACACCCCAGATTGAAAGTGCAGGTCATTGTATGCTATGTATACATTGTTAAAAATCACACAACACCAGGTTATCACCTGATGAAAGAGCGTCGCTCCGAAAGCTAGTGTGCTTCCAATTAACTATAACCTGGTGTTGTGTGATTTTTAACTTTGTACACCCCAGTCCAACACTGGCATCTCCAAATTATGTATACATTATATACTATTCGAATGAGTTACTTTACTAATCATGCATGTTTGACTTAGCCTTCTGTTTGTTATGTTCACATTCCATTGGTGAAAATTTAAAGTTGAGAAGTACATTCAGGATAATTCATAGTGTAGCAAAGCTGTAAATAATACAAATATACATAGAATTCTGATTCTGTTGACAAATCACAAGAACTGGTTAGTCAAAAGTCCTGAGATTTGTTATTGCTATGAAACTCATGCCAAAATATATTTGCTGGTTTTCATAACATATAAACCTTTTATTTAAACTTACCTGGTCTGAGACGTTCACAGGTAGCAGAATAGTGCAGTGATTGGCTTAATCATCTAACTCAGACATAAACGATGCTCTTTGGTGTACTATGTGTCAAAAAGCCACAGCACCAATGTTGCACCAGGTCGGCAAAGCTGCTGTAAGATTGCACTGTGACCATTGTCAATAACATTTATTATTTTTCCTGAGTGTGCTCTCTCTTTTTGGTCACAGTCTCCTTGAGCAGTGGGCATCACTCCTATAGTTTGTCCAGGTAGCATACTTGAGTGCGAGCAGATTGCCCAATGTTGCACAAGGGGAACAGGCATTGCTGGACTGTAACTAAAAGCTGATACTTTCACATCCGCCCCTCATCACAGCATTATAATAACAAGATTTGTCTCTCCAACTCCTTTACCTTCGCTAATTTCCCAACATTAGAAACACCAAGACTAATTTATCAGCTCTACTACTGTCCCACTCAAGATCCACTGTTAAACCACAGATTGGAGATGGAACTTGGGTCTTTTTTATATTGCATTCATCAGTTTTATTCAAAGACATTGGCTTTATCAACTGAAAGACATTGGATTACATGGTGCTTCAGAGTAGTGTGCCATCTTGAGTATTACAGCATTAGTAGCTGACTCTGGTTTCTGTCAACATTTGGTTCTACTCTAAAATTTTAGAGCGTAAAATGCTCTTTCATTTTTATTTAGTTCACCATAACAATAAAATCTCACAAGTGTGATATATGTACTCTGCCTGATTTAAGAGCGAAACAGGATTATGAATGGCAGTACCACTCTCAAAATACAACCTTTTCATCAGGGAATATTAGCACTGTACATAATTCAGTATCTCTCCCTTGTGAATAAGTACTCAAGTTACATGGCAAGTGGTCCATTTTCTTTTTCTCAAGTTTGGCTGCATTTAGAGGCAAAGAAAGATTTCATGGTTAGAGTCAACGCCAGCTATTGCTTGCTTTAATTCAGTAATGATTTTGTCTTTAAATGAGATGCACCTGGGTTGGACCAGAGCTAATCCAACAAAATATGCAGAGCTGGAGAGAGAACAATGTTTCCCAACTCCTTGGAGCTGCTGACTGACAAGTAGAGTTTAATGCTTTCTTTAAAGGCCACATGTATCACCTTGCACCTGCACATGTGTGCAGAGGCACTTCCCAGCACCTCTTTAAAAGAGCAGCTTCCTTCATTGTGATGGGAGTTATTAAGTAACATTATCCCTCTGGACATTCTCTTCAAATGACTGAACACACCTCTAACTCACTAATGTAACCAACCTGTTGATTTATTTGCAGGAAGAATTGGAAGCCAAAGTAATAAGGACAGTCTGTTGTATCTGTTGCTACATATTTGCAAGGAGAATAAGGACAGATTGAGAACAGGCAGCAGCAACCAATCGTGCATTCAATGTGCTGTTGCTGACGAACAGAAGAGTGTGCCAGTCAACAAGAAACAAAATCTAGTTGTCCCGACACCTCAGTGGTGCAATGAACTGCCTGGTGTGCTACTGAACTGTACAGGACAAGGAATGCCCCGTGGTTGATCCCTGATTGGCAACAGTTGGATGTTGCAGTCAGCTTTACTGATTCTTAGAGTAGAGAACTGAAATACCGGACAGAGTTCCTGTTCCTGACTGCCAGCCAGGAACAACCACTATCTTACATTGCCTATGTGGATTGAGGGCAAGGTCAGATAAGCTGGTATTGCTGTCTGTGCTTGAATATATCTGACTCTTTCTGTGTAGATTTGCAGATAAAGATTGCTGCTAAGTTGAAAGAGCAAGGGGCTAACCAGTGACCATAAAGCAGCATAGTCCAAAATAAAGCAAAAGTATTACATGGGATTACATAGGATATAAGCCACAAAATCCTAATCATTCCACGCCAGTGTTTTTGCCCTATGCAAATGTATTCCCATCTTTTCTTCTCTAAATCTATTACTGAAACTATCATCTTGCCTCTTATGCTTACCTAGTTTCTCTTTAAATGCATCTATTATATACACCTCTAGTCCCCACAGTAGCAAGTTCCACATTCTCACCACTTTTTGTTTGAAGAAGTCTAGGTGATTGTCTTATATTTATGGCCTGTAGTTATGTTCTCCACACAAGAGGAAGCATTCCCTCTATATCCATTCTATCAAAACTTTTAATGATTTTGAAGACTTTTGTGAGTCACCCTTAGCCTTTTTTTTCTTAAGAGAAAAGGTATTTAATCTGTCAATCCTTTTCTGATATGCACACCCAGACATGTCTGCTTTCAACCTTGTAAATCTTCTCCAATGACTCTATAACTATTTTATAATATGACAATCAGAACCTCACTCTAAGTGTGGTCTAACCAGCGGTTTCACATAACATCCTGACATTTCAATTCAATCTCTACAGACAGATTTACTTTCTTTATGGCTTTGCTAAAATTTGGTGCAACATTTAGTAATGGAGAAACTTGGAAAAGAAAATGCAGTTACTTTGCAAATTCCGAATGATAGAAGCTGAATTATGTCAATTATATCAGCAACAGCTCTAATTATGGAACACAGCTCCTTGAGAACACATTTCAGGAAGCCAGATACATTTTCAAAGACTAATGATCACAACAAATATGAACCAGGCATCTCACTGTAAACCTACATCAATACCACATACAATTGTGTGACTAGAGGCTAATTCAGACAGTAAATCAGAACATTCCAAAAAAAACTAGCACAAGAAAAGATGCACAAAGGAACAGTTGCAAAACTTTCAACCAAGTCTCCTACCCACCATCTTCTTACCAAATGAGAAAAAAGTTTTGGGGTTAATAATGTTGCCAGGGTTGGAGGATTTGAGCTGTAGGGAGAGGCTTAATAGGCTGGTTCTGTTTTCCCGGGTGCATCAGAGGTCGAGTGGTGGAGGCTGGTACAATTACAATATT
This sequence comes from Chiloscyllium plagiosum, assembly GCF_037043375.1. Classification (NCBI taxonomy): domain Eukaryota; kingdom Metazoa; phylum Chordata; class Chondrichthyes; order Orectolobiformes; family Hemiscylliidae; genus Chiloscyllium; species Chiloscyllium plagiosum. The sequence goes on along the minus strand of NW_028270145.1, from coordinate 88,253,409 downwards.
TTAAAGGCACCTAGAAGGGTATATGAATAGGAGGGGTTCAGAGGGATATGGGCCAATTGCTGGCAAATGGGACAAAATTAATTTTGAATATCTGGTTGGCATGGACGAGTTGGACCGAAGGGTCTGTTTCCATGCTGTATATATGTATGACCCTATGTCTCTAAAGAAGATTGTATTAGCAAAACAAGAAGACGCACAAGAGAGATAGTGTGCAATTAAGTGAATTTTAGTTTAGAAACAATTGAAAACTGATAGTGTCATAGTTGTGTTCAAAGAAAATAGCAGTTCTTGACATCACTTCACTGTAACACTTAAGTTTTCACAGTAGTATGTTGCATTACCACTGGATATATTCTAGGCCTAAAAGAAATTCAGAAATACCAACTAGGGCATTTTGATTTTGGTTTCTTTGTGGCTGATAGAGTGGAACAGCATCTTTTTTATGTTGTTACTTTTGTAAGCAACCCGATAGCTCATACAGAATGTAACCCCTCTGATAGTCACAAAGTGACAAATAACTAAAAGTTTTCAAATGCTGGAAGATAAAAAGCAGGTCCATTGGCATCTGAAAAAGGGGAAAACATTAAAACAAAGCAGTATTTTCAGTTGCTTTGGAAAAGTCCATGACTGGCCCACAGCATGTGACGTCCTGGTTGCCAGGAAACCCTTACATAGTTGATGGGATAGGGAGCAAAAATTAAAAAGGGAGCAAAGCAGGATAGAAATTAGGAAGAACTTCCATTTAAATGCTCTTTTCATGATAGCTTTTTATAAAGCTACTACCTCTACCACCTAGAAGGAGAAGGGCAGCCGATACTGAAAGCACCATCACTAGCAAGTTTCTGTCTAACCAACTTAACATCCTTGGAAGTATATAATTTTCCTTCAATGTTGCTTGGTCAAAATTATGGAATTGCCTCCCTACTAGCATTATGAGTGTGCCTACTCCGCAGTCACCACTATGGTTCAAGAAGGCAACTCACCACTACTTTCTCAAGGCAATTAAGGATTGGCAACAAATGCTGGCCCAGCCAGCAATGTCCACATCCAATGAATGAATTAAAAAAACAACCTCAGCATGTTGCTGAAATAATTACAAGCCAAGGAGAACTTTTGAATCATAGTTGCTATTGTAAAGTAGAGAAATGTGGCAACCAAATTGCACATAGCAAAATCCATTAAATAAAAATGTAGTAATGATCAGATCACCTGGGTTTTCTTCCAGAATTTTGACTGAGAGATAAATATTGGCCGGGACACCTGGTATTTCACTCAGGCCCCAGGCTTTACTATATACAAAGAACATTACAGCAGAGGAACAGGCCCTTCAGAATTCCAAGCCTGTGCTGATCCATACCCTCTATTTAAATCTGCTGCCTATTTTCTAAGGATCTGTACCGCTTTGCTCCCTGTCCATTCATATTTCTGTCTAGATACATCCTAAATGATGCTATTGTTCGTGCCTGTACCTCCTCCGTGGCAATGCATTCCAGGCACCCACCACCCTCTGCATGGAGAACTTTCCATGTATATCTCCCCTAAACATTTCACCTCTCACTTTGAACTCATGACCCCAAGTAATTGAGTCCTCCACTCTGGGAAAATGTTTCTTGCTATCCACCCTGTAACACTGCTCATGATTTTGTAAGTCTCAAGGAGGTCCCCCCTCAACCTCCTTCTTTCCAATGAAAATAATCTTAATCTACTCAACCTCTCCTCATAGCTAGCACCCTCCATACCAGGCAACATCCTTCTGAACCTCCTCTGCATCCTCTTCAAAGCATCCACATCCTTTTGGTAACGTGGCAACCAGAACTGTATGTAGTATTCCAAATGTGGCCGAACCAAAGTCCTATACAACTGTAACATGACCTGCCAACTCATGTACTCGATACCCCATCCGATGAAGGAAAGCATGCCGTATGCTTTCTTGACCACTCTACTGACCAGCATTGCTACCTTCAGGAATAATGGACCCGAACATCTTGATCTCTCTGTACGTCAATTTTCCCCAGGACTTTTCCATTTACTGTATAGTTCGCTCTGGAATTGCGTCTTCCAAAATCCATCACCTTGCATTTGTCTGGATTGAACCCATCTGCCAATTCTCTGCTCAACTCTCCAATCTATCTATATTCTGCTGTATTCTCTGCCAGTCCCCTTCATTATCTGCTACTCCGCCAATCTTAGTGTCATCTGCAAACTTAGTAATGAGACAACCTACACCTTCCTCCAAATCATTTATGTATATCACAAACAACAGTGGTCCCAGCGCAAATCCCTGTGGGACACCACTGGCCACAGGTCTCCATTTTGAGAAGCTCCCTTCCATTACTACTCTCTGTCTCCTATTGCCCAACCATTTCTCTATCCATCTAACTAGAACACCCTGGACTCCATGTGACTTCACCTTCTTCATCAGCCTACCAAGAGGAATCTTATGAAATGCCATGGGTCTGTTTCACCTGCAACACCAAATGAGGACCTCTGTTTAAACATGTCATCCTAAAGAATGTATCATTGACATTCCTTTAATACTACATTGGGATGATTTTGTGCTCATGTTTCTGAAAACTCTATATTTTGTTGTGACGTGCATCAGGAAAAAAAAATACTGATTTTAACAGAGAGGATAAAAAATCTTGTGAACTCTGCTTTGTGACTGTAAAAAGGACAGGAAACAGACCATTCTTTTTATTGACGATTGGTATTCAGTAGATGTTGGTACACCTGCAGTACATGCCACAGAGTAACCTCAGTGTTCAGCACTGTGGTGCTGCCAGCTTCTGTCGCTACCAATCACCCCGTCAGACTTTCTTACTGAATTTCGTGATTGTATAATCTAGCTTCTGTGCTTGGAAGAAAAGAAGGCATTTACACTTTGGCAAGCTCAGGCTCCACAATAAGTGCGTATACTGCAACAGTGGTTCCATTATGCCATGCCGCCCACCTTCAGCACCCCAGTCCTTGTCACAGCTCTGTTGTAGAATAATTGTTCTGTGCATTGCTGAGATTCCCGACTTCTAGGATAATGGCTGCTGATGTGAGCAGTCAAAAGCAAAGCTGAAATAAAAAGACTTTTCTTCAATGAAATAATACACTGAACTACTCCTCAATTATTATTTTTCTAGATGCTTTTGCAATTAAGGAAAAATGCCTTTTTCTGTTGATGCATCCAAACCAGACTTAATGCTACTGTAGAATTTAACCAGTAAAAGACGGCAAGAAAGGAACAGAAATTTGTATTCTGTCCATCTCCATCTCCACAGAGTGCTTTAACTTCCGGAGCCTTTTGTACTTCTTCATTTTTCACTTAATCGTAATGTGTAATATTTTGCAATATTCCACAAAAGTGCTTTTTTTCTGTTGAAGGCAAATACCTTTGAAAACTGCGAATTTCAATGGTCAAAGTGTTTAAAGAGAAGTCCCAAGCAAGATATTGCTTGAAAAACACCTCAACAGAGTTGGATGGATCAGCTTAATGAGCGTGCTGATTTCTGAATTATATTAATTGGAAATCTTACAAACCCTCAAAAACCTGAAAAGTTAGCCAGGTTCTGACGAGAGGTCATCAATCTGAAATCTTAAACCTGCTATTGAATGTTTGCATCAGTTTTAGTTTGTATTTCGAATTTCTTGCACTTGCAGCCTTTTACCTGTTTGAGAACCTTATTGGTTTTGATCTTGGGCTGGGCATCTGGGAAGGATGGCGTAACATTGGCTTTGACCCAGTGTACTTGGATTAAGGAGGAAACAAAAGCCAGGATTTCCATATTAACCAATGAAACCTACTTGAAAACTGAAAAGTCCATGGGCAGCATGGTGGCACAGCAGTTTGCACTGCTGCCTCACAGCACCAGAGACCCGGGTTCAATTCCCGCCTCAGGCGACTCTCTGTGTGGAGTTTGCACATTCTACCCGTGACTGCGTGGGTTTCCTCCGGGTGCTCTGGTTTCCTCCCACAATCCAAAAATGTGCAGTTTGGTGGATTGGCCACACTAAATTACCCATAGTGTCAGGTGAAGGGGTAAATGTAAGGGAATGGGTCTGGGTGGGTGGCGGGTCGGTGTGGACTTGTTGGGCCGAAGGGCCTGTTTCCACACTGCAAGTAATCTAATGTGTGTGAATATCATTTCAGGTCAGAATTGGCTCAAATGTGATGCTACCCATAAACAAATGGCTATTTACTGAATAGGCTTACACATGAAGAATGGGAACTGGAGAAAAGTGGCTCAGGAACTTTGTTTTTCATGGAGAAAATGTAAGAGAGAAGTGGAAAATGGGGAAAACATGAGCTTCTGTAAAGTTCTGTCCCTGAATCTGGTTCAATTGGATCTCAAATGATTCAAATGTATGTGCGCGTGTGTGCGTGTATGTATGTGTGTGTGTGTGTGCGTAAAATAGGCGAGAGGTTGGAAGATTGAGCTATTTGAGGAGCAGGGTTCAGCAGAACAGTGGCTCACTGTTATTCTTTTCAGAAGACGTATTATTATGAGAGATTAGCAAGTCTGCCTCAGACTGATTGTTCCCCACCCACAGTACGCACTGGTACCTGCTGGGACATCATTGAGGATTTTCACAAATGTGTGGACAGTAATATTTGTACTGAGTGTGAGTTTATGCCCTCAGACTGAAGATAATTCCTCATAAAAACCAGTAAAGCCAGTACTTTTAAAAAATATGATACAGCAGTGTTTGTTAGCCCACGAGGCAATTGTTTCGACTAAACATTTTTGAATTGATATGTGATTATGCTGCAGACAGCATCCAATAAATGAAAGCACTATAATAGGATAATAAATATGTCAACCTATGTACAATTCAGGGCAGTATTCAACTTTTTGTAAAGATGTTGTGATGCCATATCCTGTTTAAACACTTTACAGTTTATTCAATCCACAGGAAAGCCCACCCATTTAAGAAGCTGCACTGTCTTCCCGCTTTAGAACACAACGCTTAAGACATGTAGCTTTAAGAGATTGCTGTCTAATCTTGATATCACCATGAATTTGCATCTGTAACACTTGTACAGTTGTACAGTTAGGTCAGTCAACTCCATCTAGTTTTTTTTAATGCCGTTTACTTCCCTTTTTAGCACAGAATCCCTCAGTTAAATACATAAAACTGGGTGGATTATTTTGCAATCCACACACGCAGTACAGGCTTTAACAGCAGATTACTGAACCACATTCTCACCTCAACAAAAGCTACTCTCTAAATTTTTTTAGCAGGTCAGTTTAGCACCTCATACTTTAATATCTTATGGTGCCTTGCCAGGATGAAAATTATGTAGGTAAAAGAATAAAATAACTGTGAGAATAAATTATGTACACTCATTTGTAGAAAAGGTGATATTCTGTTGTACTTCTCAATGATGTTTTTACTCAGAGTCTGTCAGTATAGAAAGCTATTTAATAATTCTATGAAGAGTGTTCATTTTCTATGACCGGAATTGACCTTGGGCAATAAAATAACAGCATGTAAATATGATTAAATATTGCGACTCCTTTTTAGAACAGTTTATGTTAACCTTTGAAGAGGCTTCTTTGCCCTGAAATGTTGCAGATAATATCCAGGAAAGTGGAAATCAAGGAGTTAAGTTGGATGCCTCAAGCAACATTCTGCATTTTGCTTTGTGACATTTTGTCATACGTTTAAAAGAAAGTCAATCGGCAATTAACTGATGCACCTTGTGAAGATGACAAAAGGCATTTTGGTTGCAAAAAAAGAATTGGGTTGTGAGGGGGTTTTAATGAAGGCCTAATGACTATTCATAAATGATTTTCAGTACGTTGATCCACTTGACTGGAAAGTTCTGCCCTGGAGAGTTTGCGCTGTCAGTTTCTTTCACCTCAGAAAGCTGCCGCAATCGGTGTGTGAGTGAAAAATTATTTAGTTATGGCTTTAGGCCTGTCTCAGGTCATATGTGTTAAGCATACATCTGTCCTACTATAGGTGTGCACATGTGAGAAAGAGAGTCAGGAAAACAGTGAACTGTGCACATATTTACTTTGCTTTATCAGTACATTATCTCAACTGTGATTTACCTTATCAGAGGGTAAATAGTTTACTGACCTATTAGTTTGTTCAACAGCCACTTGAAAGTATTGCTCAAGCAAACAGTCAACAAAGGATGTCAAGTTGAAACTTTATACAGCTTTTGCAGGTACAGCAAACTTCAGGGCTTTTGACCTGTCAATAATGCAGTAGCAAAGTAATTTAATATGTTATGTATATTTGAAGAAGTTTCACTGGTGCTTCTGTCCTTGTGTTGTAGTTGCTACCATCGTTGGTGTATTTGCTGATGCTTAGGAGCTGCTTAATGCTGCAAAGACATTGATGGAGCAAGGCCAAATGAACAATTAAACTTATAATGTGCTCGGACCACTCTCAAATGCAACAAGCAAATAATCCAGTGCTTGCTACATGATCATTCTGCATTTCTATTAACAGGGCTAAAATTCATTTTGAAATACTATGGTAATCTGAATTGAAAAACATCCTCTTATCCTGCATTAGTGCAGTCTTCTGCATTAAAGTGCAGAGGGTTTTAAAAGCCTTAAACCTAGCCCCATTTGCCTCATTCGAAGCCTGTGTGGTGGCACTCTAAAATCTGCCTATGGAGAGACTCTTGTTCACAGACATATGACTTTGTGGAGAATTAATTTGTGAAGACTTTCATCCTTGAATGCAACTTTGAATGGAGGCTCTGCCTGCCTTCTCAAGTGAATATGATAGATCCCATGACACTGTTTTGAAAGCATGCGACCTGGTCAACATTTGTCCCTCAATCACCATCACAGAAAGACAATGATATGATAGTTATGACATGTTTTAGAATTTTGATGTGTGCACATTGGCTGTTATGCTTCCCACAGCAGTGACTACACTTCATTGGCTGTACAGCACTTTGTTTTGCAGTGAAAATAAAAGTTGCTATATAAATGCAAGTTCTTATATGTAAGGATTGCCTGGAAGTGATTACAGAGCAGCAATCAAATCGATGAGTTTATCTTAATATCATCAATATCAGTATCATTGTACGCATGAGTAAAAGGTGGGTGGCTTACAAAATGAACTAAGTGTGGATAAAAGATTACTGTCTTGCATTTACTCCCAGTACTCGTTATTACCCAATTTAGATAATGCATATTGTTTGAACTGGATGAGATGCCTTGTTCAATTTCTAATCATTTGAAGGCCAACAGCAGGTCTCTTTCTAAATCTTTTTTAGTGCTGCAGTGAATAAACATAGCATTATTGCTAGCTTAAGTCTATTAAAAATAATTCATACTCGTGTTTAAAAGAGTTTTGAACATGGAGCATGAAACATGTAGCTGATTATCAGGAAATTTCACTGGTTACATGACTAGTGTTTATTTTTAAATGACAATGATTCTCCTGAAAGACGTTTAATACTAACTACTAAAATTTGTGAGTCACTCCAATGTTAAGTTAAGAAAGGGTGTGTGTTAGCATAATTTACAGTAACTCTGCTTCATTTAATACTGTGAAAAACTGGAAAACCAACAATCAATCTCCAACTACCATAAATTTCTATAATTTCACGTACTTCTGAACATTATTTTCTGTGAATCAAAACTGTGTTTCTTAAACATGCTTTGTTCCTCAATTCCTTTTCTTTACATCCGAAAGATACTACACTAACTCATGCTAAGATACGGCTATATGGGTGTGAGATATTTTCTGATATCCAGATGAGATGGCCAGACTTACAAAGTGTGAAGATTGGCTGTTTTAATATGGCATGCCATAGTTTTGCCCAAGATCATTGATGCATGCAAAGCACATGTACACACAAACATGTAGTTTCTATTGGAGCCAATTGGGCAGCAGTCAGAAACAAAATTGACAAAGGATTTGTCCCTCTCTAGCTTATGGCTGCAGAGTCCAATCATAATGACCTGTTTGCCACATTTTGAGATAGTCAGTGGTGGTTCTGGGATATTCTTGGTTTTCATTGTTCTGTTCCTCAGGCTGTGCATTTACTGAACTGAGCCATTGTAGAAACTATAATATGGGACAGTTTCATTGTAGAAACTGTAATATGGGACAATGTCATTGTAGAAACTAAATGTGGGACAATGCCATGGTTTATGGATTGAATTTACTGAAGGTGCCATTTATCATTTTCTTTTAATAAAGAGATATTTCCTCAACAAATCAAAAACCATAGATCAAAATCTACCATTTGAGATACTTAAGCACATTTTGCTCTATATAACTCTTGACAAGTGTGACTTTCCAGTTGGTATCCAAATAATTTTTTTCTATAATCCATGAATTATGGTCATAGTGGTGTCTAGCTTTGGACTACTATACACTCCTCTCTGAGTATACAACTCAACACAAGAGCCATCATCTTCAAATCTTCTGTACATTGCCCAATAATATTGTAACGCTGCCATCAATAATTTGTACTGATCTCTTTTATGTTATTGATACAATAAGGTTGAGCCTAGAGTTTTGCCTTCACTCCTGCCTTGAGGCAATCTGTACATTTTAACATAGCTTCAGTGTTCAAAACATAAAATCAGAATTATCAACATACTTCCATCATTGATTACACCAACTGGGCTAAGTTTCTTTTCCAATAGCTTCTATATGAAGAGTGAGAAAGGTGGGGAAAGCTGGTGAGTCACAGATAATATTCTTTAAGAACACAGGGAAACTCCCCAATCTTTGACTCTACAAAGATTATGCAATGGCAGCAGGCATTCTCTTATCCTTTGCATCTAAAATATGAAAGTATTGTAACAGAATTGTTAGTTCTCCAGGGATTTTTAATATAACCATTAATGTAATTTTAATACAATACATGCGACATTAAACTCTCCAAAAATAACACTTAACAATCTGCCTGTTGTATGCTTGACTGAGTGTTCATTCAATTTAATGTATTTTCTGTTTCTTTTATTTGTTTTGTTATTCAAAAAAAGAGGTAAAATTTGATCAATAGCCCAAAAATGATCAAAGATATTATATCTTTGAGATTATAAATATTATAGTATTAGTCCCAAACTTTCGTCATTCAATGACTGTTAATTAGAATAAGTCTGCTTGTCCATATGGCCGTATGGCCAGTGGGATAAACTTGTGTGGTCCTGAGCCATATAGATCAGGAAGGCTTGCACTGAGGGTCCCCTTTACTCTATTGTCTTCTTTTCTTTCTAAATAAATCAACAACATAATATTAGCAAAAAAAAATCAAGCTACTATGGAGAGATTGACAGAATAAATCTTTGAAATGTGAAACCTCTTGCCATCAAATTCCATGACTGGAATTTGCTTATCCTATTTCCAAAAAGCAACCTTTTTGATCAAGCAGCAGTATTCCTTTAAACCATATTGATTATATGATAAAAGATTGCAAAGGTATATATGATAAAATGCCCTCTTCATCAGGCTGTATTTGGAGCCATGTAAAAGCACATTACAGCTGGGCTCGATTACAGATGGCATTTTCTACAGGTACTGCATCACTGCAGAAAGCAAGGGTGGTGCCTGTAACATTAAAAGTCATCATATTTCAGACAGTGTTACATAGAAAGCAAGAGGTCACTGTTTTTATTTGTGTACCTTCCTTGAGGCTTGAGAGTTAACTTGCTGCTTATCTCTGTTAAAATTCAGAACTATGATGCACAGTTAAGTAGCAATTTTAAAAAGGCTTGAACCATTTTAGTTCCTGGATATTTGCTTCTTCGCTCAATGATTCATTTTAACTCCACCTTCAACTTTAGGCAGTCACATCTACTCTTCACTACTATCTAAGTAGGATTAATTCTCTGATATTTGCAGATCAGAGGTGTTGGTGCCACAGAATTTGTCATACAAATATTTGGCTCGTAAATGTCTTGTCCCCTCCCCCATTAGGCTTTGCCAGCCCCACAATTTAGCAGGAGTGCCACTGCTGCCAACCACAAGTTCCTTAGGTTGATAGGTACATATCAGTAATATTAACCAGAACTAAATGTTAACAGTAGATTCCTGCAAAAGAAAAGTGTGATGTAGCTTTAGAATGCATTGTGGTTAGGATTTCCAAACAAAAGTGACCCCCCCCCCCCCCCCGCCTTTTTTGGCTTATCGTCATGCGGGTTACTTTGAGGTCCAGGAATTTGTGCAATTCTTGGAATCTTATGAGTGTTTTTTCCTTATTACTAATACCAGTGGTGCATGACTAAGCCTGAACTTGGTGCATATGGACACATCTCTTACCCAAGTGGCAGCAAATGCTGCTCCTGCACCATGAACCCACCCAGCGACCCCGATAAGTGTCAGATACATAAGATCAAGTTCTTTGACCTTTTGTTACTAGGTATCATGAAGGACGGCCTTTTTCTCTCACTGTAGCTCATTAAAATTGCAGCAAATGGGATTTATTGAGCTACCTCAAATGCTCTTGACATTTGTCAAGATCTAAGTTTTTATTGTTAACAAGCTTCATAAACCAATGGAAGTTAAATTCATGCCTAGAATTAAAATAAAACTTTTGAGGGAAATAACTTACTTCTGGATTGAAATACTGTGCCTGTCATTTGAAATAAAATAACAGTGTGACTAAAAAGAGGTGGACTAAAAAGAAGCTGAAAATGTGTTGCTGGAAAAGCGCAGCAGGTCAGGCAGCATCCAAGGAACAGAAGAATCGACGTTTCGGGCATAAGCCCTTCTTCAGGAAGGGCTTATGCCCGAAACGTCAATTCTCCTGTTCCTTGGATGCTGCCTGACCTGCTGCGCTTTTCCAGCAACACATTTTCAGCTCTGATCTCCAGCATCTGCAGCCCTCACTTTCTCCTGGACTAAAAAGAAAGCTTGGACTATTGTTCCATTGAAGATCAGAATATGTCCATATTTAATGCAGATCTGACCACTCCTGCCTTTTCAAAAAAACATTATTTAGAAACATTTTTGTATGTTACTCCTGCATGGTCATTAATAATGAGCCAATACCCCATTCTGCACTGCCACATTCACCTCAAAACTAAATAATCCTTACACAGTAGGCATTTTTCCATTTAAGTTAGGGGAACATTTTGAAATATCCCCATTGAGGCCAAGGGTCTTATGGCCAGAAAAGGGAATGAGACATACACCAAAGAAAAACAAATTAAAGATAATTTGCGTAAATGATAATAACAGCAAGCAACTTGAAAATCATTCTCTCATGCACTTTAAAAGCAACAATACCAGTGTCGACGAATGTAAACATTTTTGAATGAGGATTTGAGTGCTGAAGGTACAAGATTTATCTTTCAGGCCTTCTGGCCTCTGAAAAAATGTTGATATTTGACACTTTGGAAGGTTGAGGTATTGCTTTTATCACCAGGCAGTCTGAGCTGTTGCCTTTCAACTGTACAGCAAATATGATTACTTTCTACTGGACGCGTAACAATCAGTGAGCTGATATTTTTATTTTCTTAGCAGAGAGGTATTTCTGTTCTGTTTGCTTTTAAACAACTGATGCTTTATGTTCTACTACTAAAAGAATGACTGACTGCAAGACAGAATGAAAGTGAGTGAATTTTATTCAATTGTGTAGGAATGGTAAGGCATCTGCTTCATGTGTATTGTGGTTGTTCTTGTCTGTTGTGGTCTGTGTTTTTCTTGTTTGTTGTGCACATGACCTATTGCTGCTGCGTGATCTCCTAATTAAAGGATTTGCACAAGTGATTGGCTGTGCTACCAAGTAGCTATATTTACAGCTAGACCTTCCATCTGTATCCATGCTAAACTCTAATACGTCTGCATCAATGCCAAGGGGATCTTTTCCCTGAATCCTGTCAATTTCTTTCTGAGATTGTAACGCAATGGTATGGTGAAGTGCAGAAATGGTACTGATGTGAATGGCAATGCCTCTGGCTGTGATAGTCCATATGTTCCACTGGCAAAGGCATCTCAAGATGCCCAGTGATCTATCTATCTGAAAATAGAGTTGCCCCCATCTTCATACCAACTCATGTGTGTGTTCCCTCAGAATAATAGGTGATGCTTGAGCATAGCCAGAACCTACAAGTGGAGTTATTTATTATGGGGAAGCTGTTGCATTGCAGCTAAACATGGTTCTGGCTGATCAGGACACACCCCTGCCCTTATTGCCTGCCACTGGCAAATCAGAGAGACTTGTCAATTTACAGTCAACCTGTTTGGCCACATTATGACATAGCCATCAAGTCTTGAGATGGGACTTGAGTTCAGTGCTTCTGACCCAACAATAGGGATGCTACGTGTGTTGTGTGATCTCCTGACAAACAGCACCCCTACCCACTCCCTGAGGTTGTCTATAAATGTTTACTAAAATATTGGAACACAGTGTCTTGAAATTAGGCTGCTAATGCCTCAGAGAAGCTGGAGAAACAATTGCAGTGATATTCATCTTGTGTGTCTGATCTATACAATGGAGGTGGCCATTGATGTTGTCACTTGCTGAATGGCAGATGGCAATATCAACTGATTCATGATATCATGTCTGTAGAAGGTGGCATCACAGAGAAGATCATGTACCCTGCTAAATGATCAGGCTTCTGTTATGTATATATTTCCGGATGATTGGATTCCCTACTAGTTTCATGAAGTGAGAAAGTTACCCGTATGTATCCAGGTGTTGGATTCTTCCACACTCCACATTATCCAGATTACTCATCACATTCCTGTGGAATTACAAAAGGGAATATAAGATTCTAAATGTGAAACTAGTCTTTGTTTCCAGTTAAGCCATATATGCTCCCTAACCCTATGTAGCTGATTAAGAGTAGTCAGCATTCCAGATCTTCACTCAAGATCAGTTATCTCTCAACATCTGCTGTTACTGTTGTCCCATTCATCACTGTCTCATTAATTCCTTAAATTCTCCTGAGTTTGCGCTTATGATCACAACTGATTCACTAGCTTGGTCTGTAGACTTTATCTATATTTTGAAGAAAACTGGATTTCCCTTTCTGTATCAGTGGAGAGAGTAGTACAACAAAAAGTTAAATATTATTATTTAACCATAATGTATTATCATTAGATGTGCTATTAGACAAAAGCTCAGAAACACTCAGTTTCAGCATAGTCACATAAACTGTTATGTTACCTATGACCATAAAATTAACTGTAGAATACCCTAAATATTGTGGATCTTCTTTCACCAAGAAAAAAACTTACATCAGCAATACGTTGCACAATACATAGGAACTTACAGCACATGCTAGGTAAAATAATATTTTCCTATTTGGTTGTTTAAAAGTTTTTTTTTAAACCTTAATTGAAAGTGCCATAGTTGGAGAAGTGTAAAGTATTTTATTCCATTGCAGGATGGTAATATTGCATTCCAAGGAAAATAATTTTTCAACAATTTGCACCAAATATTGTATAATCTTGTGTAAAATAGTATTTTTGGATCCTTGAAGGTTTCCTCATCATTTTGGTCCCAGTATTCTTCAGTTGTTGAATATACCGACTTCTATTAAGTTATAGTTCCACAGTTCAAATAGCCCCTATTGTACTACAAGCAAGTGAACATTATTCACATATAAGTGAATGCAAGTAAGAATTTACTCAGATGAATATTACATTCAAACCCAATACTCAATGCTCATGCATAGATGTAGAGATTACTGATTAACAATGAGTAGAAGAAGCATGAGATAGTTTCATCCCCCAAAGGTATTGGGATTCCAAGGCTAATTCTGAATCCTCAGTGCCACTCAGCCACAGCACAGACCTGGGCTCAAATCTTGCACTTTTCTGCTGTTTTTGGCCATGTCACATCATGCAGTGCATTTACCCAGCACTTCATCCGAAGTCACCATTTCACAAAGGGCGGCACGGTGGCACAGTGGTTAGCACTGCTGCCTCACAGCGCCTGAGACCCGGGTTCAATTCCCACCTCAGGCGACTGACTGTGTGGAGTTTGCACGTTCTCCCCGTGTCTGCGTGGGTTTCCTCCGGGTGCTCCGGTTTCCTCCCACAGTCCAAAGATGTGCAGGTAAGGTGAATTGGCCATGCTAAATTGCCCGTAGTGTTAGGTAAGGGGTAAATGTAGGGGCATGGGTAGGTTGCGCTTCGGCGGGTCGGTGTGGACTTGTTGGGCCGAAGGGCCTGTTTCCACACTGTAATGTAATCTAATCTAAAAAAAAAGGGTCAGAAACCGATTGCTGTCATAATTTCAATATAGGTTTGAACTTCCATTGCATATGTCATATAAGGCTAAGGTCAATTTTTCTCAAGTTTTTAAATCTTAATTACTTGATATATTCATACAACTTAAATATGACTAGTTCACCACCATGGTGAATTTCTGTAGGTCATTGGGATGGTGGATGCTGACATTCCTGTACAAGTCTAACTTATGATCTCTCAATGCAGGCTGAAATCAGAGTATCCAAAGACGCAGCACTTTGTAGAACTATTTGAAGTGGAAGATTTACTTAAGTTTTCACTTGATTCAAACTCTGGGAGCATTAAATAGCCATAATCCACAAACGACTACAGACATTTTAGTCCATTAGAAAGAGAGAGAGAGAAAGAGACAACTTGTTGTATATTATTTGCAGGGCACTATTCTGCAAGTGTGGGTAAGGCGAGGGGGTAGGCTTCCACAATCTGCCACAGATAGGACAATGATTGAAGTTGCATCAGTCACTTTATTCTAGAACAGACTCCACCCATCCAGCTAACTGACCACCACTGGGAGCAAGCTGAAAGAAAATCCACCTTTTGCTTGTTAGTACAAATTCTATACAACAGTGAAAAGAATTTCAGTATCATTTGTCTCATGCAGTTAAACTGAGCAGCCATCTCAGTATGGTAATGTAGACCTCTAGCACATCTATTACTGAAAAGAAATGAGAGTAGACTTTAAATAACAGTAACATAAGGAAAAGCATTCTGACTCCCGCAGGTTTAGGTAAGTCATGTAGCTATGTCATATTAAGTCAGAATAGTCCTGGCTTTTCAAAAGCAAAATGCTGCAGATGCTGGAAATTTGAAATTTAAAAAAAGTGCTGCAAATAATCACTGGGTCTGGCTGCACCAGTGGAGAAAGAAACAGAGTTAGCGTTTGAGGTGAAAATATTAGAAGAGCCCTGATAAGGTCAGTACCTTGAAATGTTAACTCTGCTTCTCTCTACACAGATGCTGTCAGCTGTGCTGAATATTTGCAGCATTTTCCCTTTTTGTTTTAGATCCAAGGTATCTTCCACAGTATGTGTGATGTTGACTAATTGGACAAGGTTAGGGACCCTACTAAGGACATCAAAGCATCTAGGACAGGGAGAGAAAATTAATCATAGATCCCAAAACCTGACCACAATCAAGGATTCTCTCTGAGAATTGCCTTTGCATGGATATAAAGTAAGGGTGGATCCGCCTTCACT
This sequence comes from Chiloscyllium plagiosum, assembly GCF_037043375.1. Classification (NCBI taxonomy): domain Eukaryota; kingdom Metazoa; phylum Chordata; class Chondrichthyes; order Orectolobiformes; family Hemiscylliidae; genus Chiloscyllium; species Chiloscyllium plagiosum. The sequence continues at coordinate 88,238,035 of NW_028270145.1, read as the reverse complement.
GTGGTGCCCCCATTGGCATGCATGATCAAAGCCCACAGATGAATGCTGGTCATTTAAGGAAGAACTAACAACCCCATATAATCAGATTCCAGCAAGAAACAAACATTTTCCGAAGAGAAGAGGTGGGAAGAAAACATTTTTTTAAGAACAAAGATGTAAGCACCCGATAGGCTGCTCTGGATTGATAATTTATTTCCATGACAGGCTACAGGCAAAGTTCTTCCAGTTTAAACTGAGATTTTCATTCTAATCCAAAGACTGTATGACAATAGGGCGTGCAGCATGCTAATAAATTTGCCTTTTGCCAGTGGAATGCTTAAACTTATGTGGGAGCTCAAGGGTTAAACATTCTGCACCATATTCACAACAGTACAAAAGAAAGTATAAAAATAAGTTGAACTGCCTACCTACCCTTTCGCTTTTTTGTTGAAACAATGCAGTGTGTTTTGTAAAGTCCTTGCAAAGGAGAGTGGGTGGGGGGGTGAGCTGTGTGCCTTGGCCTTGTCCAGTTTGGGTTGAAACAAATTGACGCTGATGCAATGAACCTGGCATCTGGTCAACTCTGTGGGATGAGCCTTGCTGCCAGCACAGTCCCCCAGGTGGTTATAGGCTCTGTAATAGCTGGCGTAGGAAGAACAGTGGAAACTGATAGGCACTGTTGCTACATGTGAAAAATCTAATACCAAGGCTGTTATCAAGAATGAGGAGGGGGATATATTCCAGGTTATTGATTTTCATTATTTTGCTGTTTAAGCAAGTCTGTCATCCATTGCAAGCTTCTTCTGTTTTGTGCATCACGTTATTTAAAACATGGGGCCAGGAAGAAGTATTGTTCCATTTCCCACCTCTTTTTGATGAGTGGTTGATTTCAGGAACACTGTTTCATTGAGGAACAGAAATCTGACTAATTTGCTTCAACTCCCTACTTTGACGCCAGTTGGGCACTCAGTGCGACCAGACTGAACTCGCATAACTCAGTACAAGGCAGGAGTCAAAGCTGAGGCTTTCACAGTGTGCACAGGTCTATACAGTGCTATGCATCAAATCTAACCACTGATCTATTGGAGGTGGGGGTGCTTAATATAGATAATCTTTGAAGGGAGCTTAAAAATACCTCGCCATAAGGATCTCAGTGTAGGTTCGAATTTACAGTGGAAATTTGAAATAAAACTAGGTCCAGCTCTTTCTCCTTGTCACATTGTGCTGTTTTTTTCCTCTTAGCTGCCTGTTATATTGCCAGCAAGACATGTAGTTCAGGCATTCCTGGAATACTTTTAGTGTCTGTGGAGGGTCAGCAGTGGGCAGGTCTACAATTGTCATGTGGCTCCATCAGGGTAAGTAACTATTCAAATGGAGGGAGCATCACTGACAAGTTTGTCTCATTTGACATGCACACATAGGTGCTTGCAAGTATAATTCATTGGATGGTGTTCAAGATAAGGAAGCACAACTGTTCTGAAAGTGAATATTGTGGCTAACTGTAGGGCTCTATAGATATTTATATGTTGAATTTGATATTTTGGATGCCCCCATTTTAATTTCATCTTTGTGTTCTCTGAATTCTATGCAAATGACATCAGTTCCTGCTCACAACCATAGCAAAATGCTAGATTTGCAAAAACAAACCATAGGCCGGATCTGGTTTGAAAAAAACAGGTCTCACTTGTCCAACTTTACATTTTCAGCATGTTTAATTTTCAAGTTTGAGAATGGCACCTAACCCAAAATAAAACCAGATTTATAGATACTGCATTGTTGCTCCACAGTCTTATTTTGGCTGTGAGTTACCTTGGGATTTCTGATCTCTCAATTAAAGTAGGCATCATAGAACTGTACAAATCACTGATTAGGCCACAGCTAGAACATTGTGTAAAATTCTAGGCACCACATTCTCGAAAGATGTACAGACTCAGAAAGGGTACTGTAGAGATTTACCAAGATGACACCAGGAATTAGGAACTAGTGTTATGAGGATATGTTGGAAAAGCTAGAGTGGCTTATCATGAAGCAATGTAGTATAAGAAGTTATCTAATAGCAGATTCAAGATGAAAAGGTGTTTTTTGAGAATATAAAACTATTCCCTCTGATAAGTGAGTTAATAGCTGATGGTCATAGATTTAAAATTGTTAAAGAAAGATCTAGAAGAGAAATGAGGAGAAATGTTTTCACTAAGGCTTGTGGTTGAAGACATTTGTCAGCATTTTCCCTCTAATCCTTCCACAAATCACCTTAAGTCTGTGCCCCTGGTAAACGTATGGTCTGTTAGGGGAAGGAGATCTTCCCTGTCCATTCTATCCAAGCCCCTCATTACATAAACATGTTAATTAAATCATCCCTCTATTCTGAGGAATACTACTCGAGGCTATCAATTTTTCCCTCATGGCTGCAATTTTCAAATCCTGGCAACAATCTTGTGAATTTCCTCTCTAGTCTCTCAATGGCAACTATGTGCAATCCTGTCATGTGGTACACAAAATTCCAATTATGGTCTAACCAGTGTCTAATATGGTTTCAGCATTACAACCCTGCTCTTGTATTCAGTACCTTCTCTAAGATAATTGAAGGTGAGGAATGTACCGAGTTACAAAAAAATGCTGGAGGCCAAATGGGCTTCTCCTGTGCTGTACATTCCTATAGGCTACATTCTGTGGGACTGATAGATGTTTCCCACTCACAGAACTGGCAGGGAACCCACTTCAGCTATGTGAGGGCGGCCCCACAAAATCAAGTACTCCTCAGGCATGATGTGTCCACAAGTCAGGCCTCCTCCATGATTGAGGTCCCTGACAGCAGAAATCTCCAGGACTACCAGGTGATCAAAACCCAGCAGCTATTCATCACCATCGATCCCATTGAGAGTGGTGGCTGCTGGTGACCATGTGAACACTTCAGAGGCTCAGGAACAGAGATGAGAGAGGGTAGGATGGAGGTTGCAGGGTGGGACTGAGAGGCAGGTGATGTCCTAGTGGGATTATTACTGGATCCTTGCTAATCCAGAGACCCAGTTAATGTTCTTGGGACCTATGATCAAATCTTGCCACAGAATTTGAATTCAATAAAAATCTGTAATTAAAAGTGTAATGATGACCATGAATCCATTGCTGATTGAGAGAGACAACATCAGGTTCACTCACGCCTTTCAGGGAGGAAAACTGCCATCTTTACCTAGTCTGGCCTACATGTGACTCCAGACCCACAGCAGTATGGTTGACTTTGAACTGCCCTCTGGAATGGGCAATGAATGTTGCCTTAACCAGTGATGCCCTCATTCTGAGAATTAATTTTAAAAAAGGGGAGAGGGTGTGGTGGCAGGGTGTTTGAAGCTAAGAGCATGGATATTGTTTTCAATTAGCCCACCTCCCCACATCTTCCTGACACCTGATAATGAAGACTATACCCCACCTCCATGAGGTTTGTTGGGTGATGTCTTGAGTGTAAATGAGAATTTTGTGGGCTCATGTCAAATCCATGAGCACCACTTTTCAGTGGTGTCAAATGTAATGGATGTCAATTGACTAATTAATTGGACATGTTTTATTTATTCTTTCACAGAATGTGTGTTCTGCTGGCAAGGGTGTTTGTTGCCCATATCTACTATCCTTCTAAGCTAGTTTTCTTGGCTATCAAACAGCTAAGAGTTAGCCTCATTGATGCAGTTCTGAAGTTATGTGTAGGCTACAATTCCTTTTCCAAAAGTCATTATAAACCAAATCGGTTTTTAGAACATTTGATGGTAGTTGTCATTGTCACCATTGCTAACTGTAGCTTTCTATGCTAAATTCATTGAACATAATCTTACCACGCTCTGAGTAATGTCCAACTTACCACGGTTTGTAACCTTATCAAACACGCCATACAAACTAGCCTCAGGAAAATTCAATATGGAAACTGAGGGTGTTCTTGGTGAGTTCAACTCACTGTTTACTCCAAAAAATCTCCACGATGGACACTCAGTATGAACATCTCAGACATGCCACATGGACATTGCCTATATGTACCACACATTTATGGGCATTATTAATGGCATATGCCAGCCTCAATAGAATCTCTTGGCACATCTCAGAACCAATTCCATGATGCTTCTGCAATTATCATTGTAATGTTGCTGCAACAACCGTGTGTATTCTGGTATACACACCTAGCTCATTGACTGGACCAGGCTGTATCTCTGGAATCTTTGTACACTGTCATAGCGCTCACGTGGGTCAAACAGGATGCCATGACATTTTGTGCATTTCGCCCTCTGCCAGAGGTACCTTGTTCATATTACTGCTGTATTGCTGTAACATTTAGTGCAGTGACAAAATCAGGAGGCTTGGCACAGTTTTGAGCAGGCCTTAGTCCAGTTAAAAGATATAGCTTTCATTCGGGAGATCTAACATAGTAAGCCAAGAGCAGCCTCCAATACCTGTCTAAGCCCTGCTCAGGACAGTCAGAGACAGGATCATCCCCTCACAAGGGGTAATGTGACAAAGGATGGACAGCATACCACTCATCTTGACTCTTTCTGTCCTATTTTGAACTGTTTTTGCTCCTGGAATGAGAGATTGGCAGGTATTACAGAAAATGAAAGTGGATAGCACAATTATTACTGTTCCTGCACATGAAGTGGTGTCTCAAATGAGTGAGAGGCCACAGAGGGGGTGTGCAGGGTTAGTGATGCTTTAGTTTTGGATGGATGAGAGTCAGTAGGAAGATGTTGCATTCATTAATGAGATTGGAAGAACATGCATATTGGTGGGAGATGGGTTCAGCAGCAGAGATAGAGTGAGTGTAAAGCATTAGAGGGAAGATAATGGTACTTACAGTGGTGGAGTGAAGAAGGACATTGACCTTCTTCCTACACTGCTTGGCATTCCTCCAGCCAGCTGAGATTATGCTGACCCTTGTGGCAACCTTAGACCAGGCTGTTAGGATATCGTCTTGTGATGTCCATTGCTGGTCTTCGGGGCAAGAGGAAGACTCACCTATGCAGGACTTGCCCACAAAGTGGGACACCTGTTCCCCTTGTCTACCATGTCTGGGTCAAAACCCAGGAACCATGCAGGACAGCTCCAGATGGCGTGCACAACAACCTTTTAAATATGATGCTGGCACCAGGGATATTCATCAATCCCAGGATCTCCAGTGAGAGGTAAGTTGTTCCTGGGATGGAATGTGGAAAGATGGGGTGGACACTGGACGTGAGGACTGAAATGCTCATTAATGTGTTGGGAAGGTATGGTGAGAAAACTCGCTCGGCCTCACAGGGAGAATCATTTCACCAAACCTGATATGACTCACAATTAGCCAAAAAAAATCCCCATAAGGTATTGCCTGTATGAATTCCACCACCTGCTTTGGTTCACTTTGAGCTCATGTCACCAGCACAATAGCCTGGACCTGTGAATTACTAGCCAAATGACATTTTTTACTACCATGTCACCTGTTCCCCAAACCAAGATCCTACATCAGCCCGTTTCAGATTTGGATTTATTTCGGGAAACTTTACCCATCACCAGGAGACTGACCTGGGGCTTCTCCCATGATTAAGTGGGCCTGGCTGCCTCCTTTTCTGCTTTGATGGTCTGCATTAAATCAAGACTTTTGCTCTTGTGATCTTTATAGCAATACAATGTCACTGTGCTTTGAAAGCATTATCCTGGTTTGCCACGTGGTCAGATTCTGTGTTCTGGTGTATGTAAATGTGCCTGCTGTATAGATTCCCCCAAAGTTTTGGCCAGGATGAGGGGCATCCGAGTCACACCACACATCCACTTCAAATTAATGGAAGACCATGAAGCAACTTTTCAAATACCTAATGTGCTTTAGTTGAGTTTGAGCTGTTCCAACCCAAAGAAACTTGGAGCCAGATGTGAAGTTTTGCAACTGCTGAGTCAGCATCAATAGTACATGAGAAAACTGGGCTGAGCTCCAAACTTGGGTTCAGATTTCTCATGGCACAGGGAAAGTTAGTGATTTCACAAAAAGTCATCAACAGAACGGATTTAAGCCTTCACTACTCAAACCAGTGACCCAGTTCTACTTGAACTTTGGTATTTCACTTTAAACAATGTTGCAGGGATATGCAGACCTTGAGGGTGTAAATCTGTTAGAAGCTCAGTAATATCACACTCACTTGGAGAGAGCCCATTTGACTGTGATGTGTAACCACTTTGTTTTGCACAGCTAATATATGTAAGAGAGATATATTTTGAGTGATAAAGTGTTGTTTATTACTTCATTTGTTATTATATTACAGTATTTGAGTTTTATTTTATTCTTCCCTTGTGGCTTGCATTTATCTAACATTCCTTTGATAATAAGCAACCTTTTTCTAATTTTTATCCAGCCTGAGGCTCATATGGCAAGCAGTCGCATGCCTATTTTCTTTGCCTTGCAAGTGTTCAAGCTGGATGAAGCCTTCCTTGATGATTGCAAGGGCTACTTCCTCAGTCCTGCAAAAGTCAAAGCAATTTGGAAAGTATTGAAACCTGATGGAAGGCCAGGAGAGGCACTGACACAACGTACCATTTTTACCCATTCTTCAAATCCTGTTGCCTCAAAGTGACACAGATATTTCTAGGGGAAGTAGATTTACACTCCAGTTTAGCTTTTTTTGGCAACTATATATTTTCTCCTATTTGGCCAAAAAAGGGGGAAAATGTAAAGAACTCTTCCACCTTTGCTGTTTAGGTTATTCAATGAAGCAGGAACAAGACTCTTTTCTGCCTCTTGAGGAGTTGTGGTTTGTGAAGGCTACAATTGCTTCATCGTGCCAAGCTGAAGGAATGTATAAATTATTTAGTTAAACCTGAGAAAATCTGACTACTCCTGGGGAATCTTTCTTGCATTGGCTGCTTAAATTTCAGAAGAGTGGGCAATTTTCTTTTGCTCTTGTAAAACGCTATGAATGTTCATAGTATCTCAAAGTAAGTCGGATCAGGTGAAAAAAAGTGTGATAAATGGTTTGTGGGATTAGTTATTTGGGCTCCCCGAAATAACTGAAAGATAAGAGGAGCAGCAATTTATGTTTAGAGGTACTTGTCCTGTATTTCTGAAAAATGGCTGTATTTTTATTTTCTCTGACAGATAATGTTTGCATATATCATCAAAAAAGAAGTTTTGGTGAGGGCAAACTTAATCAGCATGAACAATAACACAATCGTAATAGCTTCTATTGAGATAACTAGTTGATCATTACATTTCGTTGAGTTTTGCCAAAGCATTGAACATGTGACAGCAAAGGATTAGAAATAGTCCCTCAATTCCTTTTTTTTAAAGTTCTATTCCACCACACTGATATATATGTAGTTTTTCAACAATTCAAATAATTAAACTGATGTTTAGAAACGTAAGTAACAGCACTAAAACAAAGCAGGCCAGCCAAAAGAGAAAGTGAGAATTGTATATCATATTATCCTGTGGTATCCTATGACATACATTAATGTTCTTTTAGCTATAAGTAGCAGCATTCATCTCCTCCCCATGTTAGATGTGTATTGTTTTTGAAAGCTACAGACATTAGAAAACATTTCATATAAAGCTAATTACTCCAACCTAGATCTTGTTTTAAACATGTTATAATCATAGTGACATGACAAACAAGTCCCTTCTTACAATATTAGGTTAAATATCTTGTACTACTTACATCTGATGTGATTACTAGTGCAGTAGATGACGCTGACTTAATGAATTAATGACACAACAAAATTCACTAGCTAACCCAGTGTCAAACACTAGAATTATTGTACTTTCCCTGCCGATGCTGCAAACAGAATCATGTTGTCTTCGAGGCCGAGAATAAAGAAATTAAGTATGGAAAATGTGATATGGCTGCCTTCCCAGATTCACTGTTACGTGTATAAAACAGAACTGTTCTCAACTCGGAGTGCTACCTCCTCTTTTCACACTAAATGTTCTAGATGGCAAATGCATGACTTCAGCTGACAAATGCTTTTCAGTTAGTATGTAAATTATGTGCACATAGCAATGTGGATACAAAATGCAACAAATGCTCTTGGTGGTGAAAATTAAGGCTGAAGTTTGGCAATGGTATGTGGCTATAGGTCTCCATTGGAATGAGGTGCCTCGCCGTGGTTCAAAGTGCTACAGGTTCATAATATTCTGTTTTGATAGAGTCAACTGCTGTTGTTAGTGCTCGGAGAGCAGAGGTTAGTCACCACAGAATGTAATTTCTTCTGATCTGACAGGACTGCAGATTGCAGCTGTGGGTTTTCCCTCAGATTTCAGGGAATTGCTTCACGGTGACAAATGATTAGCTGTTATCTCCAACTGAATTTGATTCCGACAAGAAGCTGAGTCAGGTAACTTCTTAGTGTTCAAGGGTTTCTGACAGGAAATGAAAACAGCTTGCTGGCCACATGAGGACAAAAAAATGATCTCTTTTTGAATTAGATTCCCCTTTTTGCTAATTGGATACAGGTTTTATCTCAACTCTTCTGTTTATCTGGAGGTGAGGCCATTTTATTGCTGGGGTCTAGGCTTTGGCCTGGACATTAATTTCTTCTACGGATAGGTGGGTGGTAAAAGCTAGTTGAGAGAAGAGGGAGTGGAAAATCAAACGATATGATATATCAGTCTTCAGGCTTTTGTGTTTGAAACCAATCTGCAAATTTTGCAACTGGAAGCCAGAAATAAATTTGCGTATCTACATTTGGCGCCTTGTTTTTCCTTTTAACTGTAAATTTAGGTGCTCTTGATGTGTGCTACTGAAATCTCAACATTCACTTTCAATGTGGCATTTGTTTTCTTTGAAGTTTTTTACTTTTTTTTATTGATTTGTATTTTGAATTTTGAGACACACCAAAGAGCGTCAACATAGCTTGCTTGAATCCCCTTTTCCTCAATAGATGAAGGACGTAATTGGTTTCCTTCCTGTTACTTGCTGTGTGATGTTGGGTTTTATTTTGTGATCAAGGGCAGGTTATAAAAGCCATGGATATGTTTGCATAAAAGGATTGTGGATATACCAAGACAAGCAACCTATCCATTGCCTGCACAAACTGGATTTTCTTTTCATATATATAAAATTCAACATGTATCATACTTCTTTAAAAACAATCCCTAGTTTGCAGTTTTGTTCTAAATGTCAAAATCATCAGACTAATTGAAAAAAAAGTAGGAAAATACTTTGCGAAAAATTGACTGCTGTCTGGTTTCTTGGATAGGTGAGGTGAATAATTTATTTCTGTTAGTTTCGGGCCTATGACTTATCTGAATGCTGAATGGATGACGACATTGGTGAAGAAACTATAGTGAACTTTGAGAGCTATCATTTCATGTATTTAAAACACAGTCTTGATTAGCTGTTTAGAAAGAACGCTTCTCATTTGTAAGTCGCCACTAGGTTTTTCTTGGTTTCCTGTGTTGAAAGAACCAGGCAGCTCTCCTGTACCCACGTAAATGTTTCGTTTTTCCTTTTTTCCTCTTTGAGGGGGAGAGGAAGAATAAAACATTCTAGCTGCCTGACGGTGTCAGATTAAATACTGAGATGGCGACAGGAAGAAGGCTGGAAGGAAAAACAAAAGACAGGGGGTGAGAGTTATCAGGTTTTAGGCGGAACGGGATGCTTGTCGGACTCCAATTTACAGAATCCAAACAGATTTTAGTTGACACAATCTGCAATCATTACTGCCAGAGCACAGCTAATTAAGAAATTAGCTTCAGCAATTGTTTGCTTGCTTCTTATGTGATGAGTAGGTGAATAATGCTTCTGCTGCTGCACCTAGTCTGAGATATATATGCAGATACCCGAATAAAGTGCTGCCTTTTTCTTAAGTTGGGGTGAGGGGGAGTGGTGAGGTTGCAGAATATAAAATGTAATATTGGTCTGGCAGTAGGGGTATGTTGGGGAAATCTGAAATATTCTCAAGGCAGAATCAGTTCTATCCAAATGTGCAGTCTGCCTTTGGCTATCAAAACAATGCCAGTCAGAGAAATAATTAATCCTTGCATTACCTATAGGGAAAATTGAAACTTCTGTTAGCTATGTTTATGTGAAGGTGCAGGCTTCATCAGTGAACCATCAGTGCATTCTGTGTGTGCTTCAGATTTGATTCTTTATGCTCAAATACATCTTAGTATATTTCTCCAAACTTGCTGTAGTTGATCCCTTTAGTGCCACATTCCATAAAATTGTATGCTAGACTATTTAATGCTTTGCAATTGATCTTTGTTAGAATGCCATGAATGAACAGTTGAACCCATCTGCATTCAGTGCGTACCTGAAGACCTGTACTCCATTGATTAGGCATTCTGCTCAGAAGTCAGAAGTTTATTTTAGGTTCCAACATTATAATGTTAATACTCTTACCAGAGTGTTTGGGGGTTGGGGGTGTGGGGGAGAGCATTGATGGGGAGGAGAAGTGGCTGATGACTCCTGATGACTGTTGGAATTAAGCATGAAACTTTGTGAGCTGCAGTTATATTGACATTCGTCCATTCATTTTGGAGATCACGTTTTAATGCTTTAGCATTATATTCTTCGATTCAATCGGTCATGTAATCTGTTTTGAGCGTCCATCATGTCCAGCACAAAGATCTTATTGAAGTTAAGCTGAAAATGTCTGCCTAAAGGATGTGTACCTCATGGTTGAGGTCACATGACTATGGCAGAGGAGAACACACGTTTGTACAAGATTGCATTTCATTCCAAATATAATCTGTACGAAACAGAACTGCTTAATATACATTTTTGGTTAGTTTCCTGGGCCAAATGTAGTATTAATTTATCCTTGTTTCCAAATGTTATTGAAACCACTCACTGCAGAATTAGGAGTACAGGCATCAGAAGTTCCTTGCAACTGCAGTGAATGCAAAAAACTACTCTGAAAGAGTTTCACTTCTTTGTCGTTGAAAGTAACTTGCCTGAGAGACCTTTAGCAGAGAAAACAAATTCAGGATTGGTTCCTACTTAGTGCAAATTTAACATGAGCCTTGCCTTAACGTTTACAGTGACAACTATTCTACTTTAAGCAGACCTCCTTTTAGAAGATGGGCAGCATGGTGGCACAGTGGCTGCTGTCTCACAGCGCCAGAGACCCGGGTTCAATTCCCGCCTCAGGCGACTGACTGTGTGGAGTTTGCACATTCTCTCTGTGTCTGCGTGGGTTTCCTCCCACAGTCCAAAAATGTGCTGGTTAGGTGAATTGGCCATTCTAAATTGCCCGTAGTGTTAGGTGTAGGGGAATGGGTCCGGGTGGGTTGTGCTTCGATGGGTCAGTGTGGACTTGTTGGGCTGAAGGGCCTGTTTCCACACTGTAAGTAATCTAATCTAATCTTAGAAAGCTTGAGCAACTGAAACCCATGAGTCAACATATTATAAAGTTTTAGGCAGAATGGTAACAGGCATTGCTTATGTCAACTGTGCTACTTCAACAAAAATGGGTTATTTCAAGTGAGAAATGCAAGGGCGTGAGAGTTGATAAGCTTATCTGAACCAACTCTCTTGTGTGCACATATGAGAAAAGGAACCAATTGAATTAAACCCAGCTTTTTTGGAACCACCTCAGACAGGTTCAATAACAAGTTAGTTAAAAACGAAGCAACCTTCTTGTGCATGTGTTCACAGAAGATTTTGCTTAGCCTGCTTTATCAGAAGCTGAATTGCTCCTGGTTACCATCTGTACTGGTCTTGATCTAATACTGATTCAAACCAATATTGAACGGAGTCTTTTTTTGAGCAAGTGCATTTAAAGTGACAGAGCTTTCTTTATTTTCTTGCCGAATCTAAACAAACTGATTTGCCAGAGATCTTTCTGAATTCCTTGTACCAAAAAAGGATGATTTCAATGGACTGTTCTATCCCAAGTGAGGGCAAAAGATTAATAAAAGTGGCACTGCCTTTTATTGGATTTGTTTTGATGGTTTAATGGTTTAATTATTTTTTCTTGAGGTAGAGATGAGTTGCATGTGTTTTACTCTCATTTCCATTTGAATAAACACTAAGATGTGTTTGAACAGGGGCATGGGCTTCACCTGTAGAGCGTTTTCTGTGATCTTTCAGTTTCTAAGAGAGAAAACTGCCTTGACCACCTTACAATGCTCTTTCCCATCTGAAGGTAAATAGCAGTAACCATTATTAACACAGCTCAAAGCACAGATGCTGTTCAGAATGATTTTCTGTATACAGAGGAACCTCGATTATCTGAAGGACGTGGGTGGGGAGGATTTTGTTCGGTTAATCGAATTCCGGATAATCGAATGCTGGATAACATAGTTTAGCTAAGCATCGGGAGCTTGCGATCTTGCTGAATAATTTGATATTCGGATAATCAAATGCGAGATAATCGAGGTTCCTCTGTAGTCTTTACATTCAATCAGAAATATTTCCAGGGAAGAGAACAATTTGTTTTGGAATGCTTCCAAGGATCTGATTTTGAGAGTTTTGCTATCGCAATGCAGTATTAACACTTTGCATCCTTGCTGCTTTCGTTTTCCTTGACTTGAAAACTGATTGAAATCTCAGCGGGGATCGCTGGAGGAGTTAGATTTCTCCTAGCCCCCATCATGTTTCAGTATCTTGTGGAGAGTAGCCTTCACAGCACCGCATGTAGATCGCCTTTATAATTTCCTAAGTGTACAGTGATGATTGAAAATAATTTAAAGATTGAATGACTAAGTTTGAGTTTCTAAAGTACAACAGCGTACAATTGGAGACACATGGCATATACGTTGAATCTATTCCAGTTTTGAAAGATGCCGCAAATCCCGTAGTAGTCAAAGAGTTTAAGTCAGTTAGGTGAGACTCGCAGGGGCAAGTGTGCATAAGGGGTGGGGGAGGTGTTGGTTCAAAGATAATATGCAGTCAGTCATGGGAGAGAAAAAGATCACACCAGCACAACACAAGGAGAGCACAATGAAGATCAGCCTTCCATTTAATATACAAGATGGCTTCTATCAGTTTAACCGGGGAGGTAAATGTTCATTAATAAGGGAAAAAAGAAGAATCTGTTTAGGAGTGTTAAGAAGAACAAGCAAGTCAAAGCAGTTGTTCTCTGCGTAATCTACACATCAATTATCCTGCTGGGCTAATTACCACTTTCCATACCCCAGGTACCTAAGAATTCACACATATTCAGTCTTTCATGCTCCTGATCAAAAAGTAGTCGATTGAGGAGACATGGGGAAGCTGGGCCTTCTTGTCAGCCACTCATTTACTCATTGCAGAGAGGTGGGATGAGAAGGAAAGCCATTTCCTGCATCTCGTTGATACCTGGTGGGAATGCTATTCAGGTGACAAAGATGCTGGCACAGGAGGGGAAAGATGTGTTTTACTCTCATTTCCATTTGAATAAACACTAAGATGAGTCTGAACAGGGGCATGGGCTTCACCTGTAGAGCGTTTTCTGTGATCTTTCAGTTTCTAAGAGAGAAAACTGCCTTGACCACCTTGCAATGCTCTTTCCCATCTGAAGGTAAATAGCAGTAACCATTATTAACACAGCTCAAAGCACAGATGCTGTTCAGAATGATTTTCCATATACAGAGGAACCTCGATTATCTGAAGGACGTGGGTGGGGAGGATTTCGTTCGGTTAATCGAATTCCAGGTAATCGAATGCTGGATAACATAGTTTAGCTAAGCATCAGGAGCTTGCGATCTTGCTGAATAATTTGATATTCGGATAATCGAATGCGAGATAATCGAGGTTCCTCTGTCGTCTTTACATTCAATCAGAAATATTTCCAGGGAAGAGAACAATTTGTTTTGGAATGCTTCCAAGGATCTGATTTTGAGAGTTTTGCTATAGCAATGCAGCATCTTATCGACTGCAGTCACATAAACAAATAATATATATATAAAAGATGTAATTTTGTTACTTGGAGTGAAGAAGTAACTTGAAATTTGTTAGCTGTTAATTCATAGTTTTTAAGTTTATTTGCAAATGATTAGAAGTGGATTGTTCTTGTTGTTTTCTCCTCCCACTCTAAAATGCAAACAATTGAAAGTTTACTTTTAAAAGTATTGGGTTGCAAGTTCTGACCTGGCATCCGTTTTCTTTTAATCTGGTAAGTATATATCACATCTCCCCAGTGTATCATTTGTACAAATGTGCAAGTATTGAAAATAATAGCCAAGTACCCAAAGCAGCCCTGGAATGTAGGAATTGTATGAGTTGCAACAATGAAAATAAGTTGCAGGATAGTCCCTTTAATTAGATGAACAAGCTATTACATACAAGCAAGTTTGTATATCCTGTCAGAAGTGGAGGACTTTGTGACTGGAAGTTGCTTTGTATGGACATATAAGTGGATATTAATTTGAATACATCACTCCCCTGGCTGAGTACCACAAAGTGGTTTGAGATTGACTTTCTAACCCAGAGATTGCTGGGCTGGTACCCTGTAAAATATCCGATTCTTGAAGTCAAAGGAAGGCCCTCAAGTGAATGGGTGCACTAACCCTTGGCAGGAGAGGGAACAGTATGTTTTTACAAATGTTGGTGTTTTATGATAATTAAAATAGAAGTGCAATTTTAACTCATTGCATTTATGTCATTTGAAGCAATCCCGTAGGATCATGTAGAAATGCAGTTGTACAGTTATTGCCGTAGTGTAAGCCATCCAATCTGCTTCGCTGGTTGCCAGTCATTAGCAAGTGGCAATTTGAAAACTAGGTTGACCTTTTGTTGTGACTTCTACAAAAAGTGATTATCTTGAGATATCTATTATGTAGTAATTCTTAACGAATTTTGGACAACATGAACATTGTGGTCCCCATAGGCTTTCGATATCAGTAAAGTGGATGTATGAACACAATATGGTCAAATCAAGAAACTTCATTAAGTAGTTACCAAAAGGAATACAAAACAACATTGAATAATTCAGATTGTTTTCCAGCTCCAAGTCTCTGATATTCTAACATATCCAGGAAGGTAAATGGAATCTGTGGGAACAAAATGCTGGGAGCGTTCAGAATTTTAATTAGGTATTGTATTACAGATTTTTTTGTAGCAATCTAAAGACCAGCAAAAGCAAAACTTCCAGTCCTTCAATTCTCATTTAGTTTGCATGGAAAAAGAAGCAACTGCTATTAAATTACTGTTTGAAACATTCTTTACTTATAACTCAAGCTGTGTAGAACTGTGTTGTGTTGAAACAGTGTTCAACATATGCTTGATGTGTTAGCATATAAATTAGTCTTTACTAAATATATATTTAGCAAGTGAATCTGAGGCATGAGGTTAAAGTTATCCAAGGTAGTGCATTTATGGGATGCTATAAATGAATAATTGAAACATTTCAGTTATCTTATTTTTGCTGTGCTCACCATAGAGGACACCAAGTGAAAAAGGTCTGTTCATGCTATTCTAATGGAATTTTTACTGCTTTGTCGCAAGTGAGTTTCTTGCTATATTAAGCACACTTCTTGGCTCTCCTTTTCTCTCTCTCTCCCACTGATCAGTGTACTGTCATAAGAAGGCCGGTTTAGGAATAACATAGACTTCCTTTCCTCAATCTTTATCTCTGTTTGATAATCCAATCATCCTCTTGCAAGGTAGAACACACCCTGAACACATCACTACATTTATTTGTTCTCTCATGCTAAATCAGTGAGTTGGAAGCATCAGTAATGTTCATACCTTAGAAGATGAAGGGGAAGGGAGTTTCTAGTGCCAAATGTTGACTGTTTTACACTTGTGAGAAAAGTGAGGTCTCTTGTGCAAGAGAAAGGAAGCTGATAGCAGTACAGTGTGACTATCTGCCTGGCTGTTGCCACACCCTGTATTTAGCTGATGAGCACCAGCTTACTGTCTGCATCAGCAAATTCCAGTACCTGAGAGATAGGGTTTAGCAGGCTGCTGGTGGCATTGGGCCATACAGGCCTCCCGGAACAGCTGAAATGAAAAAGAAAGGGATTTGAAACCAAGCAGTGGAAGAGACCAGGCTTCAGAGAAAACGCACAGGAAGTTTTTCGACTTTTTGAACAATTAAATCCTTTCTGTCAGATTTCCACAGGTCTACGGTAAGTAAATGTTCACTCTTTTATTTTGGTCAAATGTTAAAGAGTGCTGTGTAATCATTTGGGAAAGGGAGAAAAGATGTTCATTGTGACTATTTGTGAGAAAGACTACAAAGTTGTGAAAAGATAGGTAGAATTTAGATGTAAGCTATTAAGTCAGAAACAGACTTGAAAGCAAGCTTTCCCTCTGTTTTACCCAAATTTGCAGGCAAAGAAACATATTTTTACTTTAAAGAGAACAGACCAATAACATTAAAAAGTCAACTTTGCAGTGGCTTCTCCCTAAATAGCACAGCATTTAATTTCAGTGAATCTACTCATTGGTATTAGATACTTTGCTTGAATTAAGTTCAACCGACTAACTGGACACGTGACATCATATATGGATTACTGAAATGAAATCAAGGAGCAGAGGAGAGGTATTGTAACAATTCCCACAGCAGAAAATGGACTTCAGATCTTTAGTGTTTTGGTTTCAGGTTGAGTAGATTAATAGATCTCAAAAAAATACATGTTTTATTTTTCAATGTTATGATGGCTGCCATTTTGCCTTTTTTGCAAAAAATGTTCTAAACATTTGCTTGACTGCCTTTGTTATTTAATATTTCCAGGATAAAAAAGCCCATTTGATTGGCACCCCATTTAACACCTTCAACACGCACTCTCTCCACCACTGATGCACAGTGACAATACTATACACTATCGACAAGATGCACTGCAGTAAGTCACCAATGTTCCTTTGACAATACCATAACCTCCATCACCTTGAAGGACAAGGACAGCAGATGCATGGGAATATGACTACTTGTATGTTTCCCTCTAAGCCATGCGTCATCCTGACTTGGGAGTATATCACTCTCCTTTATTGTTGCTGGGTCAAAATCCTGGACCACCTCTTCTCACAGCATTATGAGCAGCAGTGATTTAAATATATATTTCAATACCACCTTCTCAAGGGCAAATAATGATAGGCTATAAATGCTGGCTTATCTAGTAATGCCCACATCTGGTGAATGACTAAAAAAAAATAAAGAATTCCTGTTGAGGGAATAAATAGTTGACATTGTGTCTAGTTTGAGGTATATTGCATAAGGTAAGCTGGCTGATCCCACACTCCTCAATAGTGAGTTGTACCTGATGAGAAAGTCCATGGAAATGCAGAAAAGAACATAAAGATTTACTGACAATGCCTTCTTGTGACTGACATCATAAAATTACGGGAGATAGCACCTTATGATTAAAATGGTATTTTTAAGCCAATGATTTCTTATATTTTTATATTTGTAGTAAATGGAAACCCATAGGCAAGATAATCTGGGGCTAGGTAGTCTCCCTATGTATTTCATCCATCACATTTTAATGTTTGCTTTTGATCATGGGCTTGGAAGAAATCTAAATTGCAAACTGCCTTGGAATTCTAATTCTATGTAGCAGAAAGAAGAGTCACAAATTGGCAAAGAGCATGACAGACATAGCCAAGAAGGTTGCTCCCATTTTAACAAACAAGAGCAGCCTCTTGTTAGCAGATAGAGTCGTCTCATATCAGTGGGAACAAGTTCTACACTAACAGGGTGACCTCACTGGAAATGAGAAAAACCCTTTTTTGCACCAAGAGTGACCCTCAGACCAGCAAAGAGCATTGCCAATATGAGCAGAAAATTAGCAGAATTAATGGTAATACCTTTAAAAGAAATTGTTCATAAAATGTAGGCATCAATGATAAGGTTCGCATTTTTAACCATCCCAGATTTCCTTTGTGATAGTGAGCCATCTTTTTGAACTTCTGCAGTTAATGTAATATAGGAACTTCCACATGATGCTGTTAGAAATGGTGTTCCAGGATTTTCATCCAATGATAGTGAAAAAGCAGAAAATATCTCCAAATCTGGATGATGTGTGCCTTTGGGGGGGATCTTGCAAATGTGGAGGGTGTTCCCAAGTTTCTGTAACCCTTGTCGCTTCAGTGGCAGAGATAGTGGGGTTGGAAGGTGCAGTCAAAGCAATCTTGGTTAGATGCTAACTGTGGAAGGGGAAAGGAGTTGAGCATGCTTTGAGGGTAGTGCAGACAACTTGTTTCCATGGAAAATAAGGCTGTTGGTAGTCTACATGACTACTGGAAACTTGCCTCAAAGGCATAATATGTTGTGGGCAGGTTCAATTGGCTAATGATTTATTCTTCACTTCGGAGTAAGCTCCATCATGCTTGCCAACACTAAAGCTTGGCATATCCAAGCCAGCAGGAAGAGACCTGCAGAAGATTTTAGCTTTCACTGACTTGGCAAAGAGGTGGGAACTGAGAGCTTCGGGGCAAAAGGGGTGGGCCTGGATCTGTCAGAAATATTAGGTTAGTTTCATCACAGGAAAGGCTGGTGTTGCTCTGATACACACAGGGCACCCTATGAATAAGTTGCCTCCCTTTCTTCTTGCCTTTCTTCATGTATGCTGCCCACTCTATTGGGTTACTCAAGTCAGCTCTATATTGATGTGGCCAGGGTATTATTATGACAGTTGAGCTTTAACAAGCTGAATTAATCCTTTATTTATATATATGTGGTGGGTGTGCTGCTAGTTCCGGCACCCATCCAACCTCCTTGGACATAGGCAGGGAGGTGGAAAGCTGGATAACCAACCTATGAAAATATTCATGACAGGGACATATGATATCCAGCTCTGTGTTTTGGTGTGGAGGGATTGAACATATAAATTGGTGCTTTGGGTGGTAATATATTATTTCAAGTAAAGCTGTAACTAAAAGGTACTGGCCACTTCAGCAGATCCTGGCCCATTCTAATGGTTCACTTTCCAAGGATGGCTAAGTATTTATTTGCTACAGAGTTTACAAGAAAGCCTTCTCAGACATTATATTCCCAAATGTAAACATATTTCTTCAAAGTCTTACTCTACTCATATAACCACACATCTAAGGGTAAAGTTTTCTGGTGCTTAGAAAGGTATTGTGGATTCTTTTTAACAGTGGATCCCAATGGAAAGTCTGAAAAAAAGGTACACATTCAATTCACCACCGAGATGTAAAAATAGTATTATAAATCAGCTTTTACAGAAACCTCCCAATTTCCATTTCCTTCATTTTCAACAGAAGTGAAAATGGGCCAATTTCTATAATAGACACTTTATTTGGTATGTCAATGTTACATTCAGGAGGCAATTACAAATCTATGCTATTCTGTACACATCTATTACCATTTTATTCTACTTGGCCTATTTTGATTTTGAAATTCAAAGCCTTGTTTCAAATCTCTCCATGGCATCACCCCTCCTGATCTCTGTGTTCTCCTCCAGTTCCACAGTCTCTGAGCCCTCCTCTAGTTCTCACCTCAGTTTTGAGTATGGAAACATTGTTGGCATAACTTCAACTACCTAGGCTCTACACCCTTACCTGTTTATATCTTTACCCTCACATTAAGGCACCAATTAAAAGCTCCAATACACAGCTTTTAAAACCTCACTTGACATGTTAGCACCATGTTCCATACTCTCTGACCAAACTTTTAAGTATCTGATTTAATATTTCCTTATGTGTCTCAGTGTCAATTTTTTGTTTATAATACTCCTGTGAAGCACAGTGGACCATTCTTTTATTGTTAAAGTTCCATATCATTGTATGTTATAGTTGTTAAAGTGTCACATAGATCAACCGCTTTTAATATCTTGCTCAAGTGGTCATTCTGAATGCTTGCACCCAGTAAGATATTTAACTTTTCAAGAAAGGTGGTAAGGTAAAGCCAGGGAACCATAGAATAGTGAGCCTGACATCGGTGGTGGGCAAGTTGTTGGAGGGAATCCTGAGGACAGAGTTTACATGGATTCGGAAGCATAAGAACTGATTAGGGATAGTCAGCATGACTTTGTGCATGGGAAATCATGTCTCAAAAACTTGATTGAGTTTTTTGAAGAAGTAATAAAGAGGATTGATGAGGGCAGGGCAGTAGACATGATTTATATGGACTTCAGTAAGGAGTTTAACAAGGTCCCTCATGGGAGACTGGTTAGCAAGGTTAGATCTCATGGAATACAGGAAGAACTAGCCATTTGGATACAGAACTGGCTCAAAGATAGAAGACAGAGGGTAGTGGTGGAGGGTTGCTTTTCAGACTGGAGGCCTGTGACCAGTGGTGTGCAACAAAGGATTGGTGCTGGGTCCACTGCTTTTCGTCATTTATATAAATGATTTGCATGTGAACATAGGAGTTATAGTTAGTAAGTTTGCGGATGACACCAAAATTGGAGGTGTAGTGGACAGCAAAGAAGGCTACCTCAGAGCACAAGTGGATCTTGATCAGATGGGCCAATGTGCTAAGTGGTAGGTGGAGTTTAATTTAGATAAATACAAGATGCTGCATTTTGGGAAAGCAAATCTTAGCAGAACTTATGCACTTCATGGTAAGGTCCTAGGGAGTGTTGCTGAACAAAGAAACCTTGAAGTGCAGGTTCATAGCTCCTTGAAAGTAGAGTCGCAGTTAGACAGGATAGTGAAGAAGGCGTTTGGTATGCTTTCCTTTATTGGTCAGAGTATTGAGAACAGGAGTTGGGAGGTCATGTTGTGGCTGTACAGGACATTGATTAGGCCACTTTTGGAGTATTGTTTGCAATTCTGGTCTCTTTCCTAATGGAATGATGTTGTGAAACTTGAAAGGGTTCAGAAAAGATTTAGAAGGATGTTGCCAGGTTTGGAGAATTTGAACAATTGGGAGAGGCTGAATAGGCTGGGACTGTTTTCCCTGGAGCGTTGGTGACTGAGGAGTGACCTTATAGAGGTTTATAAAATCATGAGGGGCATGGATAGGTTAAATAGACAAGATCTTTTCCCTGGGGTGGGGGAGTCCACAACTAGAGGGCACAGGTTTAAGGTGAGAGAGGAAAGATGTAAAAGGGCCCTAAGGGGCAATGTTTTACACAGAGTTCAATGCCTGCAAACTGGATCTTCAAGGATGCAGCTTTTAAAGCATCGAATGGCATGATTGTACAGTGTTTGATGTATTATGTTACAGAGTGAAAAGACCTGGTAGAGTTGTATGCTTTTCCTGCTAGAGACACATTCAGAAGTGGGACCCATTTGATTAGATGGGAGGAAGGTAGGTGGAAATTCCATCAGGCAGAACGTATGGAGAGTGGCCTACTACCCTAAAGGCTAATTGAGGCCTTAAGGTGGCTCCTGATTAGCTCTTGGGAGGGGGTTTTGCCCCCTGTTCAGGCCTTAATTCAATAGGATGTTCAGTGTTGCCCTGGTAACTGGCAGATACTTGCAAACTTTTGTCAGGCTTCCAGAAAATACTCGGTGTGTGCACAAAATTAACGTGTATTTTAAATGGATGAAATTAATAAGTGTGTAAATTACGCTATAAAAAGCCTTTATGACATTGCACATTTGGTAAGCAATGGAAACATTTCAAGATTGGTTCAATATGTTATGATTTTAGACGTTTTAGAAGAATACATTAAAGGACCACTGGTCACCACGCAAAAGATGGAAAACATTCTCTCACTATTTTGTAAATGTGTGTAGGGGACCATCAGATAAATTACATTAATGGAAATATACACCATCCAGTCAATCATGGTGTTACAATATTTGGTTCTTCAAGGGTTTTTTTTGCAATAATTGGTGTTGTTCATTATAACTAGATGGCCAATAAAGTGCTGTTGGTATTTACAGAATAAATACATTTGCGTGGCATAATAAATGCTTACAAGTGATTTAATTTGCTTTGCAAATAAATTCACAGTGAGAATCTTCAGCAGCAAATTTGAAAAACTATGAACTAATTTGCTAATAGTAAATGTCGCTTTTGAGCTGTGAATATACCCTGCCCACGTGGTCACCTCTTAAATACTTTTTTTTCGATACCTGTTCAAAATCTGCCAGCTTTTGCACTGTTTGCACCAGTGTATCAAGAGGAGGAGTTCAACAAAAATACTGATTAAATTATGCATGGGAGCAGATAAGATACTTAATTTAGTCACTGCCTTTTTAAAAGCCCTAGGAAGCTAAAAAGAGACCTTTATTTTCTAAAAAGAAATTGGCCCCTTTGTGACAGCAAAGTACCAGCTTGCACACAGGCGAAACTGTAACAATTTTATATTCTCAACGTTTTGTGTGTATTTGGTTAGTTACAGTAATTATGCCCAATAACTGACAGCCGAAATCACGTAGGGGAAGGCAGACTGCTTTCACGCTTGGGCCCTGCTGCAGAACATCTGCTGAGAGATTTGCATATTAATTAACCCATATTAACTCTAATTATTCTGGGAAATTATCAAATAAATTGAATTTTCTAATTTTAACCTTTCTTTTGCTTGATGCGTGTTAAAGCTGATAGGATGTGGTTGCTGGCTCACCTGTGTGACAAGCAACGAGTTTTTTTTCCCTGCTCTTTGGACCTGAGGGAGGCCTGCAGAGCTTTTGTGTGTGTGTGTGTTTTGGCGTCCTTGCTTGATAGGGGCCCAGTGCAATTGTCGTGAGATAGAACATGTGTGGATGTGTGCACAGATGGCTGACTATTACAGGGTGAGGAAAGGTGGTACCTCAGAACAGTTGAGCAAACCTTGCTTTGCTAGCCTGTTGCTTGAGATTGAACAAATAATGGGACTTTAATTCAATTAAAGTCCAGCTTCAGTTGCTGCCTCCTGACAGAAATTGTTGAACTTCTCCCTTCTCATTGTTCCATTTACACATCACTGAATTTCCTGCTTTTGTGCTTGTTTTCCCTGCCACAAAGCAGGCCTCGTAATGTATCAAGCGTCTGCTTCTGTGCCTTTCACTTCTGTCACTTCTTGCCCAGTTTGGTGGGTCGTTAGGTGAGCCTGATATAGTCAGCTGCATCTTTGTCACTTTAACAGTGCACAACGCCCCTTGGAAACCTAACAGACAATGACCTCATTTCCAATTTGCAAATGCGCACACCTCCCCTTTGAGCCATTCAGGTGATTAACATACTTCCAAATCTCTCCCTTTTTGAAAGCTCGACAAATTGCTTCCATCCAATGAGGTGAGTGACCATTTACATGCCCTGCAACTGATGGACTAGAAAGCAACACACCGCCCATTAGCTGTGCCAGACAGAGAAGGCTCTTGTTAATTCCCAGCACCAGAACTAAATATGATTCTCAACTGAGAGGATTACAAGGCATTTGAGTAGAGGCTGCCCCAACCAGAAGTGAACTTTGGATTTAAAAAAATACTGTTTTGCTGCTGATGGAAGGTGTTTGTTTCAGGCCTATCGTTGCATGGGATCATAAAGGCTTCTTTTCAGTATGACATTTCCTTGCAAATCAAGCTGTCATTTCTTCAGTTAAAGGTACGGTCTGATTTTAGTCACCCTCTGTATGAGCAATTTTGTAAAGGAAGTTTCAGTGAAAGTTGAGATTCACTGAGGAAAAGGCTGAGGGCGAATCTGGCTGAGTGACTTTCATTACTGTTGTTCTTGGATGTAATGTTTTATGCCTTAGTGGAAACAAAGGAGCTCTGAAGAGCTAGCTGGACTATAAATCATTATTAGTATTCTGCATTTGATTGATAATTTATTGAAACGGCTTTACAGAGAGTTTTGCTGGTCAGCTTTAAGCGGTTTTACAACTGATACATTTTTTAGAAAGTGATCTTTCGTTCCAATGCTGCCTGATGCCATTTGCATGCACATTAATCAACATTAAGCCCAGGATTAACTGAGGTCTTGAAATGTAGATGATTCAATGGTTCAGGTACTGTTCCCTTTGGGAGCATAAAGCATGGTGCTGAGTGCAAGTGAAGGCAACTGAGAGCTACACAGGAGAATAGGAATACTTAGAAAAAAGTATGACAGGCTTTGATGTAAAAACTTCAATCTGTTCTTTTAGTATTTAGTAAAGAAAGAATATTTTGAGGATATGCTTTTATCATAATTTAATGTTGCTGGTTTTTCTGGTGGAAGAATTTCTGCATAGGCTGTAATGGCAGGAGGATTAACACTTTGAAGAAGATGAGACCTTTACAACATTTTGTTTTTACTTTTCTTCCATTTTGACCCTTGTTAAATTTATTTAAACTCCATTCAATCGTAGACAATTGAATCAGCTGCCAGCTCTATTTACAAGCCTGCAATTAATGTGTTATCTTCACACTTGATGCCCCCATGCCATCTAATTTGCTTGATCACAAATCAGGAAACAGTTTGGCACAATGACGTCTTTGCTGACTGTGAACGTCATTGTATTGGCTGCTGAATTTACTCACCTTGTGGCTCAGCCAGGGTGTCATTTGTACACCACCTTTATTCAAAAGCCCTAGGCCATTTTGAAGGTGTGCATTTTACCAAAATGGTTCTCTGTGTTATGCAAGTTTTCGAAGTACTTTGGCAAGGTGCATTATAGTTACTTAGATATTGTGGCAGTATAATAGCAGCGATATATGAATATCTAACTCACCAAGGGTGAGTTTTCTGAGTTATCAAACTGAGTTATCTGTCATTCACACTGTCTTAGCTTTATTGGTAACCTTTGGGAGCACTAACCTCAGCTAATAGTCAGAGCAACAGGTCATATTGAAACGTTTCAGGCCTCAATTTCTAGTTTGTTCTAGCTTGTCATAGCTCTCAAACCTTGTTACTTCAAAAATCCATCTACCTCCTCTCAAAAGACTTTCAGTGATCTAGCCTCCACAAATATCTGGGGTACAGAATTCCAGACATTCACTACCCTCTGAAAGAAGAAATTCCTTGTGTATTTTTTTTTAAACCAATGTCCCATTATTCTGTAACTATGTCTGAGATTTTGAGATTTCCCCCACTCATGTAAACAGCTTCTCAAAATCTACCCTGTCAAGTCCACTCAAAATCTAATGTGTTTCAGTAAGATCACCCCTTGTTCATCTGAACTCTGATAGGCCTAACCTGTTAAACTGAAATCAGCCTAGAGAATTTCTTTTGAATTGCCTCCAATGCCAGTTCATCCTTTCTTGAATAGGAGGACCAAAACAGAACACAGTACTTCAGGAAAAGCCTCACCAATATCTCACCAATATCCTGTACAGTCAGAATAGAGCTTCCCTATTTTTAAACCACAATCCCTTAGCAACAAAGGCCAAAATTTGATTTGTCTTCTTAATTACTTGTTGTACCCATGTGCCAACTCTTGTGTGTTTCATACACAAGGTCAGCCATGCCTCTTTATACTGTACTTTTTGGAGTCTCTCTCCATTTAAATAGGATCCTGACTTTTGAATTTTCCAACAAAAATGCATAGCCTCACGCTTTCCTACATTAAGCTCCATCTGTCAAGTTTTTGCTTGCTCACACAACTTATTTATATCCCCTTGCAGACTTCGTATTCCTCATCACAACATGCCCTCCCACCTATTTTTGTATCATCATAAAATTTGAATATATTACATTCTTCCCTTCTCCAGCTCATTGATATAGATAATAAATTATTTAGGTCCTAAAACTGATACTGTTGGTACTACAGTAATTACGTCATTTCAACCTGAAAAAAGGCCTACAAATCACCATGTCTGTCTCCTGTTAACCAATCCTCAAACCATTACCACAGTACTGTGAGCTCCTTTCTTGTGAAATAACTTATTTATGTGCCACTTTATTGAATGCCATCTAGAAATTCAAATGCACCACATCTACCAGTTCCCCCTTATCAAGTCTCCTTGTTATATTCTCAAAGAATTATTGTAAATTTGTCAAAAATAATTTCCCTTTTAAAAGCCATGTTAACTCTGATTGCATTAAACCTTTCTAAATGTCCTACTATTTCTTCTATCACAATGGACTCTTGTATTTTTCCAATGACAGATGTTAGGCTAACTGCCATATTGTTTTCATTATCATAGAATTCCAACAGTGTGGAAATAGGCCATTTGGCCCATCAAATCCACACTGACCCTCCAAAGGCCATCTCACCCGGACTCATCGCTCTACTCTATCTCTATAACCATTTATTTCCCCTGGCTAATCCACCTAACTTGCACATTCCTGGACGTTATGGGCAATTTAGCATGGCCAGTTCACCTAAACTGTACACCTTTGGACTGTGGGAGGATCCAGAACACCTGGAGAAAATCCACACAGACATGGGGAGAATATGCAACCTCCATACAGTCAGTCACCTAAGGCTGGAATTGAACCTGGGTCCTTAGTGCTGTGAGCCAGAAGTGCTAACCACTGAACCACTGTGCTGCCTCTGCTTTCCACTTCCTGTTTCCCTTTCTTCATGAATCGAGTGCCACTTCAGCAGTCTTCAATCTGTTGCGATCCTCCTCAAATTCTGAGAGTTCTGGAATATTTCAACAATACCTTCACTGTCTCTATCGCTACTTCCTTTTAAAACTCTTGGATGCAGGCCATCAGGTCCTCGCGACTTGTCTACCTTTATTCCCATTAGTTTTTCAAGTACTTTGTTCCTTGTGATAAAAACTGTTAAAAGATCTTTCCTCTTGTTAGCATCTTGCTTATCTGATAACTTTGGGAGTTTTACAATCTCCTCAATCGTGAAGAACAATGCAAAATATTAGTTTAAATTATCTGCCTTTTCCTGAGCACCGATTAGGAAAGTGTTGGAGGGAGGAGGTTGGGGCTAAATTAATCAATGTAATGCCAGCTGAAATCCTCACTGATGAATAAGTTAACAGAAAGGATGCAATTTTAAGTATATTCTGCCAATAAGCAAATTTTATGAACTATCCAAATGCAGTTTACTGATTCACTCCCAAAAATTGCATTTATTGTGCATGCATCCCAGGTTCAAAACCTAAGGGTACTTCAGAGTCATCATGAGAGTACTTTTCCCTCAGTTACTAAACGTTTCAGAGAACACAACAGGAAAGCTAAAAGCAGTGTACATTTCATTGATGATTATAGCTGGTAAATACCAAAGAATGTGGTTATCTGGAAAGGGATGGTGAGGTGAGGAGATTAGGATGCAATTGTGACATATCCATTCACTTCTTCTGTCTTGTGTGTAAATGCAGAAGTAAAAAAAATAAACAAACTTTTAAACTTGCGCTTTTTTGTTCACCAAGCTTTGTCATAATTGGATCAATATTTGAGAGGAAGTATAGAAGGATAGATCTGGTTAGATGAAATAGGTGGGAGAGAGGAAGCACATATGGAGTGTAACCACCGTCATAGACCAATTGGGTTGTACAGCCTGTTTCTGTTCTGTACATTCTGTGTCGTACTAAGATAAGGAGGACTTCAGATCTAACATTCAGGACCTTTTCACCAAAGCAGCAAATGAGTGTATAACATCTGTACAAGACTATGAGTTTTGTGTGAAGTAAAGAGAAAAATGATGTTCCAAATCTCTTTTTGTTTGCAGAGGGCGAAGTGTTGTGTGTCATTTCTGCAATAATGATGATATCAATTGCTGGTGATGCAATGCCACGTTGAATATGAGTTGCACATTTGCAAACAAATGAAAATTAGTTTATTAAACAACAGTGTTGTGCAGGCATATTACTCTTAAAAACTTAAATTTCAGTATCTTGACCCAAAATTTTATAGAAGTAGCTCTGAAACTATCATATATGCATAAAAAAAACTATTTTGAGGTGGCATTGGCTGCTTTATCAAGCCAGCCTTCTGCAAAAGCAGCAAGTTTTTTTTTGAACAACTTTACTGAAACCATTTAGTTAGTGTAGGTGTCTGGCCGGCTGAGTTTGAATTTCTGAAGTTGAGAAACATGTTTCAGGAACATTGCAGCCTTAAAGTGCACAGTAAGTCTGTTCCCATTGAAACATTTTATCTTATCATATTGTACGGTTTAGAAAGTGAAAAACAAATACAGGACAAAAGCACAGCAACCTTCAAAAATATATTTACTTTGTTTTATTTCATATAAATCATACGTCAGAGAACAGAGCGGAAGGAGTGGTTCAGACAAACATTTTCTTGCCTTTAAGAGCATCTCTGTTGTGTATTAAAATGAGAAAACAAAATAATTGACATTGTTAATACACCATTGTTGTAGTGTATACTGAGCTAAAATCATACTTATGTATTTACATACTTTTATTTTAGTGTGATGTAAGAACAGATTTTATTTTTTAATTCTTCTGCCAGAGAAGAACTAGAGCTTACTTGTGTGCCAATTTTTTAAAAACCTACTGATTTTATTCTTTTTTCTAACGTAAAGTTGATAAAGATAGTTTGACCTTTGTCTGATTGTAACCTATAATCTTGTTATTTTAATTTTCCTGAAATATATTAATACATTTTGTTGTTTTAACCTAGATCAATAGAATATCAGCTTTAATACTTGTCACCATAAACTTATTAACAGTTAAAAGTTTGAAAAAGTTTGAATTGCTGGTTTCACTGCCCTCCTTTACAGTCAAACATTCTGACCAGAAATCTGTTTCAATATTAGTATTTAAATGATGGATATTGGTAATTATAACACTCCATGCCAGCAGGAATTGCATAGGTTAGATTATTAAGCTGTCTCTTTGAGTACAAAGGAAAACCATTTAGACTACTGCAAGTCCAGATAAGTATGACTTGACAAAAGTGACCAGAAGACAAGGTGACCATGAAAGAAATCCCTCCATGAATTTCTGGTGAAATATTTGCATTTTCATTGGGGTCCATCACAGCTATTCACTTGGTAGGCATTTCACATTGTCCAGAGACTAATAAGGGCCATTGTTTATTCTAAACCAGCAACTGGACATCTCTCTCTCTCTCTCTCTGTGAGTGTTTACAAAATAACTCTGAAGAATTCTTCAGGCACCCACTTCTTTGTAGGTTGAAGTAATACCCTGTGCTGGTGCCAATTTGCAGCTTGATGACTAAAGCCTCTGTGGTGGCCCTTGGGTAAATGTGGAGGAGCCAGATGTAAAAATGGCCCACTTTGGATCAGAGACAGTCAATACTTTAACAAAGTCATAATAGCGACTGAGGAAGGCCAGCTAGGATTTGCTTTTACCAGAGAGAAATAAAAAGGAGGATTAAAATCTCGGCTATTTTGAAATTTGAAAATGAGCCCAATACTTATCTATAGTTATTTTAGCTGAAATGTAGATATTTCTGTCAATTAAGGGAAACTGGTTTTAGTTTTCAACATTTCTAGGCAGATCACTTCCCATTTATGTAAACTGCTTTATTTGAAATTCTGGTGGTTTACAAAAGTTATTAAACAAATAGCCTTCAGGTTATATACACCAGAAATGAATCGAATGCCAAACTGCTTTCTGCTTTTTTGTAAAAAAAGAATAATTTCGGTATCATTTGTACTTGCCTGGATAGGGCGCAGAGCTTATCAGTGCAATAAAATGCAAATGTTCAATGAAGCACTGTTGTTGCATCTTTCCCACAGTCTTAGTGAGTAAGTGACTGAGTCACGGTCGCTGGTGCTGGGGTTTGAGCTTGTTGCTCTGGGGAGAGATTCTTGTTAGGACTGAAATTGGTATTTATGATAAGAATAATATTTACTGTCATGCAGATTTTACAGGTTGGGAAAGTATTGTTACCCTTTGAGGGTGATATGTGTTCTGCTGCTGCCCCTACTCTGAGACATGACTTCATTGCTTATTGAGCTTGTGCTGATATTTGTGAGTGTAGTAGCTCGTGATTAATCATTTATCTTCTTTTCTCTAAAATATTTGAATCACACTGCACCCGGAATGTTCACGTGTTATTCACAGAGAATGCTGTGGACACGCAAAAGACCTTAAAAGGCATGTTTTTTATGGAATAAAAAGCCTTTTAATGCTTGTCCAGCCTTAGATAATTTTATTCACTCCTTCAAGACCTCTCTTTATTTCTCTTGCACCCAGAGACCAGTTTTTAGGGGCTGGGTTGGTAGCTTCCCAGGACTCAGACCTTTTGTTGTAGCCTGAGACAAATATATCCAGTGAAGCCTTGAACCCTTGAGCAATAAAGAATCTTCGGCACGTTGCTAAGAAATGGTTAAACTACCGTTGCAAAGGAAGGGCACAGCCAATTGTGCCAAGGTATATCTGGACCACACAGCTAGAGTGAAGACGAATATTCCCTTTTTAAAAAAAAATCATTTATTTTCAAAGGGCATTACCCAGCCTGAACTTGCCTAAACCCTTGTGGTCACACCTCTTTGAAAAGGTTTTGTTTCACCCGTCAATTGGTATTCAAACCAGGTCAGCATTTCTGTTTGCCCAACTTCGCTGTCGTTTTCATTTTAATTTGCACCTGTTGTGCAGTTGTTGGGAAGGCAAGTGCAGGCCCGCGGATTATACAAAGATCATATTATGAGTAGATATGCGCAATGTAATCTTTTTGTCGTGGCTAACATTTATATATAATATATATACATAAGAAACTATTTTTGTTACACTTCTTAACAAACTAATAAGCAGCAGAACTTCCAGAAGCAGGAAAGGAAGCAGACATGAAGGCTTGGAAAGCAAGGATTGTAAATAGAAATGATTGCAATGTTTCACAAATTCATGCGAAGGGACTTGTAAACCTGGTACAAGCACAATACTATTCCTGCCACTCCTGTATAATCTGATAGCTGGCGAGAGCCATTTGAGATAGTTCAATTGATAAAACTTCCGGATTTATTTATTAAGAACACAGGAATCAAAATGAATCAAAATGAATCTGAAACTGTTTGAGGTTTAGCTGGAGATGTTTTTCTTCCTTCCTCTCCCCATGATGCTAGAGTCCATATTACTGAGCTGTTCGTGTGTATGTGTGGGTGGAACTGAATGCCTTCGTCCATGGTGAGTTAGGTGACGGAGGGGGCCATTAAATCGTATGTGAGAGAGTTGTGGGTGCATCCCTGCCACCTTCTTGCTTCCACCAAAGCTTGTGCGTGGTCTTCCTGCCCTGCTGAGGCCTGTGAGCAGACCATTAATGTCCACCTAAATGCTTCATTCTACTCATGCTGGAATTGAAAATATAACAGGTCAGAATTCACTATGATGGAGGCCTGAATGGCATACCTGTTGAAGTTGCCTGTAGGCTTCCGGGAAAGAGTCCCTCATTCAGAGACACTCAATATTTGCCAGAAGAACCTGGCAATGAGAAGGTGGGGATGATGCTGCTGAGACTACCCTTCTACTATTGCTGCCAACTCACTCTCCATCTTCCCTGCAACCCCCACCCCACAAACTCCTCTGGTATCACTTGCCTATGGCTTGAGTTCCTTGGTGACCTGGGGCTTGGGTGGGTGCACTACCAGCAGCTGCCACTTATTCCCTGGTGATGCTGCTGAACAGTGAAGAGCGTCTCTCAGTGGGCAGGTTTCTACCCTTGGGGTATTCGATCCTGGGGCAGACCCATCTCTGCCTAGATTAGCATTTAATGTACCAACCCTTCCTAAAAAGTGCACCATGTCCCTAGCATCTAGATTGAATTCTACGTGTGTATTTGTGTGTGTCTGTCTGTTTGTTTTTCTTGATAGCTGGGTTAAACAGATTTTGGCAGTGTTGTGTCTGTGTATGTGTAACTGATGGTATGTTTCTCTAGCTAAACTAATGTCCCTGTGTTTATTACTCTAATCTTTCTTGTCTAGTGGTAAAGTGGACAATTTATGTACTACCATGCATGCTGAATGACTAGGAAGACAAGCTAATGCAGAAGCAGCCACCTTCAATTCAGTTCAAAGAACTTATTTATAAACTGTCTATTTTAAGGAATACTGGTGCAAGTGCATCAGGTCTGTGCTGCAAAATAGACTGGCTTAATTTGGTTCTTGAGCTATTCTGACATATGATGCATGTTTTGAAGCTTATTTGGCATAGTTTGCACGTGTTCTGAAAATTTCAAAAGTGGACTGCCAGTTACGATGTCTGAAGTAAAGAAATTAATTTGAACAGTGAGATTGGACTAGATTTGGAAAGCACAGGAACAGTACAGCTTTCTGGCCACTTGACCTTCAGTTCTTCACTTCAGAAAAACAATGTTTTCACGTACATTTTTGTAACTCTATAATTCTTCTAATTCCTTTCTTTTTTAGTTTTGAACTATGAGAATGTAGTGGATACGGGTTCAGAAACAGATGACGAAGACAAGCTTCACATTGCAGAAGATGACAGTATTATTAATGCCCTGGACAGAGATTCCAGTCCAGTGACTATGCCCAACCACGATTCTTCCCCACATGGAAACCAAGTACTGTTGCCAAGGGAGGACGAGGAAAGTGAAAAGAGGGACTGTGGCACAGAACGCACCTGGCATAGCAGGGAGACACTGCCAGTCTCACTAGATAGTACTGGTAAGTCTGATTTCTGAAGTGTTTATTGGATCTTCACCCTGGAAATATTAAAGTACATAAGGTTTTCCATGCACAAAATTCTTACTTCTAATTTATCTAATAGAACCTGCTGATTAGACAGAGGAATATGCTACAGATGTTTTACATTCTAAATATTACGCATTATGCCATGATTCAACCTTTGTTTAATATATAGTTTGGTGGTACCTTTCAAAAGCCAAATGTATCTCTATAATCCAGAGGTCAGACTCATAAAAGTGCTCTGCTGTCAGTTTTATGAATCTTGTACTTACCTGATGTGTTGAGTTTAATTAAAGAATAACATTGGGGAGTAGTGCAGATGCAGTTATTGTTGTTTAATTAAAGCAAAACAACATTACTTTACCATCTTGTTTAACACTGAGTTCTGGTTTCTGTGAAGTGATATGAAAAACTCTTTAGCTACTAATTCCTGCCAAGTGAAGATCTACAAATGAGAGGTGCAGAGTGGAGGTCAGTGCCACCTCCACTTAAGACTTGCTTAAACAAAAATCTTAAACAAACTTCAATTCCATCCTGTGATGTTGAGATCAACATACTTTAATATCAAATGTTAAAAGAACACAATTTAGTTTATTAAATACCTGCAGTTTTGCAATCATGGAATGTCATACTCATGATCCTACTGTGGGGGAGAGTCATCTAATGTGAAATGTAGAGTAATAAATTCTCTTAGAATTTACTTGAAATTCACTTAATTTGTTGGTCCATTTATTTGCTGAATGCTGAATTTGAAGCTCCAGTACCTCATCAAAGCATTCAAATAACAGTTTTTTTAGTGAGTTTGCCATATACAGTATAGAAAACAAGTATAAGAATGCAAGAAAACAAATCCAGACTCTTAAGAGCCTTTGAAGCAGCCTTACCCTTTTACAGATCAAACAGCTGCAAAGAATTATTATTAAATTGAATTATTTTTCTTTGTTTCTGTTGTTCTGTTTTGGCTTTTTAAATTGGGAAATATAGATGACGTTTGCAAGGGTGCCATCCGGAGCAATCGCTGAGACTTAGTGCAAGACCAAAGTCAGTGAGAATGAACACACACATTGTAGCACCTTATGTTGATAACTATCTGTTACTTACATTTCCTTACACTCTGATTCTACAAATCCTCCTGAGCTTCAGTTGGTATCATCAAGGTTCAGTGGTAAAATTGGTGTTTAAGAAAAAAGATTGTTTTTACAGGCTGTGGCCAGAGATAATACATCTTTAAGAAGTATTCAAAGACTGGCTTGGGAATACATTTGCCTAAGAGTATACATATAAACGAGATTACTTAGCCAGTGTTTCAAAACTTGCTGGGAAGTCCTTAGCCTAAAATATAAGTTCTCTATGCCACAATAGCAGGTTTGATGGTTGGGGCACATCAAGTGGGCAGTCTGTCAGCCATCTGTCTGCTCATGTTCCCACCACAGTTTTGCCAGTGGTAGTGTTTTCTTGCCAATGGAATAATTGAGGTCCTTGAATGGGCAGTTAGTGCCCTCTGATTAAGAAGCTGCTGGATTTGACCAGAGGTAGGAGAGTCCCAAGGTAAGCAGCCAGCCCTCTAGATTTCCCTGTTCTGTCTGCTGTGCAAGGGAATCCCTCCTTAATGAAGAGCCATGCATAGGGGAGGCCGTGGCCTTGTGGTATTGTCACTGGTCTATTAATTCAGGGACCCAGGTAATGTTCTAGGGACCTGGGTTTGAATCCTGCCATGACAGATGGTGAATTCAATAAAAAAATAAATCTGGAATTAAGAGTCGACAGATGACAATTGTTGATTGTTAAAAAATCCCATCTGGTTCACTAATGTCCTTTAGGGAAGGAAACTGATGTCCTTACCTGGTCTGGCCTACATGTGACTCCAGACTTATAGCAATGTGGTTGAGTCTTAACTGCCCTCTGAGCATTAAGGTTGGGCAATAAATACCCGCCTAGGCTGCAATTCCTTCATCCCATGAATGAATAAAATGTAGTGTATTGCTGTCCTGTCCTTTCTATAGTTTTCTCAAAACCTAGGCCTTCATACCCTCTGTCTTGGGCTTGGCTCAAGCTCAAAACATTTACAGAGTTGATCAAGTATGGCACGGTGGCTCAGTGGTTAGTACTGCTGCCTCACAGCGCCAGGGACCCGGGTTCAATTCCCACCTCAGGCAACTGTCTGTGTGGAGTTTGCACATTCTCCCCATGTCTGCGTGGGTTTCCTCTGGGTGCTCTAGTTTCCTCCCACAGTCCAAAGATGTGCAAGTCAGGTGAATTGGCCATGCTAAATTGCCCGTAGTGTTAGATGTGTTTAGTCAGGGGTAAATGTAAGGGAATGGGTCTGGGTGGGTTGCTGTTTGGAGGGTCGGTGTGGACTTGTTGTGCCGAAGGGCCTATTTCCACACTGTAGGGAATCTAATCTAAATGCCTCTTCAGGCCCTGGGTGCAGTACCACCTGTAGCTACCACTAGTAATGGTGCGACTGGTACTAGAGAGCTGTAGGTCTCTAATTGTCTGGCAGCTCTGTGAAGTGGAACCTCCTATCCTGAAAGGCAGAAATCATGTCTTTGATTTGCTGTTTTTCTGCTTGGCAGGTTTGCCCTGACATTTTTCGATCTTTCTCTTGACTATCTTTCTCTCTACCTCTGCACTCTCTCTCTATACTTTGCACTTTCTCTGTCCTCTTCCATTTCCCTCCTTCCACTACAGGTTGACAGGATGGCGGAGTGGCGGAGTGTTGAGAGAAACCAGGGATTAGACCAGAGGATCCGCGTGTGTGTGTATGTGTGTGTTGTGTCATGTCATGTCATCATGTCATGCTGGGTTGACTGAGATAACTGTCTATGGGGTTTCAGGCTGAGGAGCATACATTTGGGAAAAAAACATAAACATAATAAGTGAATGCAAACCTTGCATCTTGGAAGTGATGTGCCATGCAAAATCCTGACTCCATAAATAACAAGACTCAGTACTTTAAAAACACTGTACATCCAACATGGTGATAGTCATAGGTATGTGATATCAATCACCATGATTAGATAGCATTCCCTACTACCAACAATTTGGGTGTTACTATTGACCAGAAATTCAACTGGAGTTGCCATATAAACACAGTGTCTACAAGAGCAGATCAGAGGCTAGGAATACTGCAACAAGTAACTCATCTCCTGATCCCCACATTATTTGTCCAAAATCTGCAAGGCACAAGTCAGGAGTGTGTGCAACACTCCCACTTGCCTGGATGAATGCAGCTTCAACAACACTCATGAAGCTTAACACCATCCAGAACAAAGCAGCCTATTTTATTGGCACCACATCTAGAATTAACAACTTGAATCACCAAGACCACCATCACTTGCAAATGGAAGGACAAGTGCAACAGATACACAGAAACACCATAACATGCAAGCTCCCTTCCAAGCCACTCACCATCCTGATTTGGAAAGATATCACTGTTCATTCACTGTCACTGGGGCAAAATCCTGGAATTCCCTCCTTAGGGGCATTGGGGGTCAACCTACTTAGGTGGACTGCAGCAGTTCAAGAAGGCAGCTCAACACCACCTTCTCAAAGGTAGCTAGCGACAGGCAATATATGCTGGCCAGTGAGAGATGCCTATAACCCACAAGGGAATAATAATAAAACAAAATTTGCCCTGATGTGGTTTGTGATTTAAATTAACTTGTAAGAACTCACAACTATGTTTGGCTGTTTCGCTGCATAAGGGGATGAAGCCAAGGTGGGTACAAGATGCTCCACTTTGCCCTTATACTGACCTTTCTGTCCTTGGCCTTCAAATGAATCTCGTACTAAGCTTGAGGAACAGCACCTAATCTTTTGATTAAGCACTTTGCAATCTGCC
The DNA here is from genome assembly GCF_037043375.1 of Chiloscyllium plagiosum. NCBI lineage: Eukaryota > Metazoa > Chordata > Chondrichthyes > Orectolobiformes > Hemiscylliidae > Chiloscyllium > Chiloscyllium plagiosum. The sequence continues at coordinate 88,202,000 of NW_028270145.1, read as the reverse complement.
AGACTCAACACACGAGTTGGAAAGTTTCAGGCTAAAATCTCACCCCCATTTTATTTCCTTTCTCTTTGCAGGTTTCAGTTTTACTCTCGTTTCTGTCTTGCTTTTGATTTTGGACGGCAGCTGTTCACTATTCTGACATTCACACCTCCTTCAGAAACATCTTTTGTTTCCTCACTTGTCCCGTTATCGCTCCCTTTGGCCTTGCTCCTTTGTCATTTAATCTGCCTGTCTTTCACCCTACCACAGGACTTATTGTTCTTTTCCTACCCTTTCCTTTTTCATTTGCTTAAAATGATTACATTTCTAATTTTCACAGTTTTGATGAGGTCATCAACCTGCAACGTTAACTGTTTCTTTCTCTGAAGATACTGCCAACTGGTCAAGTATTTCCGGCTTTTCTGTTTCAATTCAGATTTCCAGGCATTTCAGTATTTGTTTTTTTGGGTTCATATGCAAGTTCCACTAGCCATGATTTTGTCCTATGTATTGCATTGTGATTTTGCCCTACCTGAACTCCTTATTACTTTGACCATGTTGAACTGTCACCACTTAATGGTACATGTAAAATTACCATTTGGTGTTGAGGCTTCAGGTAATTCTGAACCTGTTTTATAATGAACAGATCAAAACCACTACAAAAATAAGCACAGAACAATACACAACAATAAAATGTGAAAAAGGAACTGATTAACAAGGAAGATCCAAGACCAGGAGCATTCTGTTAGCCAAAATGCCAAAATGATAGGGTCCTTGTGATAGGTGCTCAGAGTGTCTGACTGTTTGTAGATAGTAGACCATTTCAATGTTCATTGGTCAGCTGGGAGCTTTCATTTTGATCTTTCTTTTCAAAATAAGGTAGAGGAATCCTATTAGGGTTTGCAGCCACCTGGATTCAACACTGAGTTTAATTTCATATCATAATCTCACCAACATTTTGTTTCTCTTTGCAGGTTTTAGTTTTGCTTTCATTTTTTTCTTTTTGTTTTGGGATGGTAGCTGTTCATCAGGCTGACATTCACACCTCCTCTAGACACAGCTTTTGTTTCTTTGGTGTTCCCATTATCACTCATTTTGACATTGTTCCACGAGCTCTTTCTTTATTTAATGTATCTCATCTTTCTCTATATTTTTGAATTTTGGGTTGCAACTTGGTCCATTTGTCCCAGTGGTGATTTCAAAATATGATCCTCATGTTTTTTTTTATCTAATTTTTTTGTGAGTATGATAATTCGCTTGGGACACTACAATCCTGAACTTGTCCCTCTCCATCATCCCCAACCTTGACACCACACCTCAAGTCTTACCTGCCTGTGGCCCAGCTCACCTTTAGAGCCACCCTTTGACTGCCCTCCAGGCAAGTTGAAGAGGAACAGTGGTGTACAGTGTACAGTGGTGACACTATTTAAGAAAGGTGGTAAAGAAAAGCCAGGGAACTATGGACCAGTGAACCTGACATCGCTGGTTGTCAAGTTGTTGGAGTAAATCCTGATGGACAGGATTTACATGTATTTTGAAAGGCAAGGACTGATTAGGGATAGTCAGCATGACTTTGTGCATGGGAAATCATGTCTCACAAACTTGATTGAGTTTTTTGAAGAAGTAACAAAGCATTGATGAGGGCACAGAGGAGGGTGGTGGAGGGTTGTTTTTCAGACTGGAGGCCTGTGACCAGTGGTGTGCCACAAGGATTGGTGCTGGGTCCACTACATCTCGTCATGTATATGAATGATTTGGATGTGAGTTTAAGATATATAGTTAGTAAGTTTTCAGGTGACACCAAAATTGGAGGTATAGTGGACAGTGAAGAAGGTTACCTCAGATTACAACAGGATCTTGATCAGATGAGCTAATGGGCTGAGGAGTGGCAGGTGGAGTTTTATTTAGATAAATGCAAGGTGCTGCATTTTGGAAAAGCAAATCTTAGTAGGACTTGTACACTTAATGGTAAGATCCGGGGGAGTGTTGCTGAACAAAGAGACCTTGGAGTGCAGGTTCAAAGCTCCTTGAAAGTGGAGTCACAGGTGGACAGGTTAGTGAAGAAGGTGTTTGGTATGCTTTCCTTTATGGATCAGAGTATTGAGTACAGGAGTTGGGAGGTCATGTTGTGGCTGTACAGGACATGGATTAGGCCACTTGTGGAATATTGCGTGCAATTCTGGTCTCCTTCATAATGAAAGGATGTTGTGAAATGTGAAAGGGTTCAGAAAAGATTTACAAGAATTTTGGCAGGGTTGGAAGATTTGAGCTAGAGAGAGAGGCTGAATAGGCTGGGGTTGTTTTCCCTGGAATGTCGGAGACTGAGGGGTGACCTTATAGAGGTTTATAAAATCATGAGGGGCATGGATAGGTTAAATGGACACCATTTCCCTGGGATGGGGGAGTGTAGAACTAGAGGATATAGGCTTAGGGTGAGAGGGGAAAGATAATAAAGGGACCTAAGGGACAACTTTTTCACAAAGAGGATGGTGCATATATGGAATGAGCTGCCAGAGGAAGTGGTGGAGGCTGATACAATTACTTCATTTAAAAGGATGGGTATATAAATAGAAAGGGTTCAGAGGGATATGGGCCAAGTACTGGAAAGTGGGACTAGATTACGTTAGGATATCTGGTCAGCATGGACAGGTTGGATAGAAGCATCTGTTTCTGTGCTGTACATCAGGATGACTCTAAAGCTTTAATGTTAATGAGGTCTGAGTTTCTCCACAGCTCTACCAGTCAACTTTTGAAATTGTCAATCATACTTCTTCTCCACATGCAAGTGGCCATCAAATTGTGATTCCTGGTCAAAACAGCCTGGTGACAGAAAGTATATGAAGTCTAGGAGATGGCCTCTTCGGATTGTAAACCCAGAAATAACCACTTATAAGAAAACAGGAATAAACAAAACTTGCAATCGAAGAAGAAAGATATTCTTGATTTTTGGTAACTTAGCTCTGTCATCAAAACAGGGGCTGAAGATAGTAAAAGTTAAAGACAATTCTAAATCTGTGTTCCAGCCAATGCTGTGTTTGACTTTGGATCACTATTTGAAGAACGTTCATGAGTTTGCACACGTCATTGCAGTTTCTGGATGAATTCTCCAAAAGAATATGACCACATCCATCTGAAGCAAAAAGTCAGGGTGTAAAGCAAATTATCAAATGGCAGTTGCATCACTGACCACCCGAGAAAGAGAAGTAGGTGACCTCTGGGATATTTCAAAACCACTTTAAAAATGAATAGCTGGTAAGGACTGAGAACACATACACCAGTCATAGAGTCATAGAGACATACAGCATGGAAACAGAACCTTCAGTCCAACCTGTCCATGCCGACCAGATATCCCAATCCAATCTAGTCCCACCTGCCAGCACCCTGCCCATATCCCTTCAAACCCTTCCTATTCATATACCCATCCAAATGCCTTTTAAATGTTGCAATTGTACCAGCCTCCACCACTTCCTCTGGCAGCTCATTTCATACATGTATAACTCTCTGTGTGAAAAAGTTTCCCCTTAGGTCTCTTTTATATCCTTCCCCTCTCACCCTAAACCTATGCCCTCTAGTTCTGCACTCCCCCACCAGAGGGAAAAGACTTTGTCTATTTATCCTATCCATGCCCCTCATGATTTTGTAAACCTCTATAAGGTCACCCCTCAACCACCGACACTCCAGGGAAAATAGTCCCAGCCTGTTCAGCCTCTCCCCATAGTTCAAATCCTCCAATCCTGGCAACTTCCTTGTAAATCTTTTCTGAACCCTTTCAAGTTTCACAACATCTTTCCGATAGGAAGGAGACCAGAATTACATGCAATATTCCAACAGTGGCCTAACCAATGTCCTGTAGCCGCTACATGACCTCCCAACTCCTGTACTCAATACTCTGACCAATAAAGGAAAGCATACCAAATGCCTTCTTCACTATCCTATCTACCTGCGACTCCATTTTCAAGGAGCTATGAACCTGCACTCCAAGGTCTCTTTGTTCAGCAACACTCCCTAGGACCTTACCATTAAGTGTATAAGTCCTGCTAAGATTTACTTTCCCAAAATGCAGCACCTCGCATTTATCTGAATGAAACTCCATCTGCCACTTCTCAGCCCATTGGCCCATCTGATCAAGATCCTATTGTAATCTGAGGTAACCTTCTTCGCTGTCCACTACACCTCCAGTCATGAAGGAGGACTTGGGGAATACAGTTCAGACTGAATGGACCAGTGGTTCAGGCAGCTTACTGTATTGTTCTGCTCCTCAAGTAGCTCTGACAGAAATACAGGCAAATTACATCTGTCTTCAGAAGTCTTACCGGGGCACAGAAGAAGAATTATCTAGACTCAAAATGCGAGCTTCCTCTCCCTCCATGAATGCTGTCCGACCCGCTGTGATCTCCAGTATTGGTCGTTTTCAGTGCAGAGTTCAGCATCTGCAGTAATTTGCTTCTGCAGTGAGATATCAACCTGGTTTTATTGCTCCTGCCTCGGGTGTGCAGTGGTGAGAGAAATCTTGGTTCCATGAATTTGACCTTTATAAATGGTTGCCTGTACCTCTGAGGTTTGGACCAGAGGCTGGGGGCTAGATTAGACAACAGAACGGGTGACAAAATGGCTGCTTGTACATCTGTTTTCCAGTCTGGAGGCTGGATTAGAGGTCAAGGCAGTTGACCCCTTGAAGAATTGTGGAAGCAGCCAAGTCTGAAGGCAGGTTGCCTGAAAAGTCACTTCTGTCATTCTCACCATGTCAGAAAGCTAACAACTTCAGCCATCCAGGCTCCATGCCTTTCTTCATGGCATCACTGATCAGGACAATAACGTTCGGTTGTATGACATTTTGACAATTGCACTAGTGCCTAGGATATGTTAACTTTCAATGAGTCATCCTGTGATTTTTTTGAACTTCTGGCAGACATGTAGCAAGTTGTGTATGATGCACCCAAAAATCCAGAAATACATTCTCAGCAGACAAAACCCTCTGCTCAAAGAGCAAAGCCAAATACTTTGCTTCAGTATTAATGAATTTAGAATAAGATCAGTCGAAAACTGTTAACCTGGGAAGTTTGGCAATCAGTACTGTCGGAAAATCAAGCATGAGTCAGTCATTCAGTTTCTTGAATCTGCTCCCTGTTCAGTTAGACCATGAGTGAACTATATCTTAACTCCCGCAATGCACCTTAGTTCACTAAAAATTTATAGCTTTTCCTCACCAATATCCACAACTATACATATTATGAGTACTGGTCACAACAGTGAGCCAGAGAGCTTTAGCTAATATTTGTTATTCCCCCTACTGGGGGAATGTACCAAAGTAATATTTCCTGTAAAATACATTAAAATCATGGAAAATCAGATTTATGTTTAAGGGAATGCTGTAGTGGGTTAGAGAAGGATAGAATGTAAAAGCTGTTCAAAATATTTGATGCTGCAAATTTAAAGCTGTAGATTTTATGCCAGGTGTTGAGAATTTGATCATTCAAAATCTTGTGCAGATTTACTTTTTGTGCTCAAAGGTTTGTCAATATTAAAAACAAACTCTTCTGTAAAGATCATTCACATTAAATTTATTTTGGTTTCTAAGGTTTTAACTCTTAACAGAGAGTTGAAATGTAATAAAGAAATAACTGAGTGCAGTAGAAAGATAAATATGTTTAATTAGGGTGGAAGATGATTGCTAAAGGAAATGCAACTCCTACAGAAGGCGCTAACAATTTTAAATTAATCTTTTATATTGAATCCCTTTTTCATGTCCAGTGAGAATGATTCCTCATGTTGTTAACCATTTATATATTTTCAGACCCTATTTTTTTTTCAGTATGAATTACACACAGCAGTTGGAATCATGTGTTGCAAGCTAAGTTGTTTGATGTGAAAAAAAACATCATTTGCTTTGCTGCTGTTGTGAAGTCCTGAGAGGTTCCATAAATACAGTCTATACACAGGACATAAGGTGTTCCCTATGTTACAACAGAACCTACGCTTCCAGTGAACTTTATTAGTTATAATGCTTAGGGTGTCCAGAGGTTGTGTAAAATGCGTCATGAATGCAAATCTTGACTTTTTCATATAAAGTATCAAGTTAACTTTGTGGGAGTGTTTTCTGGCAGTAGCACTTTGAGAAGATTCAGTTCTCCAAATCTCAGTTTATGTCCACATGTTAACCTCTTGAAGTAATAATGCCCCATGGAAAGCTCCCTTCTACATTTCACTGACCTACACCTAAAGCTAGATTAATTCTTCTATTTATCGAAGTTGGTTGTTAAAACCCTGAGTCCTTGCTAGCCTTTTCACTTGAGGTGACTTCCGTTATCATGTGTTAGATCACTTTCACAAGTGAGTCCCAACTCCTGCTTATAAGTGTCGATCCAAGCTGTGAAAGTAAAGTAAGAGTAGCAAATGTGTCATGAGAAATAGAAAGCTATATCTGCTGACTCTGAGGCTAATTGAATTTATACAAACTCCAGATGATCGCCGTCAAATCATTAAAAGTAATATAATATTCCACCAGTTAGCATTTAATTGTAAAATATCAAGTGAACTAGGAAATAAACTAACTGATAGAATTATATATTTATGTACATAAGAATTATCTAACTCTTCAAGATGAAATAATAATAAAAACTTTGCAGTCTCGTGCAAAGTTGTTCTTTGAAAGGTAACCTTTATACTTGTTATCCTTTCTTTGGAGAATCTATTTTGCTTTTTCCTGCAAAGCTTCTAAACAGTTTGACTTTTCTGCGTCACAGAAAGTCCAGGGTTTCAATCTCTCATATGCCTATTGCTAGTTGCCATAACTTGATTTGATTTTCAGAACTGACACTTTGTTTTAAAAATAATTTGTTGCTTTAGCCAAAGAAATGGTTGTGATTGTCTAAAGGTTGTATGGCTGAGTTTACATTTCAAAAACAAGTTGCAACATAAGCAACGAATTTGATTGTAACAGCATTAACTCACAGCAGTGGACTTTCAACTTCATGTAAGTTGTGACTGGAATTAAATGTACAAACACCAAGAACAAACAAAAATGCTTCATTTTTTAAGAAAGCAACATTAAAGTACCAACTGTTTCTGTTATGTTTGTGATCTTAGTTTGACAGCTAATTTCATCCCATGCAATAATACTACGCACTTAGTTAAATTATCAAAATTTAAACAATGAGGTAAATCAAGAATATTGTTGCCATAACAGTACAGCAGTCAAAATTGGGAGATGCACAGAGGGGTGGCAGGATGCTAGAATCCCATCTCATTCCCACTTCTGTCAACAATAAGTTCTGGGAGGGAAAGTCCAAGCTTGACATTCCTGACCCAAGGTCTTTTGAGGCTTTTAAGTGGTCAATTAATATTCATTTTATGGCCACTTCAGGGTCTATTTCTGCCTGAGCTGCCATTATCTCAGTATATCGATGTGACAAGAGAGAGTTGGCCTAACCAACTGGTCAGCCAGTACGGGCAGGCTGTCAGCATGCTGGGGTTCTATCTATTTGCATTTATCTACATGTACTTGAGGGACTGGACATGGCAGGGGATGGTGCTGAGCAGCATTCTCTAGTCATATTTCAGATTAACATGGCTCGGCTCTCTGTGAGACTATTCCAACAACACTTAGCTGTTCTGTGATCACTTGTCCATCTTGAGAAACCCTATGGGTGTTGCACTAGATGTAGCTATCCTCCTCTGTGATATTGCTGATTCCTGGAGCTGCTTGCTTCTAACTGACTGGCAAATTCTTGTGCTCAGGATTTTCTCCATCAGGGTCTTAATACTATCAGAAAGCCCATCAGCAGCTGATTAAATGCCTGTCTATTGGAAAATCCAGCGGAATATCACACTAGGGAAAAGAGATGCATTTGGGTGAGGTGCAAGAAGGAGAAGGCCTATGTGAGGGAGGTGGCCAGGAAAGGTTGAGGGCAATGAAATTGTCAGCCATGATATCTGAGGTGAATTGCACTCCTTCCTATACACATGCCTATACACCTCTGTCCAGTTAGAAAATTATTTGCCATGGTATTGCCAATGCTGTTAATAGACAGCTTCTTTTTGGTGCATGAGAGTATTAACATCTATTTTGGGAAAATATTATAAAAGCAAGCATTTTAGAGATATATAATATGATCAAGCAGAGTCAACATGGCTTCATGAAAAGGAGAGATTACGCCTGACACAAATTTACAAGACCGCATTTAGAATACTGTGTACATTTCTGGCCGCCACATTACCAAAAGGATGTGGACGCTTTGGAGAGGGTGCAGAGAAGGTTTACGAGGATGTTGCTGGTATGGAAGGTGCTAGCTATGAAGAGAGGTTGAGTGTGTTAGGTTTATTTTTATTAGAAAAAAGGAGATTGAGGGGGACCTGATTGAGGTTTACAAAATCGTGATGGGTATAGACAGGGTGGATAGAGACAAGCTTTTTCCCAGGGTGAAGGATTCAATAATGAAAGGACATGCTTTCAAGGTGTGAGGTGGAAAGTTTAAGGGGGATACACATGGCAAGTACTTCACACAGAGGGTGGTGGGCATCTGGAACGCGTTGCCAGCAGAGGTGGTAGAGGCAGGCATGGTATTAGACAGTACATTTGGATTGGCTCAGGCTTGGAGGGCCGAAGGGCCTGTTCCTGGGTTGTAAATTTTCTTTGTTCTTTCTTCTTTGTTCTTTCTTCTTTGTTCTCTTTAAGACTTCTTTGAGGAGATAACAAGCAGAATAGATAAAGGGGAGGCAGTGGATGCAGTAGATTTGGATTTTCAGGAGGAGTTTAACAAAGTATCACGTGCTAGGCTATTTACTAAGACAATTCCTTGAAAGTAGAGTCAAAGGTAGATAGGATAGTGAAGAAGGTGGTCAGAGCATTGAGTATAGGAGTTAGGACATCATGTTACAGCTGTGCAGGACAGTGTTGAGGCCACTTTCGGAATATTGCATGCAATTCTGGTCTCTTTCCTATTGGAAAGATGTTGTGAAATGTGAAAAGGTTCAGAAAAGATTTACAAGGATGTTGCCAGGGTTGGAGGATTTGAGCTGTGGGAGAGGCTGAATCGGCTGGGGCTGTTTTCCTCAGAATATTGCAGGCTGAGAGGGTGACCTTATAGAGGTTTATAAAATCATGAGGGGCATGGACAGGGTAAATAGGCAAGATCTTTTTCCTGGGGTGGGGGAGCCCAGAACTAGAGGGCATAGATTTAGGGTGAGAGGGGCAAGATATAAAACGGACCTAAGGGGTAATGTTTTCACATAGAGGGTGGTGTGGTATGGAATAAGTTGCCAGAGGAAGTGGTGGAGGCTGGTACAATTACAGCATTTAAAAAGCATCTGGCTGGGGATATGGAAAGGAAGGTTTTTGGAGGGATATGAGCCAAGTGCTGGCAAATCAGACTAGATTAGGTTGGGATATCGGCATAGATGAGTTGGACAGGAAAATCTGTTTCTATGCTGTACATCCCTATGACTGTATGACTCTTAAGTGCCCATAGTGTTAGACATAGTCTATTTTCATTGCCAGAACTTTGGCTAACTAATAGAAGACAGAGATTTGGCATAAGAGATGCATTTTCAGGATGGCAACCTATAACTAATGGAGTGCCACAGGGATCAGTGCTGGTGCCATAGTTGTTTACAGTATGTTAAAGATTTAGATGGGGAAAGAGAATGTACTATACTGTCGCAAAGTTTGGGGATGACATGAAAATAGGTGGGAAGGCAAGTGGTGAAGATGACTGGTTAAGCGAGTGGATGGAAACTTGGCAGTTGGAATATCATGTGGATAAATGTGAGGTTATGCAGTTTGGCAGGAAGAACAGAGGAGATGAATATTATTTAAATGGAGAAAGATTCCAAAAAGCTGCAGGTTTTTGATTAGAAAGGGGATGATAGATTATGGGCAGGAGACTGGGGTTGAGAAACATAACAGCTATGATCTTGATGGACTGAATGGCCTAATTCTGCTTCTATATCTTACTGTTTTATTTTGGTCTTATAAACAGAAGGATTTGCAAATCCTCATGCAAGAAGCAGAGAAAGCTTGTATCCAAGTGCAGAAGGTAATAGTGAAAGCAAATGACATGTTGATCTTTATTTCAAAGGGAATAGAGTATAAAAGGAGGGAGGTTTTACTAAAAGACACTAATCAGACCACACCTGGAATACTGCAAATCATTTTGGCCCCTCCTGTAAAGAAGATAAACTGACATTGGAGACAGTCCAAGATTAGTTTCATTAGACTGTAACAAGGTATGGAGGCATTGTCTTATGAGATGTTGCGTAGGTTTGGCCTGTACTCTTTGGATTTCAGAAGAATGAAAGGTGACTTTACTGAAACATATAAGACTTTGGAGACTTGACAGGGTTGATATGGTAAGTTTGTTTCCCCATATGGGAGAGTTTAGTACCAGAGGGCATAATCTCCGAGTAAGCAATCACCCATTTAAAACAAAGATGAGAAGGAATTTCCTCTCTCAGGTTACGAATCTGTTGGATGCCTTGCCAAAGAGAACTACCAAGGCTGGGTCATGAAGTATATTCAAGGCTGAGATAGACAGATTTTTAGGAGTTAAGGATTATTGAGAAAAGGCAGGAAAATGGAGTTGAGGTTTACCAGATCAGTTGCGATTTCATTGATTGGCAGAGCAGACTGAATGGGTCAAATAGCCTACTTTGGCTTCTATGTCTAATGATTTTACAGGTGCATGGCATGGGTCAAAAGGTAAAGAATCTTCTTAAATGTTAATCAATGATGGCCTAAATAGAAGAGTTACTGCCTTTCAAAAGTAGTTAATTGAGTGATGTGCTTTGACATATTTAAAACAATAAAACACTGTATCATAGAAGTTTTAGATAATAGTGCCTTGAAAAATACATTAACTATAAATAATGTGATAGCTGATTTATAACAGTCACTGTTGGTAAAAAAGTGCTCACTGTTGAGCTTTGTACCTCCAGCTGGCAATTTTTCAAAAACCTTATTATATTGTATAATAAGCAATAATTTGTTGAGGTTTGAGATGTGATGAAGATCAGTTTAATATATTTTCAGTTATCAAAATGTTTTGCTATCCATTTTCTCATGTCAGCTTGATGGATCTGCTGAAAGGAGTGTCACCAAATACTTTTACTTGTCAAAATGCTTTGCTGTAAGATCTTCTATCCAACAAAAGTGAAGAAGATAGAAATCTTCTTTGAGAGTAATAACTACCTAAGACCATAAGACATAGGAGTGGAAGTAAGGCCATTTGGCCCATCGAGTCCACTCCGCCATTCAATCATGGCTGATGGGCATTTCAACTCCACTTACCCGCATTCTCCCCGTAGCCCTTAATTCCTTGTGACATCAAGAATTTATCAATCTCTGCCTTGAAGACATTTGGCGTCCCGGCCTCCACTGCACTCTGCAGCAATGAATTCCACAGGCCCACCAATCTCTGGCTGAAGAAATGTCTCCGCATTTCTGTTCTGAATTTACCCCCTCTAATTCTAAGGCTGTGTCCACGGGTCCTAGTCTCCTTGCCTAACAGAAACAATTTCCTAGAGTCCACCCTTTCCAAGCCATGTATTACCTTTTTTCTATCCTCTCTCCTTTCTGGCATTGGCTTCCATCACTGGCTTTTGCCTCAGATATTTCAAATAAAAGACTACAATGTAGTTCTCATTTTACTCCATTGGAAATCAAGCAAAGTTCACCAGTGCATTAACAGGTTGCCTGACTGTAGTAGATGTTGCAGTCAAACCCTAGTATTGTGTTTACCTGCTGTCCTCATATGGACATTGCCTGTAGAGACTGGAGTCCAGTCATTACAGATGGAAATCAAACTCATTCTTCTTTCCTGAGCTCAGAGAGCTTTAACCCATTGTAAAAATAATAATGGAAAAAAATGTACAGGATATTGTGGGAACAGGATGGAGAAAAGGTAATTACACACAAATGGGCAGTATAGTGTGTCAATTACTCTTTACCAGCGATGTCTCATTATACCAGATTAGTGCCTTGATCAGGTTCATGTTATATTGTGAAGTTTCTGTAACTTGTGATGCAACTTAGTAAGAAAGACATTACTGTTTGTCACTGTTACAGTTGATGCTGAGGGCTCTTGTGGAACAGAGCACTATGTGTGGATCAATCTATATGCAGGCTGCGCCTACATAATTAAAGGCATGGCAGTGTCACACAAGGCTAACTAATGCTTGGCAGTAATCCAGATTGCGAGTAAATACAATGGGCTTGTGAAAGGTCACCCAAGAGAACACGCATGACGCCCACTGCAAAGATGTCAAGGCAACATTCAAAGAAATGGTCAGGCACTAGATATTCAGTGGCCTATGTCATCACTTATGTACTAACCTTTTCTCTAGGTCAAAAGTAAACTTTAAATGCAAATAGGTAACAAACTTGTGACCATTCATAAAAAAAAAACGGTAATTGGAAACAAAAGCAGAAATTGCTCGAAAAACTCAGCAGGTCCGGCAGTATCTGGAGAAAGAAAGCAGAGTTTATGGTTTGAGTCCAGTGACCCTTCTTCAGAACACATTGTTCCAGCAATTTCAGTTTTTGTTTGTGACCATTCATGTCTGAAACAATGGGAAAGTCTAAAAATTGGCTTCAAACTTGGAATGGAAATTGATTGATTGATTGATCGATTGTTGTCACATGTACCGAGATACAGTGAAAAATGTTGTTTTGCATGTTCTACAGGTAGATCATACAAGACAGAGTCAACCAGGATAGAAGAACAGAGTTCAGAATACAGTGTCACAGGCACAGAGAAGGTGCAGAAAGAGAGATCAGAATTAACATTTGAGAGGTCCCAAGTCAAAAGTCTGAGAACAGTGGGGAAGAAGATGTTCATTCATATGTGTATGCAAATATTTATATCTTCTACCTGACAGAAAAGGATGGAAAAGAGTATAATCGGGGTAGGAGGGATCTTTGATTATGGTGGTTGTTTTCCCAAGGCAGCAAGAAGTATAGATAGAGTCAGTAGATGGAAGACTAGTTTGCATGTTGTATTGGGCTATGTTCATGACTCTCTGTAGTGCCTTGTGGTCTTGAGAAGACAGTTGCTATACCATACTGTGATGCATCCAGATGAGATGATTTCTATGGTGCATTTATAAAGGTTACTAAGAGTCCTTATGGACATGCCAAATTTCCTTAACCTTTTGAGGAAGTGGAGACATTGTGCTTTTTTGATCATCACGTCAACTTGGGTGCACCAGGATAATTTTTGGTGATCATCACTCCCAGAAACTTGATGCACTCCATCATCTCCACCTCAGCACCATCGATGCAGACAGGAGCTTGCCCTCCACTCCGCAGAATTCGGCCACGTAGTCGTGAATGTATAAGGAGTATAGTAGGGAGCTGAGTATGTTGACTTGCGGGGCACTGGTGTTGAGGATTATGATGAGGAGGTGTTGTCACCTGTTCTTACTGATTGCGGTCTATGGGTTGGGAAATCAAGGATCCAGTTACCGAGGGGAGGGAGCCAAGACCTAGGTCTTGGAGTTTATCGATGAGTTTGTTTGGAATTATGATGTTGAAGGTGGAACTGTCGTCAATAAGTAGGAGACTTTCATAGGTATCCTTCTTATCCAGATGTTTCAGAGATGAGTGCAGGGCCAGGGAGACGGCTTCTTCTGTGGACCTGTTATGCTGGTAGGTGAATTGCAAAGGATCAAGTCAATTTGGTAGGCTGGAGTGGACATGAACCATGACTAACCATTCAAAACACTTCATAATTATGAAGATCAGAGCTACTGGGTAGTAGTTTCCATCTTTGGCCGTTAACCTTATTTCGGCTAACACTTGGTGTAAATTGTTGATTACAATGAAAATCATTCACCCATTTACAAACCAGCCATAACTTGCATTAAAACGCTCAGTTGCAGCAGCAGAACAAAGCCATAGGCTGCATAAGGAATACCATGTGCAGAAAGTCATTGCTATCTGAGCTACCAAATAAACAGTGGCAAAGAAAATATCAAATATGTATCAGTGGTCCATATTCAAGGCCAAGATGTATCCATTTATACAGTCTCCTTCCCTGCTTGTCCAGAGTTGATAGAATGATAAATGTTCAGATCCATATTTTCTACAGTCACTAATATTTCTGATCGATGACAATTGGGACCTCTTTTACAGTTGTGTGATCTTTAGGTTTAATGGTGCTTTTCAGTAATATACAGGTAGCTGTTACATAAACTTTGCTTTCCAGCAAGCTGAAATACATAATCATAAATATGTAAGGACCTTTAATTATGATTCAGTGGGATCCATCTAATTAATTAGTTTTTATACAGAATTACATAGAATTTAAAGCACAGCAACAGATTATTCAACCTAACCAATCTATGCCGGAATGCATTCACTAACATTCCATTACATCACATCTTATCAAGAGATCAAATTTTATCTTGCTGTCCTAATATTGCTAGTTTCAGACGTTGGTCTTATGTAGTCTTTTTGTGTAACTTTAAGATTAAGCTACATCAACCATAATTTATGGTGGGTAAAATTAATTTTTTAGTCACATTCTTCGGTCCTCTGGCCTTTCCGAAGCTTGTACATCTATTTTGGTTTTGCTACTTGCTGTTCAACAGATCACCTATCAGTAGCCGACTGTTCTATTACCTTGCTAAACTCAATATATGAAATACATTAAGCTTCATCCCTCATCAAACCATTCACTCTTTGGGAAATAGTCAAACATTTTTTTTAACACTTCAGATAGTATGAACAAAATCATGCAACTGTTTCTTTTAGGAACACGTATATTTAAATGACTAATTACAAGAACTTCCAACTATTTTATTCACCTTCAGAAGCCTGTATGAGGAGCTCATGGAGTTATTGTCACTAAAATTGAAATCATTAATTGTTTTGGATTCTTTATTTCCTCTTGCCTATTTAGCCAGTCTTTATTGGCCCTTTACCTTAATCCTTATCTAACGTCTCCTGTCTTTCTTTAAACCCTCTCTGAACACAACTTGTCTGCTAAACTCATTTCCTGCACTTTTTGAACCTGTGTTCATTAAACCTCTGACTAATCAATTTTGTTTCCCTGCCATCATGCTAGATAATATCGCATCTCTTTCAAATCTGCCCTTACTACCCCACCAACTCCTTGAAACACTTTGATCAGTCCATAGAAATATTGTAACAGCTCCAAACTCCTTTCTTTTCCCTCACATTCCTGAATATGTAAATCACTTCCCAAAGTCGTCATAATTTTACCCAAATAGACCCTAAATTCCTGAATTTTCTTTCTAGATCTTTCCACTTATTTAACTTATACTTTTTCATACCTAACTCAAAACTTGCCACTTTAATCAAACATTTGGTCCCATTACCCTCTTATCTCCTTTTGCCTTAGTGTTACTTTTTGTGTTATTGCGCTTCTGTGAAGCATTTTGTATTTTCGAACTACAGAGGAACTATATAAATGCAAATTGTTGTTGTTACCTCTGCATTCTCATGTGGAACCTCACATTCTCACTCCACTTGGTTTCTGAAAATTAAATATATTTCGAGAGTGTAGTTTTCAGAATCGTAATACCCTGTGAGAAATCAAGATATTGATCAGGTTTCTGTGGCTACTTGCAAAAGTACAGTGTAACATTTGGAAAGTAACTGCCAGAGATCTGCATTTGTGATTCCTTTCTGAGCTAGGAATTATTTTATCCCCAGATACCTGAAAGAATGGCTATTGTGGCATTGATCTTCGGATGTTTCTTTCAAAGCATTAGATTGTATAGATCAAATAAAATGACTGAAATATAGGCTGACTGGTAAAAACCTAGGTGAGGACACCAAAAAGTGAATGCTCAATATTAAATCCCTCCCATATAAAGTCACAGACCCTTGCCTTGCCCTGATTGTGAGATACTGCATGCCCTATAATTCAGGTGCTAACTTATTTAAAATTCTCCCATCCCACAACATAGATGCTGCCCTAGGTTAGAGTATTTTAACTTTGTTACTTATAACTCCATTACTACTGCCCACTCTCTCTCAACCTCCCAAACATATACCCCCTGCCAGCCATCTCTTACTTCACCTTTGACCAATTGCTGCCAGGCTGTCAAATCTTTTTCGTTCCCGTGCCCACTCAACAAAATCCTTTCCCCATAGCACTAGCTCAGGTTGCACTCCCTTTCAGATCCCTTGTCTCCCTTTATCTCTCTCGCTCCTGTGTTACAATACTTTGTTAGCAGGAAATAGGTTCTCAGCTGAAGAGCATAGTTGACCTGCTCGAGTTCTTACTGTTCCTTCCGGTTACAGCACAATAAAAGTTTTGTGTTTTGAATTGTCCTTGACATTCTTTTATCCCACAATGGGTGGACAGAGTGTGCTGGAAAACATGACATCATTATCACTGACAGGCGCTCAAATAAATCACCTGCGTGTCTGCTCCTTTTGCTTATTCAACCCTTCTTATCCAGAGAACCGAGCACTACTTCTATGAGATTTCTTCCATGCACGTTAGACAATAACACATTATGATTGTTTTCACATGTATTAGTTTCATTACTCTCCCTTAATTATTTTTAATAAAAAAAATCCTTTTATGGATTATGCTGTTTGAAAATCATAGCAACAATCCATGGCATGCAAAAAAAAATACAAAAAAGATCATTGGTTTCTCGGCTGTTGTCTGAGTGGTGAGAAAATATGAAGTAATGTTAAGCCATCAAGATTTTTGTTATCTGTCATCTGTGCTGTGTTATTTACATTGATTGTTCTGAACTTAAAGATAGGAATATGTAAAAGTGCTGGTATTTTCTTTTAAACCTGCCTCCAGGGACCAACCAAAGGGATACTGCTTCTTTTACATAGTCTGTTTTGAGTCTGATTTGTTTACAAGGCCATGATTGTAGCAGTTTTAACTAAAGGTGCCACACAGTCTATGCAACTGCAACAACAAGACTCGGTTCAAGAAAGCAATCTGTAAACATTGTTCCTATTTATGAATGTTAACACAGCAAACAGATAGTGCAGGACATTACAACTTCTCTCACCCTTTACCTAAAAATGACACAGAGGAAGTAAGTGAAGCAGAAATCTTGAGCATTACTGGTCTTGTGCAAAAAATAGTGTATGTCTTTTTCTCTCTCAGCTGTTTCAAGTGCCCTCAGGTGGAAAACTATGATGCTTATGACTCACGAGTCACATGAGATGAGCAATAGTACACCACAATAGTTACATTTCTAATGGTCTGTTCTCAAACAAACTTTAATTCAATGTATGCCTTTGAAAGACTAGTTAACATTGTGGGGTTTGATTGTTTATTGAAATCTTTTCACTATCTATTTCTTACCCCTGTCTCCTTCCTATTGCTTGACAGTTCTCAAACCTCAGTTTCTTCACTGTTTTTCACTACTAGCTGAAATGTTGAAGGTAAATAAGTACTGGTCAGGCCCAGAATAGCTGAATTAATTTAAAAGGCCAGAACAAAGTAATTGTAGACTAGAGTTCAGAGCAATCTTTCCTATGTTTACTCAAAATGAATGCCTCACTTTACTGAGGGTTTGCTGTGCCTGGCACTCTGCCGATTATGATACCACAATTAAAGCTCATAAATACTTAGCTTCTTGTCATGTTCCTTTTCTCTGCAGAGGAAATGAAGGAAGAGTATGACACTATGGGGCCTGAACCCACACTTCAGCCGAGTAGAGGTAACGGTACAGGTGAGAATAACAACAGTTGTGTCTTATTGCTTCTGCACATAATGATATGTTTCTATAAAAGCCTCACTGTGAGGTAAAATTTACCACCTTTCTATAGCTTTAATGAGTGAAATTCTGCCCATTGTAAGTTGTGGTTCAGTCCAGATGGATTCACTATGGCCTGAACTTTGTCTTCATATCTTTTCCAACCAATATTCTCTCCCTGTCCCAGCTTCAACTTAACCAAGCAAGTGGGTTCAGTTTCTTGTGTGTGGTTTGAAAGCCACATACGTGGTAATGTTTGAATGTCTATAGCCTCTGCAGTCTAAATTGGCTTTCTTAAAAATGCAAACACCAATAAATTAAATAGTGGACAGTTATGAAGCTGAGTCCCTTTAATTCTGATCTAAGCTGTTCAAAGCTATCCTGGGTAAATGCAACAACTGAGTTAATTGGGGGTGACCTCATTCCTCCAGCCATGTGTTCATGGGCATACCGAGAATTTTTCCCACCTGATAAAGAACTTTTGTGAAAGCCATGGCACAGCATTATTGAAAAGCTCACAGTGCTAATGCAGGTGGTTACTTTAGTAGGTTTGAATGCTTTTTTTTTCAGTTCATCAAGGTGTTTTCCAGAATGCAAATCAAAGTTGCAACATTGAACCACAGAGACATACGTTTCAGTCTAAATTTAACTTCAGATGGGAACTTTACCAGTAGCTGGTTGCACTATGACATATTTTGCTAATCTCGTGAAAACTGGTCACAGGTTTTGAAATAAACAGAACCAACTAGCTAAGCTGTTTCTGAATTTGCAAGAGCATCAAAATCTAAAGATAAATGTAAATAGATATTTTAAGTCTCTTTCCACCCGTAAACCATTATTTAGCAGGTGTGTTTCCACATTTCCTCAAATCTTCAAAGCAATGGCACATCATCATATAACAAGCAAAATTTAATTGCAACATTTTGTCAGCTGAAATGTTTATATTTTTATCCTTCCATAACTTTATTCTGTAATAGACTAAACTGCATAATTTCAATGTTAGTTCAAAAATTATATGTATGGAAAATGTATAAAATATGATACTATTTATTTGTTTAAAGTTCATGTAGGAAATGCATTTCACAATCATCTCTTTTATTACTTCATCCCTTTAGACTGATAAATGATTGGCTGTTTTAGTTTTGCAATCCTCAGCTGGACTGTGTATTTGTGGTCCAGCTTCCATTTTATTTTAGGCTCACGGCTACCGTTTCGACTATTCTTCTAAGCCTTCTGGTACTTTTGGGTGCTGGATCCAATGTTCTGAATGTATAAGCAAGGGCGGTTAGATTTAGGTCTGCCATTCCATTTTATCATAGATAAGTACACTTGGATAGGAACAAATAAACAAATATATTCTGTCTCTGAAGTCTTGATTGGGTCATGACTCAAGGACTGTCAGTATTTATGTGTATAGTGTCCATATTGACCTTGGAAATGAAGTAGTACAGTACGACAGCCTCTAAATACTGTAAAGAAATATTGACCTAGAATATGGGGCAGAGACTGCAATGTATTGTGGCCATTTTTCAATGGCACAAAACATCCCAATTTTGTCGGATTTGTGGCCAGTCAATGTAGCCTGTTAAATCCCATGCATAAATTCACTTTTTCTATTGCTTGAAAGAGGTTAAAGCCACTTCAGTGTATTGATATAGTGGCCTATCACTCACAAGCTCCCCTCCATTAAATATGCTATTGATGGCCTGAAATACTAGATCCGTGTTCGGGATTCTTCAGAGGTCCCTGTGCCAACCAAGTAAAGGGAGCCTAAAAACAACAGCAACAACACAACAGGAAGCTTGACACCAAGTTAAAGCAATCTGCTTGATTGGCACCACATCCACAAATGTCAACTCCCTCCATTACTGCCACTCAAGAGCAACAATGTGTAATATTTACAAGATGCAAGGCAGAGATTCATCAATGATTCTTAGATGGCGCCTTCTATACCCACAGCCACTTTCAGTTACAAGGATGAGGGTATCAAACATGGGAAAACACCACCTGCAAGTTCCTTTTCAAACCACTCACTATTCTGACTTAGAAATGTATTGCCATTCCTTCACTGTTGCTGAGTCAAAAATCCTGGAATTCCCTCCCTAATAACATTGTGGATATATTTACAGCATATAGACTGTAGCAGTTCAAGAAGGCACCTCACCACCACCTTCACAAGGTCAAGGAGAGACAGGCAATAAATACTGCCCAGTCTGTGACACCCAGTTCCCACGAGTGAATTAAATAAAATCTTTCTGTGAAGTGAGAAGGAGCATAAATGCTCTATATCCAAGTCCATAGTCTTCCCAATCACACCATGATACCATTTACTAACTCCTGACACTCAGTACTTTCTCCATTAGGCCCCCTCTCCCCACCCCGATCAGACCCTCCACGAGAGCACTGCTGGTCATTTTTCTGCCTAACATGTAAGTGCCAGACAATCTATCTGCCTGTGCTATTATTGAGCTGGCCACTGAAAAATATAGGAAGAAGTTTGGGTAACTCTTTGGGAAATTACCTGGCTTCAACTTGGCAATTCCCCTCGATAAATCAGGAATTCACCATGAAAGAATGTTGTTATTCATGAAAACACTGGGTGGGAAATTCACTTTGTAATTTTCCATTTTTTGGGGTTGCTTCTGGTTCCAAAACACTATCAGGAGCACTTGTACACTTCTTATTTACAGCATTTAAAAGACATTTGTACAGGTACATGGATAGGAAAGGTTTCAAAAATGTCAATTTTCTTGCTCCTCAGATGCTGCCTGACCTGCTGTGTTTTTCCAGTACCACACTCTCGACTTTGAAGGATATGGGTCAAATGCAGGCAAATGGGACTAGTTCAGTTTAGGAAGCCTGGTTGGGCTGAAGAACCTATTTCTATGCTGTACATCTCTATGACTCTACTCTCGGGCAAACTGAGCCAGCACCATATTGTTGAGGATATTTGCACCTATGAAGTGGGAAGGATGTCTACGAGCAGTATTTAAAGTCTTCATTAGGCTGGGTCCTTACAAGTTTGGCATTAATTGATCAATTTTACTGTGTTTCTACCAGTGAGCGTTGCTTTCTATTGTCCTTTTAAGTTGCAAAAGACTATATGGCATCTATTGAAGGATGTTTAGCTGACTACAACTTTTCTACACAAATCAGTTGCTCTCAAACTTGGCTACATGAGTAAGCAATCTGTTTGGAATGCAACATGGTAGGGAGAATGAACAGAATCAATACAGAGCAAGACAAGTTCCTGGAAGAGGGAGAAGGAGAAGAGCTGTTAGCAGAAGAGACCAAATCCACCCTGAGTGTTCAGGGAGCAATCCTCTAACCTGAATCTCAGTTAGGTGTTTGGGATGTCTGCATGTCAATAAGGAGATCCTCACTGAAATCTGATGTTTTCTGCAGCCATAACTGGAATCTAGGTAGTGGTGAGTGGGTGAAGGGGAGTGGGTGTGGGGTGGTTAGTGATGAAGGAGGATGAATTACTGTCTTGTTCCATGCAACTACTGCTGAGTCACCGCCTCAGCAATCCCAGTCACCTCTGAGATCAGATTTATGGACTAATGTGAGATCTGTAAGTGATGGTAATGCATATCCATTGATCGTTTTCTGTAGGCTGCCCTATCAGGTTTCACATCTGAAGCCTTGGCACTGGAACCTATGCAAGCGTTTACCAACTGGTAAACCCTTGGTATCACACCACATGCAGACTTTTTAAATTTAGTTTATCTTTTAAGATACATATAGTACTTATCTGTTATGGTGACGGAAAGTCTGATACCAAGTCACAGTGCAATGCCTTCTTATTGTTGCTCCATTGCCTGGCTTGCTTTAATTCTTGAATATCTGAGAGGAAAAAGGTATACGGGTCAGTTTGTGGAAGAGCAAGGTTGGACAGGTAGGTGAACATAAGAAATGCATTCTTATATCATTTGTAATTTTTAGGACTAAGTGAGATGGGAGAAATTAAGTCTTGACATCTGGTCAATATCATCTCCTCTGTGGGAATTGCACTTGTAGATATGCTTTCCCCCGCTATGGTTCGCTCCTGATGCCTCCATCATTGTCCGAAGAGAGGAAAATAATTGCTTAGTAGTGCAGAACTTCATTAAAAAAAAAAGCATGTAATTGTAGCTTCATTAAAAAAAAGGCATGTAATTGTAGCTTTCCATCATTAGGCCAGAACTTCATTCTTGCATCTCAGGAAAATATTTTGCTGAGTATCTTTGCAAACATATTGGCTGTGATTGTCCAACATGTAAGTAAGAGTGTGAGTCTTGCAGCACTGATAGTTTGTGAGAATGAGGTAAAGCATATGAATGTTAAGTATGAGGCCTGATTGACATAATGACAGAAATTATTTGTAGGTCTGTGATGGTAGGGCCTTGAACAGGCTGAAATGGTTGGTGTAATTCGTAGACTATGAAATTTGACAATGCATTCACTGTCCTTGACCACTCATGTCAAGGTCTTTGAATTTCTTGTGGCACTGCATATAGTTCCTCAGGCTTAACTCCTGGTATCAACTTTCATGGTTACCTGCTCTGTCTGCTTGCTGTGTGTCTGGAGAACATCCTTCTCCTACAGATACAAAACATTGCTCTTCTTTTCCATATCCTCCACTAAACGCCCTGCATTTAGCATTCAAAAAAAAAATCCATGATGCCTGCTCTTACCTAATGTGACATTTCCCACTCATTCTCAGGTTAGTTTCTCTTCACATATGAATCTGGTGTAAACTATTTCTCTTTTCCACGCTGTGGGCTAGCTCTAAGCAATGGGGCCACTCATGATATTGTTCTCCTGTTGATACAGACAGTTGATTAATAATTTGTTTTGCATTTGGTGGACATTTTAAAAAGAAAGGCACACAAAGTTGGCTTGTAGGCAAACAATCGTGCATTTTGATCCACATGCTAATTTTCAGGTTTCTATTTAAATTTCCCCCATTATGTCAGACTACTGTAAAGAACCACTACAATGTGTCAATATGCTGCCTTACATTATCGATTACACCACAAACTTGAAGTTACTCGACTGCAGGGAAACCCCTCTTTCTGAAAGCATGGAAGCTCTAGGTTGTCAGATAGTTTATGAAATACATAGTTTCTTGTTATCAATGTTTTTCTTGTTAAATAGCACCTAGGTTTCCAATGTAAGTCTGAAATGTCTGTAACAAAAAAAAAATTCAAGGAAAAACCCTGAAAGATAACAAGGCTGAGGAAAACAGAAGTAAAACTTGGCATGCCAGCAAGTCAGGCAGTTTAGGCTTGTAATCAGCATGTACCAATAAGGGCCTGTCATTTCCTGGCTAATGAAGGCTGTGGTTTTATTTGCTTTGTTTGTGATTATTTCAGCTATCTCCACCTAACAGTTAGAGTTCCCACAAGAGCTAAACAGTATGGGGAAGCAGAAATTCCAAGTAAAATTGCAGTCTTTCAGAACTGTGTATTGTAACTTGAGAGATGCCAAGTCACTCTGGGTTGTAGAGAAAGATTGGACTGTGGGTGACTGACATTCTTTTCTCTCCTTCCTTCCCTCAATATATTATTTTAGGAAAGACTGTAGATTGCACATCAGATTTTGAAGAGTATTTTGCCAAACGGAAACTCGAAGAAGGAGACAGCCATGCGGTTAGCATTGCAGAATATTTGCAGCGGAGTGACACAGCCATTATCTATC
Organism: Chiloscyllium plagiosum; assembly: GCF_037043375.1. Taxonomy (NCBI): domain Eukaryota; kingdom Metazoa; phylum Chordata; class Chondrichthyes; order Orectolobiformes; family Hemiscylliidae; genus Chiloscyllium; species Chiloscyllium plagiosum. Next base: position 88,178,645 of record NW_028270145.1, on the reverse strand, counting down.
CAGAAGCGCCTGAAGAACTGTCTCGGCATGGAACACCAGAAACCAATGGGCAAGAGGACAATGGTGAGCCTCTCTCACAATGTTAGCCCCTACACTGATACTTTTACACCTTAAATTCATTGCATGACTCAATGTTTATCTTCAAATTTTGGGAGGTTTGTGACAACTGTCAGAGGCCTAATGTCAGATGTAGCATCATGTATTTTGCTGCAGGCTGTCAGATATGTCATTTTAAACACTCCATTTTTCATAGTGGTATGTTATGTACCACACATTTACTTTACAAATACTACTTTAGCATTTGTTTAAACAGTGAATAGTCACTGTTTGGACTACACGCTTAGACGAGCAGGTGCAGGAATGTTTTATTACTGTTTACTTTAATACAGTTGACTCCACTTAAGCATTTACACACTTAAAAGAGTTGCTTCAAAGGTGTTATCCTGCATAACTGTCCAGTTGGCTATTACATAAAATAGTCATTTACATTCTCTTCCTTGGACGGTTTCAAACTTTTTCAAATAAAACTAGTATCATTTTATAGTGAAAGATGAGCCCCCGCACCACTACCACCCACAATGTTCAATGCTTAAATACACCACACAGTGTAGTAACAGGGAATAAGTGTTGCCGATCTGGTTGTTGAGTATGCTGAGTGAGATAAGTAGAGTTGGGTCAGCATTTGGCACGTGAAAATTGGACTCCTTGAGCCAGCACTACAGTATGGGTAAACAGCCAAGATTCCCATTTCTGGCCATTATTTAATTATTCCTGATGGGAAATACAAGGATGTGGATAACTATTGGATACCAGTGATGCCTCTCCTCTTGAAAGTGTTGACGTGCCCACAGACATTCCTAGAAAGGCAAAATCCTTGAAGTCCAAGCAGACATTGTGCATGAATGGATGCTATAAAACTATGAAAACAGACCCGCCTGACTTGGAGAAAGTGTCTGCAAAAAGAGAATTTTCATTGAGGTATGCACAGATGTGGGCTGCAGTTGGGTCAAACAATCTCGAAAATCGTTCAGAGGCAGTCACGGCTGCCACCTGCAAAGGTGGGCTGTTTAACATGTCATGGAACTTCATCCCAATTATAATAAAAACATAAAGGCTGTCTAACTCTTAACCCTCACATGCTCCCTATCTATGCCATCTCATGCCACCCTCACCCACTTCGACTGGCTTCTCATGCCCCTTAGACAAGGTGTGTGCCCCTCATCTACCTTGTATGTCAAGCTACACATTCTTGATGAAGGGCTTATGCCTGAAACATTGATTCTCCAGCTCCTCAAATGCTGCCTGACCTGCTGTGCTTTTCAAGCACCACACTCCCGACTGTCAAGTTACACCCCAGACCAATCCAGCCTTGCAAATCACACCTTTCATGACAAGGTATGGCATCTACCTGACCAGTCACCCACTGTAAGAACCTTGTAATGATAATAGTACATTTCAAAAATGCTTTTAAAAAATCATTCATCCAAAACTTTCTATTTGGTTTCTAAAAAAAAATTCCTTGAACTACCTCATTATGTATTTTTTGCTGAGAGCCCAGACATCCATGAGTGTGTTGAAACAGTTGAACAGCAGGGAAAATATTGCCTAATTGACACATGTGGCTGCCTATTATCTTCTGTTGTTTGTACAATGTTTATTTACATAAGGTAAGGAGGGTTCAAGTGCTTACAGTTTCTGCTTTGATATTTTCAAGGGTCTGGGCAGTTTATATTTTTATTGACCATTAGTGAAAGGAATTTTTTTTTAAAATGCTAGGATATAAATGAATGCTATTAAAAATAGACCTTTTAAAACACATCCATTGATGTAGGATAATAAATGAATGCTATAACGGGACAGTTTTGTTGCTCTGTAACCTTGTGCTATAGAAACTTGCACTATGAAAACCACTGTAGAAAATTGCACTGTAAAAAATCACTAATAGAAAATTGCTGTACCTGTTCAGCAGAAAGTTCGTATTATCCAAACAACGTCCACAATTTGTCAATCACATTATAACCAATTCGCGCTGATGAAATGCATGTTATAGCAGTTCAACCTGTACGAGGGGCCATGGGGAGCTGGGAAAGGGGCAAAGGGTGAAAGTTATGTGAGGCTCTGAGGGGGAATGCAAGGTGGGGCATAGTTAATCATGAGGCCCTTCGGTAAGGCATGTTGAACTTGCCTTTCAGAAGGTTCCCTCTTCTAGTCTATGGTTCAGAACACCTCTGAGTTACCACTAACCATGAATCCTTTTAGAACTGGCCCAAGTCCATTAAGTTACAGAGGACATTGAAATGCCTGTCTCTGCAAAGGAGATAGCCAGGTCAGCATTACTAGGTGAGGACTCAGGATCCAGACCAACCTTCTTGCCTGAATGACACTGGTTAAAAACAAGAAACCTCTGGGAATATGATCAGAAATCCCAGATTTAGGTTCCGAATGCCATTTGCAAACCTCCACGATGTCTCCCTGTCTCTATGAAAATCCAGTATTATTATTATAGATGTGTTGTTTGTTGGTGGGAGACAACAGTTAACCTTTTTTAAGGGTATGTTGCTACGTTTTAGGAATGGATGGATCTTGCAGCTGTCTGTTGGCAGGTATTGGCAGCTGATGTAATTGTTCCTGTACCATTTGTTATCTGGAAAATGGGGAGCAGCTGCAGGGGAATGCAGCCCAGGACACTGAATTAATTGAGTAAACAACTGGAGGCTGTAACAAGATTTTGGTGGGGTTGGCATTCTTGTAAGTTGCGGTCAAATGAGTGTTCACAACTTGCCAGAATACCACTGATCCCACCTTGTGACATTTTTTGATCCCATGATTTGGGCAGGAGAAAGGCACTCAAATTTAGAGTTCCACAGGCTTTGCTAATTAAAAACAGCAAGACTGACTGAAAGGTTCAATAAAGAGATAACCAAGTGCTGTTAGTGATACCAATCTCAGTGTTCTTAGCTTAGGAAAGTAAAAGACATATGACTGGGATCACTGGACTTCCTACAGACAAAGCCCTATTTAAACTGAGGGAATGAAATTTGGCACCAGCCTCAGTTACAATGGCTTTAGCAAACAGACATTTATTATGAAGAAGCATTTATCATGAAAAAATGCCTGCATAATTCAGTAGAAAATAACTCATATTGCCGAGAATATGAGGGATGGACAAATTGCAGAAATACTTACATACAAGCAGGTCACTTTTTCAATGGACAGAAGTTTATTAAAATTTTTAATCAGTGATAGTAGTAAAAAGTATTTTGTTATTGATTAAACTAAGATTCGGACAGGAGACAGCAAAATTGGAGGTGTAGTAGACAGTGAAGAAGGTTACCTCAGATTACAATGGGATCTTGATCAGATGGGCCAATGGGATGAGGACTGGCAGATGGAGTTTAATATAGATAAATGTGAGTTGCTGCATTTTGGAAAGCAAATCTGAGCAGCACTTATACACTTAATGGTAAGGTCCTGGGAAGTGTTGCTGAACAAAGAGACCTTGGAGTGCAGGTTCATATTTCCTTGAAAGTAGAGTCACAGATAGATAGGATAGTGAAGAAGGCGTATGGTATGCTTTCCTTTATTGGTCAGAGTATTGAATATTAGAGTTGGGAGATCATGTTGTGGCTGCACAGGATATTGGTTAGGCCACTTTTGGAATATTGCGTGCAATTCTGGTCTCCTTTCTATTGGAAGGATGTTGTGAAACTTGAAAGTGTTCAGGAAAGATTTACAAGTATGTTGCCAGGGTTGGAGGATTTGAGCTGTAGGGAGAGGTTGAATAGACTGGGGCTGTTTTTGCTGAAGCATTGGATGCTGAGGGGTGACTTTATAGAGGTTTATAAAATTATGAGGGACATGGACAGGGTAAATAGACAGTCTTTCCACTGGGGTGGGGGAGTCCAGAACTAGAGGGCATAGGTTTAGGGTGAGAGGGGAAGATATAAAAGGGGCCTAAGGAGCAACTTTTTCATGCAGAGGGTGGTGCGTGTATGGAATGAGCTGCCATAGGAAGTGGTGGAGGCTGGTACAATTGCAGCATTTAAAGGGCATTGGATGGGTATATGAATAGGAAGGGTTTATAAGGATATGGGCTAAGTGCTGGCAAATCTCTATGTACATCTCTATGACTCTACATGGGACTAGTTTAAGTTTGGATATCTGGTTGGCATGGACGAGTTGGACCAAAGGGTTTGTTTCCATGCTGTACTTCTCTATGACTCAATGACAGCTCCTTTATAAACTTGATTTCTTACACAGACATCTACATTTTCACAATTCATGCATAAGGTGCTCACTTAATCAGTAGATTAATTGTTATCCCATCTGTTCTTGCTGTTATAAGTTTGAGTTCATCAATTGTTTACAAAATATATGTCCATAAAATCATTTTATGTACTTTCTAGACTACCCATCATGCTATCATTAATACAAACACCATTTGGAAAGAAATAGATGCATCTTTTATTCATTTGTAGGATGTGGTTGGCCAGCATTATTGCCCTTCGTTGCCCTTGAGAAGGTGCTGGTGAGCTACCTTCATGAACCATTATAGTCCATCAATTGTGGGTTGATCCACAATGCCCATGGGGGGAAATTCCAGGATTTTGATCCAGCGACAGTGAAAGAACAGTGATATATTTCCAAGTCAGGATGGTGAGTGGCTAGGAGGGGAATTTGCAGGTAGTGGTACTAATACCACGGTGTTTAGTTTTGATGCAAGAATGGAAGATAGATATATATAAAAAAGAGGCATTTTGTTGCTACAGTGTTTATCCTTTTATGTGGAGAAGTTAGTACTTCTTATAAGATTTGTCTTATATTAAAGAGCAGAGCAATGTTTGGGTAATACCAGCAGGTATTTCGCCTCAAAAGATTGTAGATACGTGTGACACCATTTCATTTAGTGTACGCATTGAGTAGATGGGGTTCTGAGTTTTGGAGTGGGGTGGGGTGTGAAGATGTGGAGTGATGGAAATGCTCACCTAATGACAACAGTGAACCGTTTCATGGTTCAGTCTCTTTACAATTCTCAGTATCAGCCACCAGTACTCAATGAGCACTGACAAACGGTTCACTGATTTGGAGTGAGGTGGGTAACTATTGAAGGAAACTTGACCAAAATGCTTTTGCAGGTTGGTGGAAAGCAGGCTGTGATGGATGGGATGTGAGGCATTGCTGGTGGGAAAAGGGACAGGAGACATGGAGATACTTGAGTATTTAGGAAAATACTTGTAGGGTTGGAAGATGCATTTATGTTCCACTTGGCTACCAAAGAAAAATCAGCATCAGAATGATTTTGTGCCCTGTTTTGAGAGTGGTCTGTATAGTCCCTTAAAAGCCTACTTTCTTAGTTCCTCAACGGTCATTGGATGAAGCAGTGTGCAGATTCCGCTCTTTGACGCATCTAAAACTGAATCAGGGCCTATTGACTTTTTTCACTCATTCAGTGGGATGTGGGTGTTGTTGGCTGGTCAGTATTTATTGCTCATCCTCAGGTGCCTTTGAGAACATGGCAGTGAGCTGCCTTCTTGAACCATTGCAGTTCATGTGCTGTAGGTTGACCCACAATTCCCTTGGAAGGGAATTCCAAAATTTTAATTCAGCAATAGAGAATGAACGGCGATATACTTCCACATCAGGATGGTAAGTGGCTTGGAGAGGAAGTGCAAAGCAGTGGTCTTCCCATGGTATCTGCTCTCCTTATCTTTCTTGATGGAGGCATTGTGGGTTTGGAATGGAACACTGTACTGACATATTTCAGTACGGATTCACTAATTTTTGATGTAGGGTATGACCTTTAGTTTCTTGGCTTGCCGAGAAAAAGCACATCAGATTGCATGTTCGTGACATTAGGGTGGAAAAGAGTGCATCTGCAGTTTGGCCTATAACAGCCCCATTCCTCGTCAAAAAAATTGGGTTGAAAGTTGAAACCATTATGTACTTAGAATATTGCATATTGGATTGAAGTTATCAGGAATACGCAGACTTTCATTTTTGAAGCTCCTTTATTTTTAATTTAATAATTTGATCGACTGTTTTTTTCCAGTGGTAACATTTGTTACTTAATAGATATGACAGTGTGTCTGCAAAGTTATTTCTGTCATAAAAAATATATTTAATAGAGTTTACCAAATACACAAAATCCATGGGACAAAGTACACATATATAAATATTTCTAGCAATAACAAACCAACCTAGTTTGATAAGTTATGAAACAACAGATTTTTTTAAAATTTCCTACATATTCAGTTGACATCATGCAGGTAAAAGACTTGACCCTACAGTGGGTAAGCATAATAAGCATCTGTTTTGTAAGTATGATGGTAACAAGATGATAAAATGTCCTGGAGAAATACATTAGTATTATTTTATATTTCAAGGCTGAAGAATAAGCCTGCTGTTTATGTTCGTTATTGCCCAACATACTCCACCCTCCAACGGCCACATCTGAAATCTTTGCTATCTTGTTGATGGGTCAGTATTTTTTTGCCTTTTCAGATGAACTGACAAAATTATTTGTGCTGAAGAAATCAAGAGGAGAACCTATTTCTTTTACAAAGCTGCCCAACTTAAACAATACATTTAGATAATGAGGACCTCAGTTTCTTTCTGAGCAGTTAGCAATGGGATTAAATCTATTTGCAGCCCACATAGTCTGTTTTCAACAGTTCATGGTAGCTGCCAGATTAGACGATTTGACTTACCTCCCTGTGATGTTTAGAATCAAAACATTCCCATTTCAGATGAAAAGCAACCTTGACCAAGAAACAAAGTGGATGTCAGTTTGCAATTTTCTTACCTTTACATTCTCTCTGTCAGAGTCTCCACGAGAATGCCCTTCCCATCTCCTTCCGTTCCCCTGCAAGGAAACAACCCAGCTCAATGCCTCTTTCATCTGCATTGTTCCATTTGAATCTTCCCCTTTTCACGTTTGCATGCCCTTCAAAGATGTAAATCAAAAGATAAATTAACTTTTCCCAAAGTCTTCCCTTTTATTGGTAATCATCAACGTTAGCAGTACTGCTAAAAATCAATTTACCTGAAAAATATTCAAAAATTACTACTGTGATAGGAATATCTCTACCACAAGACAGCTACAAATTTATCAAATCAATCAAATATCTATCAAAAGTCAGCTACAAATTTGTAATAAACAGGACTGACTCTGAACAGGTTTTTAATTCCTACCCGGTGAAGATCAGTTTGGGTTATAACAAATCAATTGAACTATACCTCATTTCTACAAAGAGTAGCAACCAGAATGCAGCTGTGAACATTTCTAAAGCATTATTGGCCTCGGGTATAAGTGGGCCACTTTCAGTCAGCAGATGGGGAGTAAAGCTTGATTGATTTTCGGGAGGCGATTTGGTTGTAACCAGTGTCCGTGCTTTTTGCTGTGGTCCCAGATGTCATTTGAAACCTTAAATGATTTCACTTTGTACACACCCAAACTTTAACCATTGTACTAGCTTTCTTTTTTTTAAAGTGGCCACTTGTAGATAAATTAAAGCTGCACTTCAGACTTGGGAGCAATAAACACACAGTTATTAAGATTTGTTTTGCCTGGCCATTAACTGGTATAAAAATGTTTGAAAAGCCTAACCTTCAAAGTTACGAAATTCATGTTTTTTAAATATAACCTAACATTGTCATTTATTATGTGGGCACTGTAATACTTGTATTTTAAACATTAATCAATTTATCTTTCAATCTATGCTACTATTGCTGTTTTTATATGGCTAAGAGCACACAACCGATTTCACAGTCATTGTAATCTTGGGTTTCAGTGAATAGCAGTTTAACGTTTTGTGTTGTTTCCTTTTTAGTTTATTTCCATCTTCTGCTACTTTTCTCTTCACACAAAATATTCACTACTATGCACACTTTCTTATTATTTTCATGTCACCCCAGTGAGAACCAAATGCTTCTTCTAAAGTGTATGGTGCAAACAAAATCCTTACAAATTCCTGTAGTGTTCACTGCAAGAAGTGACTGAATTTTTTTTGTTAAGTACTGATTTACTTTGCAAAATGGCATCCTCTTGAATATTTCGACAGGAAATCTCAACATGTTATTATCCTCTGTGACATTTACATGGTGTGAATAAACCATTCAAGAACTACTCATACCTCGAAAGCAAAAACTAAAAAGGAAAATTGATTGGATTTTGCTTTCTTTGATGATGGTTGGTTGATATTAAAATGCTGTATTGTTGGCTGTATTATTGCTGTATGTTGATTATTACCTTTTTACTTTTATAAACATTGAAATGTTAAATGAGATGGTAGAGTTTTCTTCGAAATGTGTTGTACGTTTAAGTAGAACTGTTCAGAAAAATTCATTTTATAAAAAAAAGATGAGATTCAAGTCTGAAGTTCCAGACACAGTATGGAATGACATGTACAAGCTTGGCCTGGGTGTGTATGGGGAATTGAAATGTGCAGAGGCCACTGTAATGATGGCACTTGAAGCAGCAGATTGCAACGATTCCAGTCATACCATCCGGGCAGTCATCCCATTAACTGCCATTGATTGCTGACCTCTTGGCCTGTGCTCTCTCTTTTCCCTCCCTGGCTGCAGACCTGCCACCTGGAACTCCAGATGCTTTTGCCCAACTGCTGACCTGTCCATACTGCGACAGGGGCTACAAGCGTTTGACATCACTGAAGGAGCACATTAAATATCGACATGAAAAGAATGAAGACAACTTTGCCTGCCCACTCTGCAACTATACATTTGCCTACCGCACCCAGCTTGAACGACATATGGCCACGCACAAGCCAGGGAGAGATCAGGTGGGGCTTCTGGATGGGTATGGGTAACCCTTAGAGGATAAATATCATTTTAATTTCTATTGGCTATTAATTTTTTATGGCATTTTGAGGATGCAAATATTTAATGGTAATAGCTCTAATTTAAGTTTAAATGGTTTTTTGATGGTCTTTTCCAGGATGATTTAATATCATGTACTCACGATTGAATGAGCATTTTAATATCCAATTTAGAAACATTATCGGCACTTGAACTTAAATTTAGCTTAAGTTTGGGGTTTTACCTTGGTTTTCAAAATCTCATTAAAATACTGTGTCATCTCTACAATACCATTGTCCTCATACTCTTTCATCAAATTAGATGATTCAAATGTTGTCAATGGTCTTACTAATAGCTAAAAGCATACATTTTTTAATGATGCTACCATCCCTACTGATTATTTGCTTTCTTTCCTCCCATATTTTTTATTTTAATGATAATGCTCTCTCACACAATGTTTGGTTGATTTCCACTTGACAAATGGTCAAACATTTGGATTTTGTAAGGTTACTGTTTCCATTGAATTATTGTCCTCACCGACCCACCACTCCCCATTACAATCCTTTGTTGGAAAAGACGTATCAGTATTTTTGTTGTAGTACTGACATAGCTCAGTTGTTATCAATGATAGAAGGAGGTAAGTTACATAAAACTATTCCCTGTTCTTTACCACATACATGCACCCCTCTCACTGGAACACTTTTTTTGATTAACAGTTACTAAACCATTTGTGCTATGTAGTGTAACTTCCTCTGCCTCCTCCTGGGAGATGTGAAATACCATAGATTGTAAATAATCTTGTAAAAGTGTACTTATTCCATTATTATCATTTTGAGAGAATGATTTCATTTAAATATTTATCTTTGCACATGTCAGCTTCGTTATTTTAGAAGATGAGATAGTTATCCAAGACATTGGAAGGAACAAATTCCTTTGGAAACTTTAAGCAATAATACATTGGCCTTTGTTTTGTTCTCTCATGACAATTCCATTTTATATAGATTTAAAATAAAGCACTTTCTGTCAGTGCAATGAAGTTTCTCTTTCACCTTTTGGTGCAGGGTCTGTACCATTAAAAATTGATTCTAAAATGTTTCCAGAAATTACAGAATATGCCTTATTATAAACACAAGGCTTATTTTAACTCAGCATTGTTATAAAAGGTGACTGTAATATTTTGAACCTGACTCCTACTCTCTTTTAAAGGTTCAAATACCGGTATTACATTTGCCCTTTGTCAGGAAAATAATCTCTGCCGACAGAATAATGATGTTCTCAATTTTACTGATGGCACTTTAACATGATAAAATTGGATATAGCAAGCAGCACTCAAACCAATGCACACAAGCTCCATGGGCCAGTTTCCATTTTTAAAATTTCATCCACAGTGGAGACCCATTATTCCCAATGCTAAAAATGAGGGAAACACCTTTTTTTGGTTTAACTGAGGCTAAAAGGCAGCTCACAGAATTCAGCATAGTGTGAATTGTTGATGCTGACAAGCCACTAGACGTTGGATCTGTTATATTAAAGAGTGCCACTGGTACTGAAAATGCAATGCCGCATCAGTTGACAGCACTCCATCAATGTAAAATTATTTAAATATTCTGTGAAGGCCTCAGGAAAATGATGTATGGCTTGCATTTGTATAATTGAACATAAACCCCATTATTATTTTAGCTGAAGATTAAAACACGCTGTAAAAGAATTCCAATTCTTGAATCACACTATTTTGTGTGTGTTCAGCTGGGCTATTTTGCCCAGTTTGTATCCTGTTGTTTCTTTTTCTGTTTGCATCTTCCCATTTTATTTATTTCTGTTTAGTTTTAGAATTGAAGACGAAGCTTCCTAATTTGATCATGGTACTCCCACTTAGTAATTACAAATGATTGTATCATATTAACAGAGGCGCAACTAAAGTTTGCATCAGTCCTCTAAGGATTGAGGGGAGACAAAGCAGCTGTTGCTGTTTGTTTATGCAGCTCAGCAACATATGAGCACCAGTCCCTCATTGGCGCTCTGCAGGCCAGGGTTTGCTTGATCTTTGAAGGTTGCTGCTGTTTGAACAAACCTCCCTGTGTCCTGTCCAACACCATCTGTCTCACCAGGAATGTGGGAAGAGTCAGCACACCCTAGCAGTTGTCACACTGTTCAGCACTATTCCTTTGCAAAGCTTTTGTATCTTGCTACTTTAGAAAGCTGACCTCCTACCTTGAGTATCCATTGCCATCAATTTAATTTCTTACCAGTTAATTTTCATATTGTGCTTGCTGCCAGATGTTTAAAAAAGGTCATCCCTATTGAGATTTTACCTTTTTTTACATAATATAACAAAGCATTGCATAGTAATAATTTTTAACTATTAAATTGTTACTGTTAAGACACTTCATAGACATTTAACCTACAAGGTACTCGTAAAAAATACATTTTTACTTTTGGCAATATGACATTTGATGTGTCAGATAATAGAATAGAATGACTGAATGGTTTTATCACAGAAGTTAGTATTGATGGTGATTGTATCTCTTGTGGCAATGATTTTCTTTTAGAATTTTTTGTTTTGTGTGATGTGAAACCCGAAAGGCTCAGCAATTCTTTCAGAAATTATCATTTAAAAGACAAAAATATTTAGGAACTTAAACAGAAGTTATGGAAAAGCTCAGCAGATCTGTCAGCATCTGTGAAAAAAAATTAAAGTTAACGTTTCGGGTCCAGTGACCTTTCCTTGGACCTTGAGGAAGGTCACTGGGCCCGAAATGTTAACTTTGGATTCTCTTCACAAATGCTGCCAGATATGCTGAGCTTTTCCAGCAACTTCTGTTTTTGTTTCTGATTTACAGCATCACAATTTTTTTGGTTTAGATTTAGGAGCTAGTTGGTATTGAGAATGTCTCTATGTAAATAGGGTCCATTTGGCATGTCTGTTCTGTTAGCTGTGACTGTTCACAAATTTCACCAAGCTGTGCATAAGACTCATTTCACTATCTTCCCTCTGTAGCACCACATGCTGACCCATGGTGCTGGTAATCGCAAGTTCAAATGCACAGAGTGTGGCAAGGCCTTTAAGTACAAACACCATCTGAAGGAACACCTGCGAATTCATAGTGGTAAGCAAAACGCTTTTTAGTCTGCTAGATAAAGGGTACGCTTTGAAGGATGAGGCTAGGTTTTACAAAAAGGCGCTTGATGTGGAGTTTCACCTGCCAGAACTACACATTGGAATTGTGGGAGAAAACACGAATGGACCTTGCAGGATATCTGTCCATTAAAATTATTATCCAGGAAGCCCAAGGGAAACAGATGACCTCCCGTGTTGAAATCTTGATATGGGCTACAAGTAAGGGAAGCTTTACATCAAGAGCACAAATTTGTTAAATAACCCCAATGATTTTATTATATTGGGTATGAAATAGCAACATATAAAATATAAATAAGCCATTAAATGTAATTATTTTTGTGTAATTAATGTATATGTATTTATTTTGGGTAATTTTTCTTCTCATTACAAGGTAAAAGATGAGATTGTTGACTAAAAGTGGAGTTTTTTGGAGCTTTTGTCTTGCACTCATTAGGACATTTCACAAAGAATACCAGTTTAAAGGGAATAACATCACTGATACTATAAGAGAGGCAAGAGCTGATTATTTGGCAAGTGAACTCTGATTGGCTGAGGCATTGAAGTGGGGAGTGTAGCAGTTAATGAACTGCCAGGCTGGTTAAATGTTAACCAGACAGGTTGACTGCAATTGGTCAAGGCATCCTGTTGAGAAATGAAATAGTGAATGCTGTTGCCTATTTTGTCGAGTTGAAACAGGCATAGTGCGTGTACATATATTCTTTCTGTTTGCAACAAACATGGCTCTATGTATTAATGTATGGAGCTTCCAGTACCTGTACGCTACTACCTTGCGAGCCAGACTACAAGTCCTAAATTGGTTATCAATGTAACAGACTCAGGATATACTAGCAAACGTCCAATTGTGGAATCACATATAATTTTGGACACAGTTTCGAGTTCCGTAAGCACAGGCTAGTTGGCTGCCAGCAGCGCCTTGTGAACAGACAAAGGAATATGCTATTTGATATGATCTACCAGTAAAGCCGACAAACCTGACATCACACCGACTCTGAAATTCATATACCACATGACTCATTTGTGGGATAGGCAGTTGGGCATTTGAGAAAATGTGACTTTTTTTTAGCACTGCCTAATGACTGTATGTATAAGAGTATAAGCGGTTCAGATAACAGTTGATGGGAAGGACCTATGCCCATTGATTGAAGAGTTCCTAACGAGGGCAACAGATTTAGGGTTAGGGTAATACGGTTAGGGTTAAAGCTAGGTGGTTTAGAGGAAATTCAGCGTCGCTCCGAAAGCTAGTGTGTTTCCAAGTAAACCTGTTGGACTATAACCTGGTGTTGTGTGATTTTTAACTAATTAACTGAAAGAGTGGTCAAGGGAAAAATTTTCATTACATTCAACAAGTACTTGGTATATGCACTAAAACTGCCATTACCTTTGAGACTGTGGATCATGATGTGAAAAACAGGAGAAGGCTGCATGGCTCTTTGTTGCAAAATGGGAATATTACAGGATGAATGGTTTTCTTCCATGCTGTGGGTTTCTGTGATATATTCTCATTTGTGTTTAACTAGTTAATTTGATAAAATGAATAATTTTGATGAGATCACCTATTATGTATAAGTTTAAATTTAATTGCTTAAAACATTTTTCAGGTGAAAAGCCATATGAGTGTCCAAACTGCAAGAAACGATTTTCTCACTCCGGTTCCTACAGTTCTCACATCAGTAGCAAGAAGTGCATTGGCCTGATTTCAGTCAATGGCAGGATGCGAACTAGCTTAAAACCGGGCTCTTCTCCGACTTCAGCTTCTTCCTCTCCTACAAATTCAGCAATTACACAACTGAGGCATAAACTGGAGAACGGCAAGCCTCTTGGTATTCCTGAGCAGCCAGGACTACTTAAAATTAAGACAGAGCCACTTGATTTCAATGACTACAAAGCCATAATGACTTCCCATGGGTTTGGTAATTTCCCAAATGGTGGAGTAGGAGTTGGCAGCCCACTGTCAATCAACACCTCAGTTGTAAGTCCAATGCAGCACTTAGGAGTAGGGATAGAACCACAAATACTAAGCTTTTCCAATGTAGCAAACAGTAACTTAAGAGAAGTCCAAAAGGTCCTCAAAATTGTTGACAATACAGTGTGTAGGCAAAAAATGGACTGCAAATCTGAAGAGATTTCAAGACTTAAAGGTTATCACGTGAAAGAGCCAGCCTCTCAAGCTTCCTTGGCTGAGGAACAAGGAGTTACCTCCCCTGTTATGCCATCTGTTGGTCTTCCAGTTGTCAGCCATAATGGTGCCACTAAAAGTATTATTGACTACACACTAGAAAAGGTGAATGAAGCCAAAGCTTGTCTTCAGAGCTTGAACACGGACTCACAAAGGCAAATGAGCAATTTTAAAAAGGACAGGCTGCGTAACATGAGCTGTTCTGCATTAGATCTTGGTATGGAGGAAAAGACATTTGACAATAATAACACATCTCCTTACTCCTGCCAGTTTTGCAGGGAGGCTTTCCCTGGTCCCATTCCCTTACATCAGCATGAACGCTACATGTGCAAGATGAATGAAGAAATCAAGGCTGTACTTCAACCAAGTGAAGTTGTAATTACCAATAAAACAGGAGCGTCAGGTGAAAAGCAAGCTTATATGTTATCCTCCCTTCTTTCAGAAAAAGGTATCCCCAGCCCTATAAATGCTTATAAGGACCACATGTCTGTATTGAAAGCTTACTATGCCATGAATATGGAGCCAAATTCTGAAGAACTACTGAAAATTTCCATTGCTGTTGGCCTCCCTCAGGATTTTGTAAAAGAATGGTTTGAGCAAAGGAAGGTCTGCCAGTTCCCTAATTCCAGGTCACCGCCACTGGATCGGACCAGTGCTGAGTTGGCATCGGTTGCCACTGACATGTTCATAAATAAAGACTGTCTGTCAGCTAGGCACACAACAACAGCATTAAAGCCGATGGACTCGATAACGTCACCATCAATAGCAGAACTACATAACAGTGTTACTAATTGTGATGCACCTCTCAGGCTTATTAAATCTTCTCAGTTTAACAGTATTAAATCAATTGGTGATAAGATGGACCACTCAAGGAGCAATACTCCTTCCCCTTTGAATCTTTCCTCTACTTCCTCTAAGAACTCCCATAGTAGTTCATACACTCCAAACAGCTTTTCTTCAGAAGAGCCTCAGGCTGAGCCTCTGGACTTGTCTTTGCCAAAACAAAAGAATGAACATAAAAGTGTGGTCACAGGAAAAGTAAGAAATAAAACCAATAGTATTATTGTTGACCATAACAGTATTTCCTATCCATCAGAGAACCCAGATGAGCCCTTAAACTTGACCTTCCTGAAGAAGGAATTGCCTAATACTAACAACACCCTCGAGAAAAGCACTAAGCCAGTATTCAGTATAAATCCATTTAGTGCCAAACCGTTGTACGCAACACTTCCACCACAAAATGCATTTCCCCCAGCTGCTTTTATGCCCTCAGTCCAGTCTAGTGTTCCAGGTCTGCGACCATATCCAGGGCTAGATCAAATGGGCTTCCTCCCACACATGGCCTACACATATGGAACAGGTGCAGCTGCTTTTGCAGAATTGCAACAGAGAAGAAAGTACCAGCGGAAGCAAACGTTCCAGGTAACAGCAGCTGACTGATTCTGTAACATTACTGAAACTTTTGTGAAAAGGTGCATTCCAATCATCACAGTAGATATTGTGACTGATTGATTTACCTTCATAATGTGTGGCAGGGCCATAAATGTACAATGGATGTAATAATAATTTCTTAATTCTGATGACAGTAAGATTAATTTAATTGACATGAAAATTACTTAGACAAACTAAATTGTATATTTTTATCCAGCAAGTGTGCATGTAAAGCACAGTGTTGTCAAGTAATTTTTAAAAGATCAAAATCATTGTTTTGAAGAACACAGTTTTGCTGCACCCTGAAAAGAAATCTAGTCACAACATCCTTTTCTCTTCATTTTTATTGAGACAAAATCCTAATGCTAAATCTGTGCTAAAATTACCAAGTGACTTTGTTAGCATTTTGCCATTATTTAAACATAAAACAGTGGGTTATATTATGTCACCAATTAATACTTTAGAAATGAAATTAAATTTGAAAGGATGCTGTTGTAAGAAACATATTGGAGAGCACATCTTTATTGTTTGTGTACTAACATTAGAAATGTTCCAATAGAAAATCATTTCATTGAATTTCAACACATCCAAATCCCAAGCACTGAATAATAAAGGCAAAATCAAGGAACATTTGACGATTTAATTTCAACATTGGTGTTGATTGAAGCTAATGAGTGCTTTGATGCTTTTAGATATCTGATCAGGATCAGGTTTTATATGACACAATAAAGTTACAATGATATGTACAAAGGTATTTGTAAACAGAATGCTGCACGGCCTAATTCACATTTACCTTTTCTTTCCATTTTGATAGTGCAGCTGTCCTATTTAACAAATATATTCAGACCAGTCAGTTAATTTTAACTTATGCAGGTATTAATTAATATATCTCTGTTGATGAAATGTAATGGCACTAACAAAGTGGGAAGGTGTGTGAGTGCATTTTTACACTTTAGGATTACTTTTAACACTTCCCTTCATTTCATGCCAAAACGAATGCTGCAGTGTTGTAATGCACGTTTTCATGTACGTTACTGTTGAATTAAATGCTGTTTTCACATACAAGGAGTCATTTTCATAGTAATTACAGACCTTTCTCACCAGCCTGTTTGCATTAAGAATAAATCATAACCATATAGGATAAAGATATTTAATATAGCTGTTGCAAGTGTGTAATCAGCACTGATAATTTAAAAGAATGTCACAAGGCAGTTACTCACAAGGCTACAGACACAGTAAGCCTTATCAGTAACTAATAGCCTTTTTCCAGTTTCCAGTTAAAGAATTCTGCACGGAGACAAATTTATTTTACAAAACCAGCACACACATACACACAAAAAAACACACAAAACTCAGTTTGTGCACTTAAGATCTGTATAAATCTCTTTCATTTGCCTCTCAGGTTTAATGCTTTTCAGACTTGAGCTGTGTAAATTAAATGTTATATATATGGTATTGCATTTGCCTATTGTGAAATCACAAGAGACAGCGCAAGGCATTTATTTGTTATGGAGGTCAGTGGGTTTTCTAATAAAAATGTATGTTATCTTAGGGGGAATTGCTTGATGGAACTACAGATTACATGTCAGGCTTGGATGACATGACAGATTCAGATTCCTGTCTGTCCCGAAAGAAGATCAAGAAGACAGAAAGTGGCATGTATGCATGTGACTTGTGTGACAAAACATTCCAGAAAAGCAGTTCCCTTCTGCGACATAAATATGAGCACACAGGTATTTTCTTTTACTCTGCACTGCCCATACCTGTTGAATTTGATTCTTGTGTTAACTCTAAAATACAGTATTAAATTGAAGTTATTACATTTTATGATGCATTTATTTTATTTGGCGAAGAGAGATTTTCCTGATGCTGTTTAACATGATACAGAATTAAGGATATGGGCTATGGAATTATCTATTCATGGAGGATAGGATGAGAAGTATGACATTACATCTTCAAGGGTGGGAGCTTTTACGATGTAACACTCGCACTGTAATTTCTTGCCCCCTCCAGATTTTTAATTCAGTCTTCCATTTTAATCCAATATAACTTATTTATCATTTTTGTCATCTCATTATACTCTCTTTTGTGTACACATCCAGACATGATCACACACTTTCATCCTGTTGCAACCCTCCCTTCTTAGTCTGTCCTCCATTTTGCCCCATGGTATTAGACTGACAGGGATTTACTGTCATGTCTATTTTTGAATTTTGCTTCAAGTATTGCAGCTATGGAAGGTGTTGAATGCATTCCAGTGCTATTTGTGGTGTGGAATTAGCCAGATGTTTGCTTGGCCGAGGTTCCAAGTTCCAAACTCTGGTCACACGTTGGCTGAAATGCCACAGGAGATACTCTCAATTACATAGGTTAAAAGTGAAGTGTGTATCATAACTTGATGTTGTTATAAATATGTATCATTATTTCTGTTATAGGAGCGGCTATCCGAAAATAAAACCATTACTTTTTCACTTTTGTCAGGAGTCCTCCCTTTTAGTAACTTGAGAATTTTCATTGTGTTTTTTTTGATGAAACATTCAACTATTTGGCTTTATTAAATCATACATTATCTTTTCAAAAGTACAGACAGTCTGTACTCAAAACATTTTTTTAGCTTTGGGCAAACAAATGATCTGTAGTAACTTTGACAGGCATGATTGACAGTAATTCTGAACACTTGAAGATTTCTGACACTTTGACATGTTCTTGGAGATTCACCAAAGGTATATAAATCATTAGAAGATTGTTGAATCATATTAGAAAACTTAATATTATATCTTAATCTGTTTTCTTTTTTTATAGGAAAGCGTCCACATCAATGTCAAATTTGTAAGAAGGCATTTAAACACAAGCATCATCTTATTGAACATTCACGACTGCACTCTGGTGAGAAACCGTATCAGTGTGACAAGTGCGGCAAACGCTTTTCACACTCAGGGTCCTACTCGCAGCACATGAACCACAGATATTCCTATTGCAAACGGGAGGCAGAGGAACGGGAAGCAGCTGAAAGAGAGGCTCGCCAGAAGGGTCACTTAGAACCTGCAGAGCTACTGATGAGTCGGCCCTACTTACAGAGCATTACTCCTCAGGGCTACTCGGACTCTGAGGAGCGAGAAAGCATGACAAGAGAAGTAGAAAGTGAACGAGAACAGGAAAAAGAAGGAGAAGAGGATGAGGAGAAATTAGTAAGGCAAGAAGGGGAAGAGGAATTTGATGAAGAGGAAGAAGAAGAGAGTGAAAATAAAAGTATGGATACAGATCAGGACACAATAAGAGACGAAGAGGAAAATGGTGACCACTCAATGGACGATAGCTCAGTTGACGAGAAAACAGAAACCAAATCTGAACATGAAGACATTGTGGAAGATGGCATATAATAACTACTGCATTTTAGCTTCCTACTTCTTCCAGTAGTATTGTTACTTGCTTGAAACACTGCTGTGTTAAGCTGTACATGCACGTGCCTGATGCTTCCTGGAAGCCTGAGTGTTGGACAGATGGGGCAGTCTGTCAGATGCAAAAAAAGGAAAAAAAGAAAAAAAACCGGCAGTGTTAGAAGGAATTAGTCAACTTTGGGTTGTGAAGAGTTGCATTATGCAAAAAAAAATGTTCAGTGTTAGGACCTAAAAAAATGTGTGGTTCCAGCAGCCTAAAATTACCCTTCTGTTAATAGTTTCTTATTTAGCACAAAATAGTGGAGTATATTGCATTACATGCCACTTGTATTACTACACGAATTTCTAAAAAGAAATGTATTGTCTATGTTTCTACCTATGTATATTATCACACAACAGTAACTTGAAAATGTAATGCC
Source organism: Chiloscyllium plagiosum (assembly GCF_037043375.1). Taxonomy (NCBI): domain Eukaryota; kingdom Metazoa; phylum Chordata; class Chondrichthyes; order Orectolobiformes; family Hemiscylliidae; genus Chiloscyllium; species Chiloscyllium plagiosum. The sequence continues at coordinate 88,159,268 of NW_028270145.1, read as the reverse complement.
TGTGCTTCTACCCATACCTGTATAAGTAAACAACAGTATTTTAGTGGATTGTTTGTAGTTTGACCCAGTCATTAGGCCTGTTTCAGCAACCACACAATATTTTAGGTTCCCAAGAATTTTTTGAAGGATCATGAAATGATGCATGTGTGATTTTTTTTAGACATTGAAGTCTTACAGTGGCCCAGCTATGATGGAATAGAAAGAGTGAGAGTAAGAGAGAGAGTTAGAGAGAGAGAGAGAGAGAGAGGGGCAGATGGTGGAGGAAGCCTTCTGAAAGGTGGTTTTAAAAAGCCTTATATGCAAACCTTTTAATCTGTGTTCTGCAAGTGCCATCCTTGTATAGTGCTAAAAAAGGTAACTAAAGTTACCTTGCACCAGCTTCAGTGTTAAACAGCTCACCCTGTTCTTTGAAGCACCCATGTCAGTATTAGATTCTAGGCAGCAGTTCGTTAGTTTACATATGTTTGTGCAATTTTCTGTACTTTTTTTGTTCATTAACTTGTCAGTATTACACCAAACTTTGCAACAATTTGCATTCATTTTATTTTAGGTCAAATAACATTTATTTATGTTGCTCATTTTATATTTCCTAATTTTATTTATTTCATACTGTAGTGTACAGTATTATAGTTCTTCAATATATAGATATATTTTAGTAAAGGAACATGAGGTTGATCATTTGGGCAAATTTTACGTAATGAAAAGAGCATTTATTGTGTTTTCAAACATTAATTGTGAGATACGAATTTTCAATTTATTATTTTATTTTGTTTTCCAATTACTGGATTCCAAATTTGAGAACTTTTGATACGATCTTGTGAAAACACTGTATTTTCGACTGAAAATTCCACTTTCTTCATCTGTTTTTTAGCTAAAAAAAAGAGGGACTGTTAAAATACAATGTATGATACCATGACAGAAATCTTTCCTGAATTGTCTTTGTAAAAGTATTATTAAATTTTCAATTTGTAATTTCTCTTGGAAATGACCATGCTCGAATAAAATGTAGCCAAACTAGGACCTGTACGTGCAGCTTAAGGTTCTATGGACATCACTGCAGAAGACTGATGTGCATAATAATGTATAGTGTTTCCTTCCTAACTGTAGGATTGTCTTCAAACCATGAAGAATTACAGTTTCATCCACAGCATTGTTAACAAAAAAAATATTTATTAACTTAAATTTATATTGTCGTCCTATTTATTTCACTCAATGTCCACTTTTATAATTCTCTCACCATCTCAAAATAAACAAAATTATACAGTTGTAGTTATTTCATAAGCTTGCTGAGAGGAAAGCAACAAACTAAATGAGGATTGGACATATTGGCACTGTATGAAGGAAAATTTATTTCTTGGGTTGCCTTGTGTTTAGTTGACTTGGGTGTTCACAGGTGATATTGCAGTTGAACCTACAAGCAATATTCCATTCTCTCATCCACTGTTCTAATTAGATGCATAGCACCGTCAAGTAATGTAACATTGCTGGTGCATAATATAGGAGCTTCTTTTAAGTAAGCTATCTAGATTTTATTAACAGGGTCTAATTTGACGGAAAATCAATACTGGGCTTTTGATTAAGTTGTGAGATGTATACACAGTTTTATCATCTGATATACAGACTGCATAGGTTAACAAAATGGAACGTTGTCTTTTTAAATGAAGAATTGGGGTTCTCACAGAAATAAGGCAGTGGTGGCTTAAACAGGGTCTCCAAAATATTGTAACCAGGATCTGGTTACACTACAATCTGAATTTCCAACAGGCAATTAAGATACATTACACATAATGAAGACAAATCGGAGATCAGATGATAACTAAAAGACCAGTGAGTGTGATTGACATGCAGTTTTTTTGAACTGCCAAATCATTGATTTTAAAACAGCTTTTACAGCTCGTTTAAGTTGATCTCAGGAATATACCAATTAATTGATTGGTTCTTAAAAAAAAATCAATTTTCTTAGTAGTGCAGGTTGAAAGGAAGACTTTTAAAAGATGTCCATTGCAAAATCTAATTAAATAAGGTCGTGTCTTGTTTACCTGGGATTGTAAAATTCTTTTCAGCCATTTAGTTCTGTATATAAGCAAGACCATTTAAGAATAATTCAGTGCTATACACTTTAAAATGTAATCATATGTTTCTTGAAAATATTCTGAGTCTCATATATGGTTCATAATATGTATATATAAGATATGCTTAAATAGAAGCATCCATATAAATACTACTTGCTCTTATCATCAGTTTTATTTTTTTTCCATTTAAAGGACTTTGCAGGTACAAGTTTTCAGGCTGATAACTTCCCAGTGAACTTTTAAATCAAGTTTTTCATCTGCATTTTCTCAAAACTTAATATTTTGAATATACTAAGACAAAGTGGCAGAACATCAATGAGTGAAATTGTTATTGTAAGCTCATACATTTATTTCACAAAAGAAAAATCCAGTATCTGCACTAATGGTGACACCTGGTGAAATGTCCTGAATTCAAAATTAAATTTGCAGAACGCAATGGAAAACAACATTTGTCGATTTTGGTACAAGTAGACAAGGAGATAGATTTTACCTCGTTGTCCTATTATATGAAAAATCTAGAGAGAATCCTGTCCTTAAATCATCATTGGTGATTTTAACATTTTACTTTGAACATTCAGAGTCCAAGGTAGCAGCAGGTTCTTAGCACAGTTTTGAACCATATTGGGAGGATGATGATACATTTCTTGTGACATTAGGAAAATAAATTCAAAGTCATATTCAGAAATATTTTATCAGCAGTACTTTTACATGTTTTTAAGAAATACTTTTTTGCTATTATTAAAGATTAATAAAATACTGTTCTTTAATGCTATCCTGTAGAATAATATATTAACAGGTTTGAATTTGCATTGAATTGTTGTTAAAGTTGTTCTCTGAAGATCTGTGAGCTTACTTCAACATAATTATCTGCAAGAATAAAAATAGTGAGGATCATTACATCTCTGAGAATGCCCCAAGCATTTTCATAATATTTTCACTGCACATCCATAGGGATGGAAATCACTAAAAAAGAACAATACTAAAATACATATGTTTCAGTCAGAGTACACATAAAACAGAGTAAATTGAAGCTTTTAAACCCTTTGCCATGTTTGTTTTTTTTTCATTTTCTGTAATTTATTTCATGATTGATTGATTTTAAAATAACACTTGGTTATAAGAATAAGCACACAAGAATCCTTGAGAATAATAATATTATAATCTCTCTGAGGAGAGGAAAAAGTAGATCAATTGATTTTCCCCCCAGTCTGACCCTTAATGCAACAGCAGATTTCTTCTTGTTACTACTTACATTCACTAAAAATAAAATATCACATTAAATGACCCCCTCTGGATCACTCTAAAAAGATAAGTTTAATTCCCCATCCAACCGTGGGAAGTCACTAAACAGATAAAACGTTAACAACCTCAAAATTGTTTAGCAGTTGTTCTGTACTATGTTCTAACATGTATAAGGAGATGTTATTTATTTTCATACTTCAGCATGTTTGTCATCAGGACATGGATAGCAAGGTCTGTAAAGTGATAAAAATAGAAGTAAGGTTTCAAGAGTTGATTGGATTCTGTGTGGACGTGTGAGTGAACATTTCTGAAGAAAGCCCATGAATGCTGTCATTAACACATTAATCAAGAATGCAGCAAAGGCACGGTTTATAAATAGTGATCTAATAAAAGCCAACGAAGACATGTTGCCTTGTTCCATCAAATTTTAAAGAAGTCTTGACACAGCTGTGCATGTGGTAACGGCATAAAATCAACGTTTGGAACAAATTTTACAATAGACCAGCAGTGATTTATTTGGTTTCAACAAATGATTGAACTACATTTAACATTCAAACCATGAAACCTATACAATTTAAACAGTCCACATTACTTCTTCAAGAAAAATAGTTCATGAATTGGATTGTAGTTATGCTTCAGATTGCTCCTTTTAAAAAAATTCAATAAACAATACAAAATTTAATAGTAAATAAATTTGTTTTCTTCTGCTGTAAAAGGATAATGGTGTCTGTATTTGCTGTTACAATCAGAGGTGTTGCTCCCAGAATTAATCTCACTGAAATTAGAATTTTCAATCTCAGGTTCCAACACATGGGCACATCACAAAAGTTAAATTCATTTTACGGTGGGACTAACGATGTGTGTGCAACTGGAACAGAAACATTAGTTTAGAATTGATCTGCACTGCACTGGATATGGAAAATTGTCATTCAGAGAATTTGAAGAATGAGGAATAGAAACATTTACTTAGCTATTTTTGAGTAAATTATTGCACACACAGATAATTCGAATCTGAGTATGACATGAACAGTTTAATAATTCCTCAGCAAGTTACACAGCAGTTACTTCATAATAATTTTCAATTGAGGGAATATTGTGCAAGCTGTAAACAATTTCTAAAGCATATGCCGGATGCATTTGACTGTAATCAATAAAGCATCATTAATATGCACAACACTGACTAAATACTGTTAAACCACACAAGACAAGTTATAAACAGGGTCACTTCAGTTTAATCGAATGTATAATTTCCTTTGAGAGTGACTTCCTTGATGAGAAAAGTACTGTGCTACAGTTCCAACTGCTTTGACACTAATTTATTGATATTATAATTTGCATGACATAAATGGTTTAAGATTAATGCACAACTCAGTAAAAGAAAGCTTAACTAAAAAAAGAAAAATTTGGAGAATTTGCAAAAACACTTGAATTATATAAGTGAACAAAGACTACACACTATTAAGGTACGAGATTTGAATACTGAAGAGAAAAATCTAAAGTTTTTAAAACTTTTTTTGCTGTTAGGGAGCTTCCTTCATTTAAAAGTGCTCTTGAATCTAAACAGATCTGAGCTGCAAGTAACAAAAATTAAGACTTTGATGTACACATACAAAGATATTATAAATGACCTTGGTACAAGATTACCAGATTAGCATTGATGAAAATGTTCAAGAGTATCAACTTAATATTAGCATTAAGTCATATTGATTCAATGGTGTACCCCACAGTGTACAAATAGCTAAACTATGTTTTTTAAATGGTAATTTAAAATGGAATGTTACAGATTTGAAAATGCTAAATTTAATCATTCATAATGTATTTTAGTGCACAAAGGACTACTTTTAGATAGTACTCATTTTTTTTGCAGTAACTGTTGAAAATACACAGCAGGGCAGGCAGGAACTGAAATGGAAAACTCTTCAGGAGGGACTCTTGCTAATATATCTTAGCTTTTATTCCCTTTTGAGTATTATTTGATCAATGTATTTTGAGCATTGTTTTCTTTGTATTTCTTTGTGGATTCTCTTTTAATCACTTTAAGATGTCATTTTTCAGATACAGAAGTATTTTGCTGTACTAATTACAGAGGAAAAAAAAACCTGCATTATCTTTCATGTGCCCAATGGGGCCAACTATGCCACAGTAGGAAATAAGTATTATAAAGAACAGCAGATAACTGACAGTGAGAATAATGTCATAGTTTGATTTTGGAGTTCTGTTAGTTTTTGGTGAGCAGCCTGTATATATAGTTGATATCATCAGAATTATTGTACTGAATTGCATTTTGAATCTCAGGCATCCTATCCTACAATTAAATACAAAATTATTCTAATAAATACGTTGAAAGCCCAAATTCTTTTCAAAGGATATTGCAAAAAAAATTGAATTTATATCAAACTGTTTGTGACCTCAGAATGTCTCAAAGTGTTTTACAGCCCACAAAGTACTTTTGAAACACCTTCACTGTTGTAAGATACAAATTCTGTATCATTCAAGTAAATCAGTTTTAAAAAGACAGCTCATCTAGTTATACAGCAGTATATTTGAAAAAAAAGTTTCTGCATTTAAAGCTGAGGTGTTAACTGTGATCAATGCAGTACTAGTGAGTACTTATTCAGCATGTGTATCCATCTAAGTCTTAATGGGTTCTAAAAATCTCAGAAGATGGGATACGTCTAAAGGTAGTTGTGCATCAAAAATACCTGGTACAAGTACATAAATTGAGCAATTTCTTCATACCTTCACAGGCTACAAACTCAGTGGGACTGGGAACCCCAAGAAGTCAACTTAACACATAGTCAACCAGTGCCTGCATAAATTATTCCAGAAATTTCATAATGGGAGTGGTTGGGGGGAGGGGGGGGGGGGGTTGTTATGTTTAACGTTAAAAATGTATACTACTACCCTATAAGATTTTGGGGAAAATATATTTTAGAGAACTCAAGTATTGGAAAATGCGAGGACATACAAAATCAGAAATCTAGGTTAAATGTCAAAAGTATGGGTATGTCTTGCTAAGTAAATAAATAAAACAATACCAACAAAGCTTTGTCAAAATAAAAAGGAGCAAAGGCAAACTGGACATTTTATATCCAGCTACAAGGTTGAGGCTCCTATTTCCAGCACTCACTTTCACATTCTCTCAATAGACTTTAGGGCGTGGTATATTCCTGGCAATGACTGAGTTTACTCGTATGCTAATAATACCACTTCAGTAAAGAAGCAGACCTGATGTAAACTATCTGCATCAAGTTTAATATAACATGAGACCCCCATAGTATCAAATTGCACTGACATTTGACCTTTTCACAGGGTTAGCGCACACGATGGTTCGACCATGAGCCGAGAGCAGCGAAGTTTACGCTGTTATCTTGGAGAGACAAGTACAATGTATTTCAATTCTTTGGTCTCAATAGGAATCTAACGCTAAGTAAATTGAGGTAACCAGGAGCAATCCGGAACTGGTGCAATCCAGAAGGATTTATGTAGTGCAAACACGCTTAGCTCCTCTCATCAATTTTAAAATAAGTACAACATGACAGCAGCATAAAGTAAAATGCACAGCAAAAAAAGTGTTTTGAATGCGTCTACAATTGTGTAATTCAAGCCAATTCTCGCTGTAGATACACTGGGCTCAACAGGATAACATTGGGATGATTTGTATTTTCCTGATGGGCGCTTATAGACATATATTTCGTAGGCAGTTCATTGTGCTACTTTGAATGCCGCCCAGAAGAAGAACATACTTTGCACACTCTTGAGAGTGTCAAAGACTTTCGAAGAGCAAATGCTGGAGGAAGACATGAAACTGTGCGCATTGAAGAGGGAGAAAGAAATGCCCCAGGTTGAGCCATGTTGGCAATGAACAGCAGCTGTGGGGTCGGGGGCAGAAAGTGACAATGGGCGACCCTGTGGATCAGATCGCGCAGTGGTCCGGGGGAGCTGCTGCGCGTGCCCCTTCGTTCTTCCCCCAGCCGAGGAGCCGCGCGCGGGTTGCACCGTCTGTGCGTGGATTGTGACGGAGGCGGTTAGGGGACGCGCACGCTGCTCGGGTGCTGGTGCTGGGTTGATCGGGGTTGGGGAGCGCGCACGGCGCCGGCTGTCATGGTGACGGAGCCGCCGGGACACACGGGCCTGAGTGAGTGACAGGTGGATTGGGTACTGTTTAAACACACTCAGGGCACTCTCCATTAGCAAATGCAGCGAGGGCTTTGGCAGCGGCGGGGCGGGGGACAAAAAGGAAATCCCTCTCATCAATTTCTGTTTAGGTTTAAGTAGGCCGCGGGAAACGCCTCGGCGTTGCCCAGGAATTGCCTCTGAGCTGAGGGCGTCTGTGCGGTTTAGCGGGGATGGTACTGGAAGCACACGCTTTCTTTCCAACATTGGCAATTCTACTGTAGTAAGATTAGTATTCATTTTTGTTTTCTTGATTTTTTTTTGTCCCCTGGTTTAGACTAAGAAGTGCCTTACTGAGAGAAACGTGCTTTTGAAATGTTGCAGGCATTGAATAATTGCTATTTGGCGAAATGCTACTCTTGATGATCAGAGCTGAGCCTTCGAACCGAGAAAGCAATGTTCACTCTCCAGATTGCAGTTAAATTGAAATGTGCGTTACAACAATATTTAAATCAACACAAGTAACAGTGCTCCCGATTCATACAAAGTACAGTCGTATTTCTGGTATTGGGAGTTTTGAAAAATATTTTTTCATGACACCTTGCTCAGGAAATGAAAATTTGGACTTAATTACAATGTTCTGCCATTCTTTCAGAACATTTTGTAAGAATTATCCATTCTGATAACAAGGCATCTTATTTTGGTGAACTCAATTTCAACAGTACTATGCATGAGAGTTCAGATGAAAACATTTACACTTGTTAATATATAATTTGCACACTAAATATTTTAGTTTTAACGATTCAGATAAGAACTCACAATATTGTCTATGGTAAATTCTTTTAGCATTTGCCTAATCCTTTGAGTGAGGAATGTCTACAGTATTTAGAACAAACTGACGTCATTGTGCAAATAGTCTGCTGCTGAACTATAGTGAAATTCTCTGCTTTTTGCTCTATTGTGTCAATAATTTACCCTTCTTGAATCATGCAGAAGGGCTACTCTTGCCAAAATTATGGTGATATTTTATGGGTACTGCAGAGGTTACTGAGGGTGAGTTTAGAAGTAATATGTTTATGTTGGTGTTAGAAAAACAAAACGTAGCAATTCTTCAGCTAATCAATAAGCATTTGAGCTGAAACGTAATTTTAAAATGAAGCCCCTTTGATAGAATTTGGTATTTCCAGTGCTTTCTATTTCTTATTTAGACTTCATAGTTTAGTTGTTTTTCTTTCTATATATCACTTACTTTGTTCATTTTTTGTAGTAGTGATTTATGAAATGATTATGTTTTTTAAAATTTATTTTTCCAAACAACCTGTTCAGAGATGCTAATACACCCCTCCGGAGCAGGTGGCATTTGAACCTGGGCCTCCTGGTCAAAGGGTAGGGACATTACTGTTGTGCCACAATTTTGTCAGTTTTATACAGATGGATTTGCTATACTTAATATTATAGGTCAGTGATATTTCTATTGGGTGTAAAATTTCATAGGATGCCCTGAGGTAATGAACAATGCAAGTTTGTTTTTCTTTATGTCATGGGACACAGTGACTGTACTGTTGAATCTTTCCTATTCAAATACCAGATTTGTCTCCCAAAAGTAACACGTTAGATTGTTATAACCAAATGCTGAACGATATGCTAGGTCTAATAACTGACTCAATTTATTTTTAAACTTGGTAAAACACTAGGATTAGCCTTACAGAAGAGACCTTTGTTGAGAAAAATTTCCAGCATATTATGTTTGCCTGTATAATACAAACATGTGGAATGATCACTGTAATTGTATTCGCAGCAGATAGCTAATTCCGCAAATACTAGAAATAATATGAAGAAATCATATGGGCGTCTTATAGTTAATTATTGTTAATATAACATCCTGAAATAACTTATTAATGCAGCAAAAGGAAAGGTTCTTGAGGAACGATGGAATAAATATAGATTCCTGTTAGCATACATATGCAATATATTTTTAAATCTATGTGACAGCCAAACATTTAAATGTTTAAAGTTCATTCTTCCAAAAGTTATAGGGATAGTATTCAATCTGACAGAGGTGGTGAAACTCCAATTACAGAGTCAGAGTCAAATAGCACAGAAACAGACCCTTCAGTCCAACTTGTCCATGCTGACCAAGTTACCCAAACAAAACTAGTCTGATTTCCCTGCATTGGCCTATATATCCTTCTGAACATTTCCTATTCATATATCTGTCCAAATATCTTTGAAATGTAGTAACTGCATCTACCACTTTCTCTGGCAGTTCATTCCATATACGAACCACCCTCTACGTGAAAATGTTGCCCCTCATGTCCCTTTTAAATCTTTTTCCTCTCACTTTAAAATTATGTCCTGTAGTTTTGAACTCCCCACCCTAGGGAAAAGACCTTTGATATTCACCTTATTGATGCCTCTCATGATTTTATAAATCTCTTACAATCACCCCTGAACCTCCCTTGCTCCAATGAAAAAACGTCCCAGCTTATCCAGTCTCTCATTATAACTCAAAGCCTCCAGTGCGAGTAACATCTTTGTAAATCTTTTCTGCACCATCTACAATTTAGTAATATCCTTCCTATAGCAGGATGACCAGAACGGTACACAATACTCAAATTTGCTGTACAAATGCAACATGATGTCTGATGAAAGTAATTGGTAGAAAAAAAACAATCGATGTAGAGAGTGTTTAGGATCTGTACTGCAAGTGTGTTAAAGGCAAGTTTAATTGAAGCATTCCAGCAGGAATGGAATTATGAGCTAAAACAGAAAAATGTTCATGGGTGAATGTGAAGAGACCTTTCATTTGGAGTGGTGAATCTGTGAAATTCTCTGCCAGCGAAAATGTTTGCGGCCAAAACATTGTATGTTTCCAAGAAGAAATTAGATATAGTTCTCAGAATAAAATGAATCAAAGGGCATAAGGGAAAGCGGGAACAGGGTACCAAATTGATCAACCTTGATCATACTAAATAGCAGACTAGGCTCGAAGGGTCAAATGACCTATTGTGCACTTAACATTTATGTTTCTATGAGGAGAAGGTGGGGGAACGAAGTGGAAGTCTCCTTCAGAGAACCAACACACGTGCTGTAATCATTCTATGATTAATATTCATTGAGAATTGCAGAACTTGAGCACTGCTGAAAAAAGACATTTTGTTGAAACTCAAGCTAATTCATGAGATACCAATTTAAAAGGACATCAGCTTTTTTATACTGCCTGAGAATACAGTGAACTTTGATTAATACAGCTGTTGCTGTGAAGAATATACAATTAGATAATGACTGACAGTTAACTGCCTAGCCTTTTTAAAATGATAATACATAATGAATAGTATAAAAAAGTTATTTTGATTTTACATTGGTACTTCTTGCGAATTGCCGAGATGATTGCAAGGCGATAAGCTTCGACAAAAGGTATCTTTTTTAAGCTGTAGCAATAATAGCTCAGAACCGGTGTCAGGTTGCTCATAAGGCCAAGAATTGAGATTTTTTTATTATTATAAAATTACAGCACAGCAACAGGTCTGTTGGCCTTCCAAGCCTGCACCAATCCAGATCGTCTCCCTAAACCTGTTGCCTATTTTCCAAGGATCTGTATTCCTCTGCTCCCTGCCCATTCATGTATCTGTCTAGGTACATCTTAAATGACGCTATCGTGTCTACCTCTACCACCTCAGTTGGTAATGTGTTCCAGGCACCCACACCCACTGTGTGAAGAACGTACCATGCATATCTCCCTTAAACTTTTCCCCTCTCACCTTGAACTTGTGATTCCTAGTAATCGAGTCCCCCAATCTGGGAAAAAGCTTCTTGCTATCCACCCTGTCTGTACCCCTCATGATTTTGTAGACCTTAAAAAGGTACCTCCCTCAACCTCCACCTTTCTAATAAAATAATCCTAATCTTCTCAACTTCTCTTCATAGCTTGCACCCTCCATACCAGGCAATATCCTGGTGAACCTCCTCTATACCCTCTCTCAAGCATCCACACCCTTGTAGTAATGTGGCGACCAGAACTTGTACGCAATATTCCAAGTGAGGCTAAACCAAAGTCCTATACAACTGTAATAGGACCTGCCAACTCTTGTACTCAGTACCTCATCCGATGAAGGAAAATATGCCATATGCCGCCTTGACCTGCGTTGCCACCTTTAGGATACAATGGATCTGAACACCCAGATCTCTCTCTACATAAATCTTATGGATGTCGGACACAAAAAGAAAGACATAACATTTACATTATGCATTTCATAAACTTGGGATGTTCTAAATTACTTTAAAGGCAATTATAGACTTTTGAAATGTCCCTTATAAGGTACGAAATGTCAAACAGTTCACATACTATGCAAACGCTGCTGTGATAATGATCATTTCAAAGATAGTGCGGACTGCAGATGCTGGAGAAGTCAGAGTTAATAAAGTGTGGTGCTGGAAAAAGCATAGGGGGCCTGGCAGCATATGAGGAGCTAGAGATTAAACGTTTTGGACTTACCCTTCATCAGGAGTCCTGATGAAGGGATTAAACCCGAAACATCGACTCTCTTGCTCCTCAGATTGGACACCTAATCTTATTCTTTGTTGAAGTCACAGGGAATAAAAATTGCTGAAGTTGTAAAGTTAGGTTGGATCTGATCCCCTAGTTTCTCATAAATATGTTAGATTACAATTACCCCTTTTTTTGGGAGGAAAAGAAATTAGTAATGAGTGAATTGGCAATAAATGAGCAGCTGAGCCTTGAGCAAGTGGAAGATTGAAGGCTGACCTAAGGTCTTGGTGAATTGGATTGTAAAGATCACAAAATATATGGATGATGCCATCAAGGATAGTGGACATAAGACATGTCAGAGACAGTTAGTGCTATGGGGAAGGCAGTAGTAACGTGGTGGAGGATGAGAACTTTCAAATTTACCTCTGGATTGAACAGCATGTCAAGGTTTCACATCGCCTGCTTACATGGTTGGGGCAGCGCATGGAGTCAAAGATGTGTTTATTTTTGTAGGAAAACATGAAATCTTTGCTGAGGTTTATGCTGCGTTGGATGGTATTTTTCTGCAGTCTACTGATTATCTCAATCTGATGTTTTGAAAACAATTATGAAAAATAATGTCTGAATACTCAGGAATGAAAGTATTTATATTCTTTACTACCATTTAAATGTTAGTGAATTGGTCTCTGTTCTTGGAAGACGACAGAACTTTGATATGCTTGACTATGAACCACTTACATCAAATGTTTATGAGTCTGTTATAAAATATATATCTTTTAAAATATGGACTTGATGATCCAGTTGTGCCATAAAGGAAAATCCGGCATAGTTGAGAGCTTTATAATCACGATGGTGGGGTATATTTCACATTCAAGTAATAATATAGAAACAACATTGTATGAAATTGAGATAATTTCAAACGGAATGCTGATTGTGTGCCATTCAAGAAAAAATGTTTCTTGAACTTGAATAAGCTGGTGCCATTAAAAATGTTCTACATCTGCTAGAGTTTATTATTGTTTGTTTGGAGTGTGTCTTTGATTTGTATATTTTGAAGATCTAATATATTAAAAATATAAAACTCTTGTTGGATCCCACTATGATGCCCCCTTCCCCCTTGCCCCACCACAACCACGTCTGTTTTTCATAGCATGCCAACTTTCAGTGGCTGACTCACGGATGAGGTTTAGTCACTTGGTTGAGCTATGAGAAATGGTGTACTTCAGCAAGAGTCATTGCCTTGAGGAGTGGAGAAAATGTATATTTAAAAATAAAATCCATTTTAAGAATTGTGCACTCAAACTGATTTAGTGTAAGTTTGTGAAGGAATTGAGTTACTTGGAAATGTCATTATTTGAGTTGTGGGCTGACTTTATTTAACCATCTTAATAGTAGTGTGAATTGTTAGAATTTAATATCATGGTTCACTTTTCAGATTGCAGTTGCAATACAAAAATCTTGTTTACATGGAGCATAGCAACATTGCTTCACATGATCTCACTTCAATATTTTACTATTATAGTTGGTTCTGCTATAATGCACATTGCTGGAACGTGATTTAAGAATTTAGACCATTATTTGTAGAACGTGAACTGTTCTTACCTTTATTGGCTATAACATGGTTTTTGTGAGAGGGTAAAGATATAAGAGACCTAAGGGGCAACTTTTTCGCTCAGAGAGTGATACGAGTATAGAATGAGCTGCCAGAGGAAGTGGTGAAGACTAGTACAATTGCAACATTTAAAAGGCTTCTGGATGGGTATATGAATAGGAAGGGTTGGAAGGATATGGTCCAGGTGCTGGTAGGTGGGACTAGATTGGATTGGGATATCTGGTTGGCATGGATGAGTGGGACCGAAGGGTGTGTTTCCGTGCTGTACATGTCTATGACTCTATGGTACCATTGGTTTAAATGGTGCTGCGATTGAGTCATTTTCTTGTAACAAGAGATTGCACAGGAATGGAACTATCACGTTACATTGGAACAGACTGTATAGGGCATTGTCATGAGCTGCTGTCTTTCAGATAGACAATCTGTGCGCAAGCAGCTCATAAACGTGGGATTGTGAGGCATTTTACATGGTATATAATGTTTTTGATGATTTGAAACACTTGTGTTTCAAAATATATTCTGTCAAAAAAACATTTTAAAATTTGTGTCTTCAAAGCAATAGAAGCAAAGTGCCATTTTGGCTTACAAACAATTAATTTATATGATTGCGCAGCCATTCCATGTGAGCCACATGCTATCAATCAACCCTACATGCACTCATTGTAGCACCAATTGCAAAAGCAAGTAGATGTTGTTTTGCATCCCTGCTTTTCTCCTTTATTCACGTGGAAACTAAACAGGCTATTTTGTTGAGCCTGCAAAAAGACTTTCAAGCGAGAATGCGATATCAATGTGAAACTCTGTTGATTGCCAGTAATTAAGTTTTGTGTCATCTTTTCTAGGTTGAAAGTGCCCTTGACACCGAGTATTAATGTGGATTTAATCCTTATTTGTACTTTAGGCCACACAGCATTAGGTGGATACTGCTTTCTGAAATAGAAGCTTCCCAAGCCCACTCAGTATTAAAGTTTGCTGAACACAGTTGTTTTTAATAAAATGAAATTCTGAAGTTTCATTTTGCAGCACAAAAAATATGCAGAGATTTGGCTCATTGTTGCTCATTGAATTCTGAGCTTAATGAATCAATCAAACAGCAATCATTATGCTTTGATTAGCTTTGAAAGGACCATTATGGGATGGGCATCACTAACTAGCTGTTGATCCATACATCTTATAAAATTTGGTTTGATTTCAGCTCACTGCTTGATGTGCTGATGTAGTTTGCAGAGGCAGAGGGACAAAATAGTTTGTGAATGTTTCTGGATGTTTGGTTGGGGAGACGCGAACCAATACTGCTTTCCTTTTTGTCATCATCTAGTGATATCTTTTGGAAAATGCACAGATGTGGACATCAGATGAAAGTAGCATTGCAATAGTTTTTTTGTTCGTAATTGTCTGGAATTGTGCAGGAAGTATGTTCAGTTGATAAGCAAGAGGAGGGGGCCTGGAGCCAGGCTGTTGTGATTTGGCAAAACTAGCAACTTTTGGAATTGTAACAACAAATTGGGATAGAATGTTTCAAAAACATATGTATAAAGGAATTTCTTTCAGAAGTTGAACCTAGCTAATTATGCATAGCCAGTATATTCACTGCAAAGTTCAGCAAACCTTTGCTCTTGTGTTGAAGTTTTAAGATATCTTATTACTATTATTTGGAAACTTGAGTTCTCAGATGGACAGAACCGTATATAGCTTTAAATTTGATTTATATTTCTAGATTACATACTGTGGTGAAACGGTTAAAAATTATGTCCCAATACATGTGTGAATCTAACCGGAATGGAGGTGTTGCTTAGTCCCGTGTGAATCTTATTACACACCTCCCCGTGTGAATCTTCTTATCTGTATGTAACCAGAATGGAATGTGTTTTTTAGCCTTGCTCTGCTGTTCACATGAATGTTTATATCTGGAAAAGAGTATATCAGCTGGAAAAGTCTCCAGTTCGGGGAGTCTGCTCCGGGGTTACGTTTAACCGCCGAGCGTGGGTTGTTGGCAACCGCTCTACGAGAACTGACGGCTCCCAGTTCCGGTAACATGTAGAGTGAGTATAAGCCAGACCCGGGAGTCTGCTCCGGGGTTACGTTTAACCGCCGAGCGTGGGTTGTTGGCAACCGCTCTACGAGAACTGACGGCTCCCAGTTCCGGTAACATGTAGAGTGAGTATAAGCCAGACCCGTTGTAAGTATGAGACCTGGTTGTGGCGACGCTGCGGGGAATAAAATGCTCATATTCTAGCAGACTCGCCTCTTGGTCGTTTGTTCTGTGTCAGACTACTCTCCTACGAACCTGACCTTGAGAATTTTTTAAAACACATACGGTAATAATGGGAGACATAATCTTTGTTTAAGTTCGAATTTGTTCTGTGGGCATTGTTGGTAGTCTGGAAATTCACCTTCAGGTGAGTAGTTAAATGTTTTAGAAAGCAAAGGTAGAATAGAGGAAAAAAATGGGTTCTCTTATGTAACAGGGAGACGGAGACAGAGACATAGAATCCTTACAGTGTGAAAGCAGGCTGTTTAGCCCAATAAGTCCTCACCAACCTTCTGAAGAGCATCCCACCCAGACCCCACCACCCTGGACACAATGGGCAATTTAGCATGGTCGATTTACCTAACTAAGAGCAGGTTCATAGAAATCATAGACACCCTACAGTTTGGAAACAGGCCATTTGGCCCCAACAAGTCTTCACTGACCCTCCAAAGAGTAACCCACCCAGTCAGAGTCCCCTACCCTATTGCTCCAGATTTACCCCTAATGCACCTACCCTATGCATCCCTGAACACTCTGGGCAATTTAGTATGGCCAATTCACCTAACCTGCAAATCTTGGATTGTGGGAGGAAACCGGAGCACTCTGAGAAACCCACGTAGGCATGGGAGAATGTGCAAACTTCACACAGTCGCCTGAGGCTGGAATTAAACCCAGGTCCCTGATGCTGTGAGGCAGCAATGCTAATGATGAGCCACCGTGCTGCTCTTGATTCTTTGAGAAAAAAATACAGAATCACTCAGAAGGTTAGTGAGTGTGCAGGTTTTGGTCAGGAAGAATGATCTGTGACGGCAAAAGTGCTATTAGCAGAAACAGCAGCTGGCCTGGTTTAAAACTTAAACAATGCCTGACTGTTAACTGTCAATCACTATTAACAGGTAAATTTTTCATGGCAGTGTCTCTACCAAGTGGTGGACCCAGATTCAAAACCTGGCACGGCAGGTGGTGGAATTTGAATTCAGTAAAAACAATCTGGAATTAAGAGTCTAAAGATGACCGTGAATCCATTGTCAGTTGTTGGAAAAACCCACCTGGGTTATTAATGTCCTTGAGGGAAGGAAACTGGCTTACATATGTCTCCAGACCCACAGCAATGTGATTCATTCTTAACTGCCATCTGAACTTTTAGGAATGGGCAATAAATGCAGCCTGGTTAGTCCCACCGTCATTGCATGAATGAATAGAGAAAACAAAATTGCTTTTCTTGCTAATTCTGCTGATGTGTGAAACTGGAAGCTTCAACAAAATATCTTTTTTCAGCAGTATTCAAGTTCTTTACTGCTAAACAACTATTGGTAAACTTGCGGTCTTTCAAGCGAGGTTTTACTGTGGAATATTACTTGTCTAGTATTACAGTCAGCTGGGATCATAACAGCCTAGTCTGAGGCTGCTTAATTTTAAATGTAATAGAACATTTATATGTTGCCCTGAAAATGTTTTATTTAAAACAACATAGTGTAAGTTAAATGCTCAAAATGAGTAGAATTTCTCATTTTCAAACTAAAAATTACTGATGATTTTGACTGAACTTCTCTGTTGTGTTAAGATGATTTCCCAGCAAAAATCGTACCTGAGGGCTCAAAGAAACTTGGTCCAGCCATCTTGGCTTCAACCCTTTTCCTGATCATTTTAACAGAGACCTTATCTTCCTTCTCAAATAATGCAGCAGGTTTCACGGAACTACTTCAAGATGAGGCTTTATGGCCAGTATTTATCCTGTAAACCTACTCTGATAATTTGATAATTTATTGCTGTTTGTGAGACCTTGCTGTGGCAAATTCACTGCGGCTCCTACTTTACAACAGAGGTTTTACATCAGTGGTATTTCATTTGCTTTAACACCTCTTGAGATTTTCTGAGATTGTGAAAGTTGCTTCTTTTTTTTTGGTACTCACATTTGTCAACTCTAAAAATGTTCTGTTTCCCTCTTTGCAAAAAGTTTTGTTTGATCTGGTTGGATAGGGCTTTACTCAGTCACATGAATCCTTTTGACAATCTTGAGCAATTTTTTTTTATTATTTGACTGGATTTTTCCAAGATTGGTGAAACTGGTTGCTGACCTCAGTTATCCTCCTTTCCAATGGTAGTTTAAATCTGGCACCATGTGAAGGGGATATCTTGTCGAGCCGAAGCAGTGATGTCAGCAAACCAGAAAATTGAAAGTGTTTAAATAGTTTTTAATTGACTTCACCATCTGACAACCCAAATGTAGGGGTGATATCTGGGGCCTCAGCTTTTTTTAACCAGTTTTATCAGTGACTTTGGAAGCAAAGACATGGAAGCTAAATTTGCAGATGATGCAAAGATAGGTAAGAAAATATGTTTTGAGGAAGACATAAGGAGGTTACAGACAAATAGTTTGAGTAAGTGGACAGAAATCTGGCACATGGAGAATTATGTGGAAAAATGTCGAGTTTCTCGGTTTGGCAGGAAGAATCATAAAAATAGAGCATTACTTAAAACAAAAATGCATGCAGATTTCCAATCTGCAAATGGATTTAGGAGTTCTTGTCCGTGGGTTTCTTAGTGAGTGTGCAGGTACAGCAGGTATGTAACGTCAATGGAATGTTATCTTTTTTTACAAGAGCACTTGAACATAGACTAAGGACTTAATGCTTCAGTTATGCAGGGCATTATTGAGGCCACTTTGCCAATACTGTGTGCTGTTTTCATCTCCTTGGTTAAGGAAGGATGTAAATGTGTTGGAGGTGGTTCAGAGGATGTTTAAGATTCCTTACAGTGTGGAAACAGGCCCTTCGGCCCAACAAGTCCACACCGACCCTCCAAAGAGCAACCCACCCAGACATATTCCCCTACATTTACCCCTTCACCTAACACTACAGGCAATTTAGCATGGCCAATTCACCTAACCTGCACGTTTTTGGACTGTGGGAGGAAACCGGAGCACCTGGAGGAAACCCATGCAGACACGGGGAAAATGTGCAAACTCCACACAGACAGTTGCCTGAGGCAGGAATTGAACCCGGGTCTCTGCCACTGTGAGGCAGCAGTGCTAACCACTGTGTCACCGTGCTGCCCATTACTCCACTGTTTCCTGGAATGAACAGGTTATCTCCTGAGGAAAGGTGGGATAATGTTTCCACTGTAGTTTAGAAGAGTGAAGGGTAATTTGATTAAAATATATAAATCCTGAAGGTCTTGCCAAGGTGGATATCGAAAACATGTTTCCTAATGTACGTGAGTCCAGAAACAGGGACCACTATTTTTAAGAATTAGGGATTGCCCTTTTGGACAGAGATGATGAACTTTGTTTCCCTAAGGGTTGTGTGACTCTAAATATACCTCAGCAACAGGGTCAGTTAATATTTTTAAGATGGAGAGAGAGAGAAATTTTCATTAGACAAAGGTTATCAATGGGTGATGAAAATAAAAAAATTGAAACTCAAACAGATCAGGCATTGGCTTATTGAATGGCAGAGCAGATCCAAGAGGCCGAATGGCCTACTTCCTCAAATTCTTATGAAGTCAATGTATGTTATTGGTTGGCAATACACATGATTAATCATTTTCCTATTGCCGTGATAACCGTAATTATTGGCATAATACATTTCGGCTCACATTGGTAGAAATTCAGGAAATCTGAAGACTTCTTGTTTTTCTGACACCAAATGTGGATTAATCCCAGACAGAATCATTTGAAATGATTAACTTTGTCACAATGCCTTGACTTAGCGAAGCAAAAAAAAAGCTCTGTGGTTTAAAAATATTTGTGTTTTTTTTGTCCTAAGAAATTGCAACCTGTTTCAGAATTTTTTGGTATTGGCTGTGCCATTTCTGTGGAAGATTGAACCAGTGGAGATGGGAGAGATATTACGTGATTATTTTGCATCAAGTTTTTGCAGAAAGAAATGGAGGCTAGAGAGCTCAGAGAAATAAATGTTCATGTTTTAAAACAGTTCACATTACAGAAGAGAAAGTTCTGGAGGTCTTACAGAATATAAAGGTGGATAAATCTCCGGGACCTAATCTAATGTGTCCCAGAATGCTGTAGGAAGTAGGGGAGGAAATTGCAGGGTCCTTGCAGAAATATTTGCATCATCTGTCAGTACATGGAGGCTGGATAATGTTTATGTTAGATTCCCTACAGTATGGAAACAGGCCCTTTGGCCCAACAAGTCCACACCAACCCTCCAAAGAGGAACCCGTCCAGACCCATTCCCCTACTCTATATTTACCCCTGACTAATGCACTTATCACTATGGGCAATTTAGCATGGCCCATTCACCTGACCTCACATCTTTGGATGTGGGAGGAAACTGAAGGACCCAGAGGAAACCCATGCAGACACTGGGAGAATGTACAAACTCCACATCAACAGTCACCTGAGGCAGGACTCGACCCCAGGTCCCTGGTACTGTGAAGCAGCAGCGCTAACCACTGAGCCACCATGCCGCACAACAGTATTTTGCCTTTGTTTAAGAAGGATTGTGAGGAGAACTATAGACCTGTGAGTCTGACCTTGGTTGTGGGATGGCTGTTGGAGGTGATTCTAAAAGATAGAATTTGTAAACATTTAGAGAGGCAAAAATTGATTAGGGATAGTCAGCATGGTTTTGTGCAAAGAAAACTGGGTCTCAAACGTGATTAAGCTTTTTTTTGAGGAAGTTACCAAAAAGATTGAGGGCAGAGCAAAAGACGTTGTTTACTTAGACTTCAGTGAAGCCTTTGACAAGGTTCCACATGGTAGAATTAGTAAAATTAGGTCACATAGGAGTCAGGATGAGCTTGCCAATTGGATACATAATTGACTTAACGGCAGGAGACAGAGAATGGTGGTACAAGGTTGTTTTTCGGATCGGAGACCTAGGGATTAGTTCTGGTCCTCTTCTGTTTGTCATTTATTTGGATGAGGATATAGAAAGAATGGTTAGTAGGTTTGCAGAAGGCACCAACATTGGTGGCAGAGTAGACAGTGAAGAAGGTTTTCTAAGATTGCAGAGGGATGTTGATCAAATGGTCAATGGGCTGAAAAATAACAGATGGAGTTCGATTTGGATAAATGCGAGGTATTGCGTTTTGGTAAAACAAACAGGGCAGGACTTCTACAGTTAAAAGTAGCTTCTTCGGTAGTGTTGTGGAACAGCGGAACCTAGGGATTCGGGTACATGATTCTTTGAAATTGGGGTCACATATAGACAGGGTGGTTAAGACATTTAGCACGGTTTCCTTCATTGCACAGTCCTTTGAGTATAGGAGTTGGGAAAATATGTTGAAGTTGTACAGGACGTTGATGAAGCCTCTTCTGGAGTACTGTGTCCAGTTCTGGTTGCTCTGTAATAGGAAAGATATTGTTAAGCTAGACTGGTTCAAAAGAGATTTACTAGGATGTTGCCGTGTTTGGAAGATTTGAATTATAAAGAAAGGCTGAGTAGGCTGCGAGTTACTTCACTAGAGTGTAGGACATTGAGAAGTGACCTTATAGAGGTTTATAAAATCATGAGGAGTACAGATAGGGTTAATGGTAGGTGTCTTTTACCTAGGATGGGAGATTTTAAAACAAGGGAGGAAAATTTTAAGCTGAGAGGAGCAAGATTTAAACAAGACATGAGGGGCAAATTTTTTACACAGGATGGTTCGCATATGGAATGGATTTCCTGAGGAAGTGGTGAATGTGGGCACAGTTACAACGTTTAAATGACACATATGTGAATAGGAAAGATTTGGAGGGATATAGGCCAGGAGCCGAGTTTAGTTTAGGATTATGTTCAACATGGACTGGTAGGACTGAAGTCTACTTCCGTGCTATATATCTTTAAGATTCTATGACTCTCAGTATTTCTTGAAAACGTTGAGATGCCATGTTGATCTTTATAGGAAATGTATGTGTCATGCATATTTTTGACCTCCTTATTAAAATTAAAAGTTTCTGTGGCACTAGCTTGTGATTTACATTGCCTTTTTGATTAAATCAAATTCTCCATTTTAGTAACACAGTGAATTGTCTTGCAGGGGTAAGGGTGATGGAAGGCCCCTTTAACTCATTGCTAAGTTTTCTTTTCTGCTAGTTTTATCGAAGTGAAATATATTCACTCAAAATGTGGAAACACTGTCAAAGTCAGCATTTATTGTACATCTCTAATTGCACTTGAAAAGTGGTGGTGAGTTGCCTCTTTTAAACTCTGCAAATTGAGTGGGTAGGTGCATTCATGGTGATGATAGCTAGGGAGTTCTGAGAACTTGACCTAGGCATGAATGAACCACAATAGAAAAACCAAGGAGGATATATGATTTGGAGGTGAGCCTCGTGGTAGTGTGGTGCCCTTGCGTTTGCTGTCCTTGGCCTTCCAAGATGAAACCTTTTGTGTAACTTTAAAAACTCTGTGTGTGTGTGAAAACCAAACTGTAATTGGCACATCAAAGTTCCTACAGTTTGAATACCATACAATTTACATTCCTATTCTTTAACAGTACTGGCATCTTTTATGATACATTGTTTTATCTGATGTTCCACCAGTTCACTTTCTGGTACTATTTTCAGTTTCAGCATTCTTAACAAGATTAACATTAAAAAATGAATGATGCTTTAACATGTTATTTACATTTGTTTCATCAAATGTACATTTAAAGCTATCAAACTTTAAAGTTATGCAAAAAATTTTTAAGTAGTCTGTAGGGGTGTGTGGAAGTTAGAATATAACTTGTTTCAAGTGACTTAGCCGAACAAGTTAATGCAATGTTCCAAATAAATAAGATTGTTCCTTTTTTACAGTCTCTGGTAAGTCATAGGTACAATCACTTGGAAAATCTGCAGTTTGCAGTGTTAATTTGTACCTATGCAGACCGTTAATCATTGTATAACTTGTTGCCAGGCAAAGATGCATGTTTTCGAGGAGAAAGTGAGGACTGCAGATGCTGGAGATCAGAGCTGAAAATGTGTTGCTGGAAAAGCGCAGCAGGTCAGGCAGCATCCAAGGAACAGGAGAATCGACGTTTCGGGCATAAGCCCTTCCTCAGGCCTGAGGAAAGGCTTATGCCCGAAATGTCGATTCTCCTGTTCCTTGGATGCTGCCTGACCTGCTGCGCTTTTCCAGCAACACATTTTCAGCAAAGATGCATGTTTGACAATGTATAGTGCAACATAATGTATACATTTACACAATAAAAATTTACATGATTTGATAATTTTACAGACAAAGATAGATCTGATTGTCCTGAAATGCAGTAATTTAGGCGATCATAAATGAAATAGATCCCTGCGATTATGTTACAGCTGTGCTTTTTTTTGTTTGTTAAATAATTCCATCATCTTTGATCTTTGCTGAGTTTTTCTGTTCTGATTTCTGTAACCGCCATCACAATATTAAGCCTTGTTTGTGTATACTTTATATCCTAGGAAGAAGGATTTTAGGAAGTAGAGTGAAATGTTCTGTTAGTTCAGATAGGAAGTGACAATTCCGTTTTAACAAAAGTAATGGACGGTGTGTATATACTGGTAAACAATCATATGTATTACGCAAATGATAATTGATACGAGTAAATTGCTGGGTAGCAATCTAGTCAAATATTTGAGATGATATCAGCAACTGAGAAAAAATCTTAAGTGATTTATGAACATCATTTGATCCCATTACTTCGAGTGTTGCTCCCAATGTGCTTGCTGTTTTATCCTTATTTTGTTTCTCCCCTTTCTGAATGCAGTGACGCTTGATGGGTACAATTACAAGGAAAATATCAACCTTGCTACATTTTTGTCCGCACTTCATTCTTAATGCATCTGTGTAGAAACTGAGTGTGCATAGGTTATTCCTCAGTGGAAAGATCATAGCAGATCTTAATCTGATACCCACCAGCTGTTCACATATGTGAACTGCTAACAGGGTTCACTAGATGGTGTTTATGAGCAAGAAGTGTGGTTCTTAACTTTTTTTTTGCCTCCCTTTTTCAGGGGTGTTGAGAGTTGTTACACCTTATCTGCTGTCGCAGCAGAGTGCTTAGCTGAGATGAGACCAAGGATCAAGTCAGCCAGGATGAAATGCAGGTATACACTGGGGCTATCATAAAGTTAGGTCTACAGAACTACATTTCTTAAATGATACTGACTAAGAATAAATCTGGGATGGTTGGCTCAGTTCCATTCTAATCAGTGCACTTATCAATAAAGCCATCAGTGCAGCTCAGCTATCTCCACATACTGTAAAATCTAATGCATCGGTTGCATGTTTTGAAGGTTTTTATGAAACTGAGAAAATAAAATAAAATATTTGATAAGAATTTCAAATGCTGTTGGTAAGTGACAAGCTGCAGCATGACTTAGGACCTAAAAGTGCATTGAATCCCATGATAAAATTTACTGTTTTCTCTTTTTTTTGCTATGGTGTGCAGAAATGCATGTAATTACAAATATCATGCAGGATGAATTTCAGATGGATAAATAACATAATTAAATTTTTGATCATGCTGAGGATTACTCAGAAACATCAAACAAATTTAAATATAACAATGGATGCTTTTTAATTTATGTATTTCTGTGTTTCTCCTAAAAAAGATTTTGACATTACATTAGGTTAAAGAGACAGCACAGCCGGAGCCTTTTGTGATAAAGAACAATGGATATACATGTTCTGAAACTTGAAAGGGTTCAGAAAATACTTACAAAGGAATTTCCAGGGTTGGAGAGTTTGAGCTATAGGGAGAGGCTGAATAGACTGGGGCTGTTTTCCCTGAAGTGCCGGAGGCTGAGGGGTGACCTTATAGAGGTTTATAAAATTATGAGGGGCATGGATATGATAGATAGACAAGGTCTTTTCCCTGAGATGGGAGAGTCCAGACCCAGAGGGCATTGGTTTAGTATGAAAGGGGAAAAATATAAAAAGGACCTAAGGAACAACTTTTTCACACAAAGGGTGGTGCATGTATGAAAAGAGCTGCCAGAGGAAGTGGTGGAATCTGATACAATCACACCATTTTAAAAGCATCTGGATGGGTATATGAATAGGAAGAGTTTAGAAGAATATAGGAGAAAGTGAGGACTGCAGATGCTGGAGATCAGAGCTGGAAATGTATTGCTGGAAAAGTGCAGTAGGTCAGGCAGCATCCCAGGAGCAGGAGAATCGACGTTTCGGGCATGAGCCCTTCTTCAGGAATATAGGCCAAGTGCTAGCAAATAGTTTAGATTAGTTTAGGATATCTGGTCAGCATGGATGAGTTGAACCGAAGGATCTGATTCCGTGCTATGGATCTCTATGCCTTATATATGTCCAAAAGAAAATGGGCATATGGCCTTGCATTCAAAATTACATGAATATTTACATTCAGAGATATAAAGATACTGTTTACAAAGATACATTTTTTTAAAAAAAAGTTGAAATTGCAAAATCATCTGTTAATGTAATGCAATTGAGGAGTTCCATTTAAGCTGTAGTACAGAACTTCGTTACGCTCAGAGCTCCTGATGCTGTGGAGTGAGACCATCTATATTATGGAGTGTATTTTATGGTAGAACTGACAATAGACACATTTTTGCACGTGCAAGATTGTCCACATGTAGTTGTTTGGAAGTTGGTATCTGCACATTTTTATTCTGACTGGTTAAACCTACATTCTATTATTAATACTTAAATCATTGATTGGATACTGTATTGCTTGCCTACACAGGTTACTATCAACTATTTTGCTGTTCATGGTCCTGTTTTGCCAGTTGTGCTGCCTCTTATTATAACAGTACTAGATTTACTTTACACTGCTATTGAGTTAAGAAAGCTAGTTGCAGCACTGTAAAGGAGCCCTGGCATGAGTATCTAAACAATAGAAATGGTTTGTTAACATTTTCTGAACTATAATTTTAATTTTTCTTAATTAGGGGGTGGCACGGTGGCTCAGTAATTAGCGCTGCTGCCTCACAGCACCAGGGACCTAGGTTTGAATCCACCCTCCGGCAACTGTCTGTGTGGAGAGTGTACATCTCGTGTCTGCTTGGGTTTCCGCCAGGTGGTCTGGTTTCATCCCACAGTCCAAACATGTGCAAATTAGGTGCATTGGCCATGCTAAATTACCCATAGTTTTCAATGATGTGTAGGATAGGTGCGTTGGCTGTTGGAAATGCAGGGTTTCAGCGATAGGGTAGGGGAGTGGGTCTGGGAGGGATACTCTTTAGAGGGTCAGCATGGGCTTGCTGGGTCAAATGACCTGGTTCCATACTGTAGGGAATCTATGTAGTGAATATATTCAGTGTGAAACACATCGTGGCTGAACTTGGTCTCTTCCTCAGCTCTTTGATTTCAATTCCCATTGCAATTCATGTTGTGATCTTCTGGTTGCACCAATAATTACTAAATCTTTCCCACTGAGGCAACTCTCCTACCCGTGATCTTACTATCTCTCATGGCTTTTCAAAAATTAATTCTCTGACACTTATTGCAATCCATTTAGCCCATAATTGTTGTCAGAGCCTTGTTCTCAACTTATTACAACTGTATACTAATGATGTTTGGCAGGGAGTTCCAGTATGTTGACCTAGTGACTATGAGGGTAAGTGATTTATGTTCATATCAAGGCAGTGTATGATTCAGAAGTGAGTAGAAGTGATGTACTCCTTTGCCCTTGTGATTCTGGATGGTGAAGGCTGCATGTTTGGGAGGTGCTGCTTTAGAAGATTTAAAAAGTTTGCTGCAATAAAAAAAAATGCTATTTATCCCTGGAAAAATAAGTGTCTAACTGATTGAAGAGTAGAGAGATCTGGGGATAATAGTATAGATCCATTTGAGGGATGCAGGATCAGCACATCAGTAAGAAAGAAGGCGATTAACAGGCTCACCCCGGTCTGGATGAAGAAGTTGCTCATCATCTTAGTCATAAATGTTCTAGTCTGTATGTTTAAACTGTTACCCCTGGTTCTGGACTCAGCAGTCATCAGGAACATCCTTCCTGCGTTTACCTCATTTAGTCCTGTTAGAATTTTACAGGTTCTATGTGCTCCCCCATTATTCTTTTAAACTCCAGTGAATACATTCCTAACCAATCTAGTTTCTCTTCAAATTAAATCCTGCCATCCCTAGAATCAGTCTGGTAAATCGTAGTCCGCATTCCCTCCGTAGCCAGAACATCCATCCTCAGGTAAGGAGACCAAACCAACATGCAATACACGAAGCCCTGTACAATTGCATAAAATAAAACACAGAAACAGAACTGTGGATACTGGAAATCTTATCAAAAACACAAAGTGCTGGTGAAACCCAGCAGGTACATTAGCATTTGTGTGGAGAAAACGGAGTTAACATTTCGAGTCTGGTGACTCCTCACCAGTTTCACCAGCAGTCTCCATTTTTATTCCTGTACAATTGCAGGAAGACACCCCTGTTTCTGTATACTAATATTATCACCATAAAAATTAACATGCCATTTGCCTTCTTTACAGCCAGTCGCAGCAGAATGTTCACTTTCAGCGACTGGTGTACAAGAACACCCAGATCTCATTACACCTCCTTCTTTCCCAATTTATCAGCATTCAGATAATAAACCTTCCTGGTTTTGCTTACAAAGTGAATAATGTCACATTTATCTATAATATACTTTGTCTGCCATACAATAGACAATAGGTGCATGAGTAGGCCATTCTGCCCTTTGAGCCAGCACCACCATTCATTATGATCATGGCTGGTCATCCTCAATCAGTATCCTGTTCCTGCCTTATCCCCATAGCCCTTGATTCTACTATCCTTAAGAGCTCTATCCAACTCTTTATTGAAAGTATCCAGAGACTTGGCTTCTACAGCCTTCTGGGGCAGAGCATTCCATTCACCCACCACTCTCTGGGTGAAGTAGTTTCTCCTCAACTCTGTTCTAAGTGGCCTACCCCTTATTTTTAAACTGTGTCCTCTGGTTCGGGACTCCCCCATCAGTGGAAACATGTTTCCTGCCTCCAGAGTGTCCAATCCTTTAATAATCTTATATGTCTCAATCAGATCCCCTCTCAGCCTTCTAAACTCAAGCGTATACAATCCCAGTCGCTCCAATCTTTCAGCGTAAGATAGTCCTGCCATTCCGGGAATTGACCTCGGGAACCTATGCTGTGATCCCTCAATAGCCAGAATGTCATTCCTCAAATTTGGAGACCAAAACTGCGCACAATATTCCAGGTGCGGTCTCACCAGGGCCCTGTACAGCTGCAGAAGGACCTGTTTGCTTCTATACTCAACTCCTTCTTGTTATGAAGGCCAGCATGCTATTGGCTTTCTTCACTGCCTGCTGTACCTGCATGCTTGCTTTCATTGACTGATGTACAAGAACACCAAGATCTCTTTGTACTGCCCCTTTACCTAACTTGACTCCACTGAGGTAGTAATCGGCCTTCCTGTTCTTGTCACCAAAGTGGATAACCACACATTTATCCACATTAAACTGCATCTGCCATGCATCCGTCCACTCACCTAGCCTGTCCAGGTCACCCTGTATTCTCCTAACATCCTCCTCACATTTAACCCTGCCACCCAAATTTGCTAATATTAAACATAGAACATAGAATATTACAGCACAGTACAGGCCCTTCAGCCCTCGATGTTGCACCGCCCTGTCATACTAACCTGAAGCCCATCCCACCTACACTATTCCATGTACGTCCATATGCTTGTCCAATGACGACTTAAATGCATTTAAACTTGACGAATCTACTACCGTTGCAGGCAAAGCATTCCATACCCTTACTACTCTCTGAGTAAAGAAACTACCTCTGACATCTATCTTATACCTATCTCACCTCACTTTAAAGTTGTGTCGTGTTTGCCGTCCCCATACTTGGAAAATGGCTCTCCCTGTCCACCCTATCTAACCCTCTGATTATCTTGTATGTCTCTATTAAGTCACCTCTCAACCACCTTCTCTCTAATGAGAACAGCCTCAAGGCCCTCAGCCTTTCCTCGTAAGACATTCCTTCCATACCAGGCAACATCTTAGTAAATCTCCTCTGCACCCGTTCCAAAGCTTCCACATCCTTCTTATAATGCAGTGACCAGAACTGTACACAGTACTCCAAGTGTGGCCGTACCAGAGCTTTGTACAGCTGCAGCATAACCTCCTGGTTCCGGAACTCAATCCCTATATTAATAAGGGCCAAAGCTCTGTATGCCTTCTTAACAACCCTATCAATCTGGGTGGCAACTTTCAGGGATCTGTGTACAATGACACCGAGATCTCTCTGCTCATCTGCACTCCCAAAAATCTTACCATTAGCCCAGTACTTTGCATTCCAATTACTCTGTCCAAAATGTATCACCTCACACTTGTCCATATTAAACTCCATTTGCCACCTCTCAGCCCAGCTCTGCATCCTATCTATGTCTCTCTGCAACCTACTACATCTTTCGTCACTATCCACAACTCCACCGACCTTCGTGTCGTCCGCAAATTTACTTTTAATACCTTCATCTATATCATTAATGTACATTGTAAAAAGCTGCGGTCCCAGCACTGATCCCTGCGGCACACCACTGGTCACCGCCTGCCATTCTGAAAGGGAGCAGTTTATCACTATTTGTTTCCTGTCAGCCAACAAATTTTCAGTCCATGTTAGTATTTGTCCCTAATACCATGTGCCTTAATTTTGCTCACTAACCTCCTATGTGGGACTTTATCAAAGGCTTTCTGAAAGTCCAGGTATACTACATCCACTGGATCTCCCTTGTCCATCTTCTGAGTTACATCCTCAAAAAATTCCAGAAGATTAGTCAAGCATGACTAATCCCCTTCATAAATCCATGCTGACTCTGATCTATCCTGTTACTGCTATCTAGATGTGTCGTAATTTCATCTTTTATAATTGACTCCAGTGTTTTTCCCACCACTGAGGTCAGACTAACTGGTCTATAATTCTGTTTTCTCTCTCCCTCCCTTCTTAAAAAGTGGGACAACATTAGCCACCCTCCAATCTGCAGGAACTGATCCTGAATCTATAGAACATTGGAAAATAATCACCAATGCATCCAGGATTTCTAGAGCCACCTCCTTCAGTACCCTGGGATACAGACCATCAGTTCCCAGGGACTTATCAGCCTTCAGACCTAACAGTCTCCCCAACACCATCTCCTGCCTAATATAAATTTCCTTCAGTTCAGGTCCTTCAGCCACTATTGCATCTGCCTATGAACTCAACTTGTCCAAATCACACTGAAGCATCTGTTTATCCTCCCCACTTCACACTCCCACCAGTTTTTTGTTGTCTGAAAACCTGGAGATATTGCATTTGTTCCCATCATTTAAATCATTAATATATTTTGTGAATAGCCTGCATCCCTGTAGTACCCCAATGATCACTGCTCACCACTCAAATAAAGCCCCGTTTATTCTTTGTTTGCTTCCTGTCTGCCACCCAGCTCTCTATCCATGTCAGTACTCTACCTCCAATCTCAAACACTTTAATTTTCCACTGGTTCCCCCGAACAACTCTACTAGTTACATCCTCGACAAATTCCAACAGATTTGTGAAGCTTGATTTCCCTTTTATAAATCTATGCTCTCTCCGTCCAGTTCCATCATTGTTTTTCACGTGTTGTGCTTTTAATTCTTTTATACCGGACTCCAGCATTTTCCCTGCTATCAATGTCAGGCTAACTGGTCTATAAATCAGTTTTCTCTCTACCTCCTTTTTTAAGTAGTTGGGTTACATTAGCTACCCTCCAATCCTTTGGAACTGTTCCAGAGTCTATGGAGTCTTGAAAGATGACAACCAATACATCCACTATTTCGAGAGCCACTTCCTTAAGTACTCTGGAATTGTTGGATGCTTGGGGATCTGTGCCTTTTAAACTATTAGTTTCTGCAATATCATTTCCCCACTAATACTGATTTCCTTCCGTGCCTTTCTCACTGGACCCTATGTTCCCCTACATTTTTGGGATGTGATTTGTATCTTCTTGTGTGGTCAGAACTGAAATATGTTTTTAATTGATCTGCCATCTCTTTGATCCCCATATAACTTCCCCTGTTTCTGATTGTAAGGGACCCTCATTTGTAATTGAATCCCTACAGTGTGGAAGCAGGCCGTTCACACCGCGCCTCCAAAGAGCATCCCACCGAGGCGCACCTTATCCTTGTAACCCTGCATTTCCCGTGTCTTATGCACATAGTCTGCACTCCCTGGACACAACGGGCAATTTAGCGTGGCTAATCCAGTTTACCTGCATATCTTTTGACTGTGGGAGGAAACTGGATCATCTGGAGGAAACCCATGCAGACATAGGGAAAATATACAAATTTCACATAAACACTTGCCAAAAGGCAGAATTTAACCAGCTCCCTGATGCTGTGTGGCAGCAGTGCTAACCACTGAGCCATTATGTCGTCTTCACAATTCTTTTTCTCTCCACATATCTATAGAAGCTTTTACAATCAGCTCTGATCTCCTCTGCAGGCTTACTCTCATACTCAGTTTTTCCCCTCTTAGTCAATCCCTTTTGTAATCCTTTGCTGAAATCTAAACTGCTGTCAATCTTCGGGTCTGTTTCCTCTTCAGGCCAATTTGTATGCCCCTTCCTTGCATCTAATACTATCCAAGTATGATTTCCCTTGTTAGCTGTGACCAGTCCATCTTTTCCATTTTTTTTGTGCCAGAAAGGAACTAAAGTTTGCTGCAGTTCCTCCAAGCACTTTTTAAATACTTGCCACTGCCTATCCACTGTCATCCCTTTATGCAATATTCCCCAATTTATCATCAGTTTGTGCCTCATACTCGATTGAACTTTTAGGGCCGAGGAAGAAAAATGTCTTTGACCAAGGAGTTGTGAATCTTTGGAATTCTTTATGCCAGAAAGATGGGGAAACTCTTTCATGAACTGCAGCAGTCCTTGGGGTGTCGGGTCACTCCCAGTGCTGTTAGGAAGTGAGATCCAGGATTTTGACCCAGTGACAATAAAGAACCAGCAAAGGTAATATGGTTCCAGGTCAGGAAGTGTGTGCATTTTCGAAGGAATTTGCAAGTGGTGGTACTCCCTTCAACTTGGTACTCTTTTTATCTGTTGATCTAGTGAAGTTCAGTTTGCAAAGTGCTGTCAAAGAAGGCTTAGTGTGTTACTGCAGTGCATCATTTAGATGGTAGGCACTTCTGCCAATATGCACTATAGCAAAAGGAATGAATATTGTTGGTAGAGGTTGAATGCCAATCAAGTGGACTGTTTTGTCCTAGATAGTATTGAGCATCTTAGTGTTGGAGCTGCACCCACCCATCCCACCCATTCAGGTATGCATATCTTGTTCTTCCAGTTGAATTGTGTTAGTTACAAACTAAACATATAGAATGTGCAGGAAGAAGTTTTATAGCATCTTTGCCCATCCTCAATATCTTAGTGCTTACAACAGATGAATTACTCCCAAACTACACCCATGTTTGACATGAAAACAGATGTTGTGCATTTCAAGGTTACACATACAGCAAATATGATCACTGACAAGCTGATTTCACTTCTGGTTCTTTGACGAAGAAACTTTGACTAAAAACACATGGAAAGCTCACTGTACTGCCGAAATATTTACTTAAATTATAAGCTCAAAGCCTGGATTGTGATTAAATGCATAACATTTAATCTTGTGGGGTTGAAGAAATTATTGGGAAAGTACTGGGTTGCAGATAGGTGACAGGTATTTAGAAACAGTAAGGAGGTTTAACAATCTAGGTAATAGGGATTTGATGTTGGGGTAACACGGGTATTGTTGATTTGTTGGGATGTGAATAGGAAATCTGAAGCTTGAAAGCTTGAAAGGTTTCTGAAGAGTAGTGGGATATAGTTCGAGAGTTAATATGAGAGATTTCTATATTGCAGAACCAGATTAAGAGTCTTCAGATCTATAAGGATTGGTGTGAACTTACTAGGGGTGAGTGTGCTGATGTAATCTCTAAGGGTTGGAGCTAACAGAATATCTGGAAATTATTTCTCATCTTTTGGAAACATGGAATGTGGTTGTTTGGGTTGTCTTTCATTCTACAACATTAGGAAGGAACATATTTTTATTTGGGAATTTCTCAGATATGGTGGTATTAGATATAGTCTTGAGATATGTAATTACTGAGCTAGTACCTAGCGTTAGGGCTTTTGCCCAAAAAGTCAATTTTCCTGCTTCTCTGATGCTGCCTGACCTGCTGTGCTTTTCCAGCACCACACTCTTGACTCTGATCTCCAGCATCTGCCGTACTCACTTTCACCATCTTATTTGGAGGTTGAGCCAGATAATTTGCATGGATGTAAATGGGATAACCATAAATGTGACAGGCAGGGTGTGAGCCGAAATACATTTTGAATGCAAAACTTGTAACTATTACAAATAAGAAATCATCTGGATTTTATGAAGTGCATTTAATCAGTGTAAGGAACAGAGATTAATTTCCACATAATATTCTCGATAAACATTTTTTTAAATCTCCTGGTTCATAAAATGAAGCACACCCAATATGGAAATGTTCAAAAGCAAGGCTATTACCGTTGAAGTATTGTGATAGGAAAGGCCTATACATTAATAAAAAGTGAGAGGAATTGCAAATCTATTTAAGTCGATCAAATGGTGCTACCTATTCAGAGCAAGACACTTGAAACAAGTTAGGTTTTTAAAGCAAAATGCATTGAATCTTGACATGTCTGAACTCAGTCATAAGATTCCTTTGTAGTTTTCAGTGTACAGAATATCTTAGTACTAAGTGTTGTTACTTGCAGTGCTGGCTAATGGGAAGCAAAATGAAAGTAAAGGATCTACTGCACAGACCATTTTCTTATTGCAGTAACTGTGCATGAGGTTAACCACCACCTTCAAAATAAAGTGTGTTATTTATGGCTATCTAAAAGCTTCTGAATCATTAGCATTAGATAATGTTATCCAAAAATCATAAGGTAAATGATTCATTTTGCTAAATAATTATTAGTAAGCTGGAGTTCCCAGCACTTCGTTGCAACTTGCCCTTCAGTATAATACTGCTTTCTTATGGCTCCCAAAGGGAACATTATTTCAAATCATTACCATATTAGTATTTGGGAAATAAACTGAACCATTTCAGTGGTACTGTGTTTTCAGACATAACGAAAAATGATGCCATATCTTTGTTGTGACTTCTTTTTTATTTCTATTTTAATTCACAGTTACCATTTTCAAATTATTCTGTGATGTTGTGGAAGGTTTGTTCCTCCATTGAAATTTTATATGGTGGACAGAAATGTGGAATTCAGTTATGTACTGAAGGCTTGGAGAGAAGTTTGAACCCATGACAGTAGTGCTACCAAGTTTGTGCTATCATCATGATAATCCATCCCACTTTGAGAAAATATTCGTGGGATGTGAATGTCAGTGGCTGGGCTAGCATTTATTGCCCATTCCTAATTACCTGGAGAAGATATTGCTAAACTGCTGTCCTTGGGATGCAAGAACAACCAGAGTACTGTTAAGAAGGAGCTTCTGGGATTTTGATCCTGCAGAAGTGAATAAATGACAACACAGTTGCAAATCAGAATAGTGAGTGCCTCAGTGAGGAACTTACATGTGATGATGGTCCCATGCAATTCCTGCCCTTGTCCTTCTAAGGTGCTGTTGAATGAAGCTTGGTGAGGTACTGCAATGCATCTTGTGGATGGTGCGCAATCCTGCTACCACACTTTGGTGGTGAATGTTGAAGGTGGTGGTTGGGTTTGCCTATGAAGTAGGCTGGTTTGTTCAGGATGGCATCCAGCTTCTTGCATGTTGTTAGAGCAATACTTATGGATGCAAGTGGTGAGTATTTCATCATGGTTTGTAGATGGTAGATGGGTGTCGAGGAAAGAGGAGGCTAATTATTTGCTCTAGAATTCCTTGCCTCTAGATTGCTGTAGTAGATATATTTATATGGTGGAAGTGGGTATTGCAGATGCTGGAAATCAGAGTGTAGATTAGAGTGGTGCTGGAAAAGCACAGCAGGTCAGGCAGCATCAGTGGAGCAGGAAAATTGATGTTTTGGGCAAAAGGAATGAAGGCAGGGAGCCTCCGGGGCGGAGAGATAAATGGGAGGGGGCTGGGGCTAGGGAAAAGATAGCCAAGAGTACAATAGGTGGATGGAAGTGGGGATGAAGGTGATAGGTCAGAGAGGAGGGTGGAGCAGACAAGTGGGAAGGAAGATTAACAGGTAAGACAGGTCATAAGGATGGTGCTGAGCTGGAAGGTTAGAACTGGGGTAAGGTGGGGGGAGGGGAAATGAGGAAACTGGTGAAGTCCACATTGATGCCCTGGGGTTGAAGTGTTCTGAGCTGAAGATGAAGGTGTTCTTCCTCCAGGCGTCGGGTGGTGAGGGAGTGGCGGTAGAGGAGGCCGAGGACCTGCATCTCCTCGGCAGAGTGGGAGGGGGAATTGGAATGTTGGGCCATGGGGCGGTGGGGTTGATTAGTGCCGGTGTCCCGGAGATGTCCCTAAAGCGCTCTTCGAGAAGGCATCTAGTCTCCCCAATGTTGAGGAGACCACCGGGAGCAGCGGATACAATAAATGACATTGGTGGATGTGCAGGTGAAACTTTGATGGATGTGGAAGGCTCTTTTAGGGCCTTGGATGGAGGTGACGGGGGAGGTGTGGGCGTAGGTTTTGTAATTCCTGCTGTGGCAGGGGATATATTTATATGGCTCGTCCAGTTCAGTTTCTTGTCAATGGTGACCCCCAGGATGTTTATTAGCGGAAGTTCATTGTTGGTAATGTAATTGAATGACAAGGGTGAGCATTATATTCTCCGTTGCTGGAGATTGTTATTGTCTGGCATTTGCATGGTACAATTGTTATTTGATAGTTCTCAGCCCAAGCTTGGATATTGTCCACACTTTCTTGCATACAAACATTGACTACTTCAGGACTTGAAAATGTCATGACTGAAGCTCAACATTTGTAATCATCAATGAAAGTCCCTAATCTTGACCTAATGATGGAGGGAATGTCATTGATGAAGCAGGTGAAAATGATTGTGTTTAGGACACATCTCTCAGATGCCATTGAAAAAGTTACTCGCAACTGAGTGAGAGTTACATAGCATGGGTGAATAGAAATTTATCAGCATGGAATAAAGGATAGGGTAAGGTTGGATTCAGTATGTAGCACGTTGGTGAAAATGGGGAATGTAAAATACTACCATAAATTGAGGGAAGAGAAGAGACCCACACTGAAATGATAGTTCAAGTCAACAAGCTTAAATTGCAGACAC
The DNA here is from genome assembly GCF_037043375.1 of Chiloscyllium plagiosum. NCBI lineage: Eukaryota > Metazoa > Chordata > Chondrichthyes > Orectolobiformes > Hemiscylliidae > Chiloscyllium > Chiloscyllium plagiosum. The sequence continues at coordinate 88,123,328 of NW_028270145.1, read as the reverse complement.
AGGTGTGAGGAAAAAAGATGTGGCAGCATTGCAGGATCAAAATTAACTATTTTGATGAGGAATGGAGTTTGTAAGCATAAACAAAAAGCAAATTGAGTCAAAGGGCTGAAAATATGGAAAAAAGGCAAAATTAATGGTGCTTTACTTAAATGCATGAAATATTTGGAACAAACTAAACAAATTAATAACATAATTAGAAGTTAATGAGTATGATCAGCCATTACAGAGAAATGGATTCAAGGAAGTCAGAACTGGGGCTTAGATATTTAGGATTGTGTGACTTATGAAAAGGTAGGTAGGAATCAAAGGCTGATGGGCTGGCTTTATTAGAAAGACTGCAAAAAATTACTTGGGATCAAATTATGCAGAAGTCATATGGGTGCATTTAAGAAATAATAAGGGAATAAATACACTCGTGGAAGTAGGCTTTCTACCCCCTCACATTAGCTTAGATTACATTACCTACAGTGCGGAAACAAACACTTTGGCCCAACAAGTCCACACCGACCCTCCAAAGAGTAACCCACCCAGACCCATTTTCCTATGAGTAATGCACCAAACACTGTGGGCAATTTAGAATTGCCAATTCACCTGACCTGCCCATCTTTGGACTGTGGGAGGAAACCGGAGCACCCAGAGGAAACCCATGCAGACATGGGGAGAATGTGCAAACACCACACAGACAGTTGCCCGAGGCTGGAATCGAATCTGGGTCCCTGGTGCTGTAAGGCAGCAGTGCGAACCACTGAGCCACTGTGCTGCCCTGTAGGACAGAGAATAAATGAAAGGACAATGAGGGCCTATTAAAAAAGTAGTACATTAATTATGGGTTATTTTAGTCTTCACATAGATTGGGTAAATCAAATTGGCAAAGGTAGCCATGAGGAAGAGTTCATCATATGCATTTGGGGCAGTTTCCGAGAACAATATGTTGTGAATTCAATCAGGAAGCAGGTTATTTTTGGATTAGGTAATAATTAACGAGACAGAATTGATAGATAGAGTCATAGAGATATACAGCATGGAAACAGACCCTTCGGTCCAACCTGTCCATGCTGACCAGATATCCCAACCCAATCTAGACCCACCTGCCGGCCCATATCCCTCCAAACACTTCCTATTAAATGCCTCTAAAATGTTGCAATTGTATCAGCCTCCACCAAATCCTCTGGCAGCTCATTCCATACACGTATCACCCTCTGTGTGAAAACATTGCTCCTTAGGTTTCTTTTTTATATCTTTCCCCTCTCACCCTAAACTTATGTCCTCTAGTTCTGGACTCCCCGATCCCAGGGAAAAGACTTTGTCTATTTATCCTACCCATGCCCCTCATAATTTTGTAAACCTGTACAAGGTCACCCCTCAGCCTCCAACGCTACAGGGAAAACAGCCCCAGCCTGTTCATCCTCTCCCTATAGCTCAAATCCTCCAACCCTGGCAACATCCTTGTAAATCTTTTCTGAACCCTTTCAAGTTTCACAACATCTTTTTGGTAGGAAGGAGACCAGAATTGCACGCAATATTCCAACAGTGGCCTAACCAATGTCCTGTACAGCCGCAACATGACCTCCCAACTCCTGTACTCAACACTATGACCAATAAAGGAAAGCATACCAAACGCCACCTTCACTATCCTCTCTACCTGCGACTCCACTTTCAAGGAGCTATGGACCTGCACTCCAAGGTTTCTTTGTTCAGCAACACTCCCTAGGACCTTAACGTTAAGTGTATAAGTCCTGCTAAGACTTGCTTTCCAAAAATGCAGCACCTCGCATTTATCTGAATTAAACTCCATCTACCACTTTTTAGCCCATTGGCCCATCTGGTCCAGATCCTGTTGTAATCTGAGGGAACCCTCTTTGCTGCCCACTACACCTCCAATTTTGGTGTCATCTGCAAACTTACTAACTGTACCTCTTATTCTCGTATCCAAATCATTTATATAAATGACAAAACGTAGAGGACCCAGCAATGATCCTTGTGGCACTCCACTAGTTACAGGCCTCCAGTCTGAAAAACAACCCTCCACCACCACCCTCTGTCTTCTACCTTTGAGCCATTTCTGTATCCAAATAGTTCTTCCTTTATTCCATGAGATCTAACTTTGCTAATCAGTCCCCCATGGGGAACCTTGTCAAACGCCTTACTGATGTCCATATAGATCACGTCTACAGCTCTGCTATCGTCAATCTTCTTTGTTACTTCTTCAAAAAACTCAATCAAGTTTGTGAGACATGATTTCCCACACACAAAGCCATGTTGACTATCCTTAATCAGTCCTTGCCTTTCCAAATACATGTACATTCTGTCCCTCAGGATTCCCTCCAACAACTTGCCCACCACTGAGGTCAGGCTCACTGGTCTGTAGTTCCCTGGCTTGTCTTTACCACCCTTCTTAAACAGTGGCACCACATTTGTCAACGTCCAGTCTTCCAGCACCTCTCCTGTGACTATCGATGATACAAGAGGCCCAGCAATCACTTCTCTAGCTTCCCACAGAGTTCACGGGTACACCTGATCAGGTCCTGGGGATTTATCCACCTTTAACCGTTTCAAGACATCCAGCACTTCCTCCTCTGTAATCTGGACATTTTGCAAGATGTCATCATCTATTTCCCTACAGTCTATATCTTCCATATCCTTCTCCACAGTAAATACTGAGGCAAAATATTCATTTAGTATCTCCCCCATTTTCTGTGGCTCCACACAAAGTCTGCCTTGCTGATCTTTGAGAGGCTCTATTCTCTCCCTAGTTACCCTTTTGTCCTTAATATATATGTAAAAACTGTTTGGATTCTCCTTAATTCTATTTGCCAAAGCTATCTCACATCCCCTTTTTGCCCTCCTGATTTCCCTCGTAAGTAAACTCCTGCTTTCTTTATACTCTTCTAAGGATTCACTCGACCTATCCTGTCTATACCTGACATATGCTTCCTTCTTTTTCGTAAATAAACCCTCAATTTCTTTCGTCATCCAGCATTCCCTATACCTACCAGCCTTCCCTTTCAATGTGATATTATCCTTTCTCTGGATTCTTATTATCTCATTTCAGAAGGCTTCCCATTTTCCAGCCATTCCTTTACCTGCGAACATCTGCCCCCAATTAGCTTTTGAAAGTTCTTGCCTAATACCATCAACATTGGCCTTTCTCCAATTTAGAAATTCAACGTTTAGATCTGGTCTATCTTTTTCCATCACGATTTTAAAACAAATAGAATTATGGTCGCTGGCCCCAAAGTGCTCCCCCACTGACACCTCAGTCACCTGCCTTGCCTTATTTCCCAAGAGTAGGTCAAGTTTTACATCTTCTCTAGTAGGTACATCCACATACTGAATCAGAAAATTGTCTTGTATGCACTTAAGAAATTCCTCTCCATCTAAACCTTTAACACTATGGCAATCCCAGTCGATGTTTGGAAAGTTAAAATCCCCTACCATAATTACCGTATTATTCTTACAGATAGCTGAGATCTCCTTACAAGTTCTCAGTGTCAAAGATCCCCTCCAAAACAGTGACCATAACATGGTCAAATGTAGTGCTCATTGAGAGTAATAAACTTAGAAACAATCACGCTAAGTATTAATAAGGGAAGCCACAAGGGATGAGAGCAGAGTTGGCTGGAGTGGACTTGGAAAGGAGTTAAGCATAAAAATAAAGTTGAGGCACAATGGCAGATGTGTAAGTGAATACTTATTGACTCATGACAGATACATAGCCCAGTGATGAAGAATGATTCTGGGAATGAGATAAAGTAACCATGATCAACCAATTAATTTAAGGATAATATCACATTGAAAGAAAAAAAATGTGGCAAAGGTTTGTGGTAAACTAGAGAATGGGAATGCTGCAGTGAGAATGAATGCACTGACTGTAATCTTTCACAAATTTGTAGATTCTGGAGTAGCCCCAGATGATTTTAAAACTGTGACATAACATCCTTACTCAAAAAAGGAAGGATACAAAAGCTAAAGGTCTTGAAGAACGGTCATTGGTTTCAAAATGTTGACAGTTTTCTCTCCACACGTGCTGTCAGACCTGCTAATTTCTTCCAGCAGTTTCTGTTTTCATTTGGATCTCCAGCACATTAGAGACTATTATAAAAGATGTAATAGCAGAATGAACTGGAAATGCACAATACAATCAAGCAGGGTCAGCAAAGCTTCCTGAAGGGGAAATCATGTCTGACAAATTAGAGTTCTTCGTGAAGGTGATGAGAGAGATAGATAAAGGAGAACTAATAGATGCAATGTAGTTGGATTTCCAGAATGCATTTGTGAAGGGGCCATCGGAAGACTACTTAATAAGATGAGTCCGTGATATCAGGGTTTCATATTCACATGGATAGAAGATTAGATAACTATTGGAAGACAGAGTAGATATGAATCGCAGAAAAGCTACCATCAGAGCTCTTGATTTTCTTAAGAAGTTGAGTAGATTGGGCTTGTACTCATTGGAGTTTAGAAGAATAAAAGTTGATCTTATTAAAACACGTAAGATTCTTAGGGAGCTTTACAAGGTAGGTATGGAGAGATGCTTCTCATTGTGGGAGAGCCTAGGATTAGAGGATTCATAGATTGAAACAGATATGGAGAGATTTCCTCTCTCTGAGGGTAATCAATCTGTAGAATTCTTTTTAGAGAGGATTATCAAGGCTTGGTTGTTAAATTGTATTGAAGGCTGAGGTTTTTTTCAGCAGTGAGGGGATCAAGAGTTCCGGGAATAAGGCAGGAAAGTGGAATTGAGGATTATATGACCACCCAAGATTTAATTGAATGGCAGAGCAGAATTCATAGGCTGAAAGGCCGACTTCTGCACCTACGTCTTATGATCTAGTGTGCACTATGTGAGAGGGTGATGGGTGTTATTTTGAAGGAGAACAATAGGATGAAAAGGGAGAAGACTGGGAGTCTGAACTAATGTGAGGATTGGAGTTAACCACTGGCCTGAATTGAAGAAAGTAGTGGAAAAGAGTGCATCTGTGAACATGAAAAGAATACTTCAGTGTCACCGTAACAAGTCTTCAAACAAATTATATGATTTGTGATGAAATCTTGCAAGGTAAGAGGGAAAATTTTCACACTTTCATTATCACATGTTTTACAACTAGTGGGATGTTTTCATGGTCATTGTCATTTCCCTAAGATTTGGTTAGACATTGAGACCTCCCAAGCAAAGTGTCTCGTCATCAATTTTTTATTTTTAGATAAGATGAGAGCTATTATAGACTATTGCAAAAGCCCTATTTTATTAAATACAATTAAAGCCTGGAGGATAATGCGGTAAGATGAGGGTGACTTACAAAAAAACTTCTCCTTATACTCCTATAGTGGGAGCATCGGGTTTTCAGCCAGGGCTGACAGACGCTACATTTAAAACCTGGCGGTCCAGATGTATCTCTTGCTTAGGGGACCTGTTCGATGGGGAGGTTATGATGTCTTTTGAGCAGTTGCACCAGAAGTTTGGACTGCCTAATGGAGACCTTTTTTGGTATTTCCAAATACGAGATTATATACACAGGAAGACCACGTTTTTAGACAGTCCCTACTAATTGATAGGGAGAGAAGAGTGCTTTGGCCAATGGGTCCACCCTCAGTCATTACTCTTTATCATTCATTATGTAACGAGGTATCGAAAGACATGGAATGACTGTTAAAACATGGAACCAGGAATTGGGGTTAGAAATCCCTTTAGAAATCACACCTCCAATTTTGGTGTCATCTGCAAACTAACTAACTGTATCTCTTATGCTCGCATCCAAATCATTTATGTAAATGACAAAAAGTAGAGAACCCAGAACTGATCCTTGTGGCACTCCACTGGTCACAGGCCTCCAGTCTGAAAAACAACCCTCCACCACCACCCTCTGTCTTCTACCTTTGAGTCAGTTCTGTATCCAAATGGCTAGTTTTCCCTGTATTCCGTGAGATCTAACTTTGCGAATCAGTCTCCCATGGGGAACCTTGTTGAACGCCTTACTGAAGTCCATATAGATCACTCTGCCCTCATCAATCCTCTTTGTTACTTCCTCAAAAATCTCAATCAAGTTTGTGAGACATGATTTCCCATGCACAAAACCATGTTGACTATCCCTAATCAGTCCTTGCCTCCAGCAACTTTCCCACCACCGACGTCAGGCTCACTGGTCTGTAGTTCCCTGGCTTGTCCTTACCACCCTTCTTAAACAGTGGCACCATGTTTGCCAACCTCCAGTCTTCCGGCACCTCACCTGTGACTATCGATGATACAAATATCTCAGCAAGAGGCCCAGCAATCACTTCTCTAGCTGACAGGTGGAAGATGGAGTTTACTTCAGATAAATGTGAGGTACTGCATTTTGGGAAAGCAAATCTTAGCAGGACTTATACACTTCATGGTAAAGTCCTAGGGAGTGTTGCTGAACAAAGAGACCTTGGAGTGCAGGTTCATAGCTCCTTGAAAGTGGAGTCGCAGGGAGATAGGATAGTGAAGAAGGCATTTGGTATGCTTTCCTTTATTGGTCAGAGTATTGAGTACAGGAGTTGGGAGGTCATGTTGTGGATGTACAGGACATTGGTTAGGCCACTGTTGGAATACTATGTGCAATTCTGGCCTCCTTCCTATCAGAAAGATGTTGTGAAACTTGAAAGGGTTCAGAAAAGATTTACAAGTATGTTGCCAGGGTTGGAGGATTTGAGCTGTAGGGAGAGGTTGAATAGGCTGGGGCTGTTCTTGCTGAAGCATTGGACGCTGAGGGGTGACCTTATCGAGGTTTACAAAATTATGAGGGCATGGATAGGGTAAATAGGCAAAGTCTTTTCCCTGTGGTCGGGGAGTCTAGAACTAGAGGGCATAGGTTTAGGGTGAGAGGGCAAAGATATAAAAGAGACCTATGGGACAACTTTTTCCACACAGAGGGTGGTATGTGTATGGAATGAGCTGCCAGAGGACGTGGTGGAGGCTGGTACAATTGCAACATTTAAGAGGCATTTGGATGTGTATATGAATAGTAATGGTTTGGAGGGATGTGGGCCGGGTGCTGGCAGGTGGGACTAGATTGGGTTGGGATATCTGGTCGGCATGGACGGGTCGGACTGAAGGGTCTGTTTCCATGCAGTACATCTCTATGACGCAATGGCACAGGTTAATCATGGAATATATCCCCCTTGTCCTCCTCACAAGAATGGTGCACCAAAAAACTGAATTATTCTTTAAAATATGGCAGCCTTTTCAGAACTATAGCAACACAGATATTTCGGCCATACTGTCAAGGGCTTTTGTCTGGCTGTGGTACTGGTTCTGGTTGGTCCGGGACCGCCGGGAGGAGGAATCCCGTATAAATATGTGTTTTATTATGCCTTGATGTTATTCTATTTTGAGGATGTTCTTACTTATTCCGTTATTTTTCGCTAGTAATGTATAATATCTTATTTTATGTTTTGGCTGTTTGTAGGATAGATTAGTAGTTAGTTGTGTTTTTTCCCTCTGTGTTTTGGTTATTATTTCTTTTTTTATATATATTTAATTGTATATTAATGTTTATACTTGTTTGTATTACTTTGTAATTTTGTAAAAAAGAATTAAAAAATATCCTTTTTTTTTCAATAAAAATACCTATAAAAAAGATGGGGAATTTCAAGACTGGGGACACATTTTCAAGGTGAGAGGAGAGATATTTTAAAAAAGACATGAGAAGCAAATTGTTTTACATAGAGGGTGGTTCACGTAACTGTTTTAAAGACATTTGAATGGATACATGAATAGGAAAGGTTTGCAGGGTTATGGACCAGGAGCAAGCAGGTGGGACTGGTTTAGCTTGAGATTATGTTTGCTTTGGACTGGTGGATCGAAGGGTCTGTTTCCATGCTGTGTGTATCTATGACTCTTAAGTTATGATATGCCTATGCCTGACTTCACCTTGTGTAACGGCATGTCACTGGCCAACACTGGAGGCTGTATCACCCTACTTAGAAATGGTTAGTTAGCTTTTACTAATTTTCTAGCTGACGCAACTGCTGGCATTATGATCTATAGTTGAGAAGTACCGTTAGGGTTCTCTGGAGGTAACTGTACCAGTGCAAGAAGAGGAGCTATAGTTGAAGTAGAATGAAGCAAGCAAAGATTCTCTGACTGACCTGAATAATGATAGGAAATCCTTGGAAAGGTATGACATTGTTAGCTGCGAAGAGGACAAAGACAGATATAATAGTGATGTAAGCATGGAAGATGTCATTTGTGTTAGGATTGTTACTGATTGCCATGCACTGCTTTAATGAGATGAACTAGATTTTTAATTAAGCAGAAAAAGTCCACTCAAAATACAGGACATTTATGGTTAAAATGATCTGTGTGGAAAAAAGAACTTGCACTGAGAGAACAGTTGATATGTGTTGTGATATCAAAAATAACCTGATATACATACATCCAGATCTGAAAAAGTACTGTATTCTTATAGGTAAAGATTTTTATTGGATGATATGCTCAGACAGAACAGCATATAATTTTGTTGTCAAACACTGATTGCATTTCAAGGTGGAACTCCTCTGTAGTGTGCAGGAAGTTATCTGAGAAAAATTGCTTGAGACTTCAGCAACAACAGTTGAGCAAAACACTGTTAATATTTGCTCACTTTTTTCTTGGCTGGTGAGTTAGTGTTTGGGTCCTGGATTGTGCAGGGTGCTGTTGTGTATGCACCACCTGATGAGCCCCGCCACTTATACTACTTTACACAGTGAGCCATATGAGGTGCATTAGGGAGGTGCTAGAGTAAGTATAAAGAATTTATTTAGTTATTGTCAGATTGGACCTTTCCCTCAGTGCTAGCTTCTGCTTACACTCAGGACTTTGCTATATTGTTCTTATCTAATCATATGATAGCGTAACCTGGTGTGTATCAGTATTACTCCATCCTGTCACATGTGCTGAATATTGCCTTTCCAATGCCACTTCAATGTTTTTAGCAGGTGGACTGGAAATACTTCAGTGAGACTGGGCCAGATACAAATCTTTAAATTGATCTATTTTACAGAATGCATATGAATGAAGTTGTTACTCTACACAATTACAATTTATTTCATATCAAACTGCTTCCTATGAAATATTTAAAAAGCATAGAACAGCTCTGTATCCTATGCCAGTGTGTCAACTTAAGTTTTGTTAACTGACGTTGAGCTGAAGGGAGTAAGTTATTAGGCTCAGTTCCTATTTCTGATTTAACTGAAATAATTGACTTTACAAGTGTGTGTTTATTCTTTCTGTGCATATGTTCCCAAGAGTTTTGAAGATTGTCATACTTCTTTCCTATTCAAATATTTGCTAATTTAGCGTGTTGACTAAATTGACAACCAACTTCCTAAGAGATTACAAAGACCATAAGACATAGGAGTGGAAGTAAGGCCATTCGGCCCATCAAGTCCACTGCATCATTCAATCATGGCTGATGGGCATTTCAACGTCTCTTACCTGCAAGACCCGCAAGTGGGTGGCATGGTGGCACAGTGGTTAGCACTGCTGCCTCACAGCGCCTGAGACCCAGGTTCAATTCCCGCCTCAGGCGACTGACTGTGTGGAGTTTGCACATTCTCCCCGTGTCTGCGTGGGTTTCCTCCGGATGCTCCGGTTTCCTCCCACAGTCCAAAGATGTGCAGGTCAGGTGAATTGGCCACGCTAAATTGTCCGTAGAGTTAGGTAAGGGGTAAATGTAGAGGTATGGGTGGGTTGCGCTTCGGCGGGTCGGTGTGGACTTGTTGGGCCGAAGGGCCTGTTTCCACACTGTAATGTAATCTAATCTAATCTAATTAAACATTTATGAATCTCTGCCTTGAATCCATTTCTAAGCCATGATCTAAGTTTCTATTAGATCTCCCCTTAACCTTCTAAACTCTAATGAATGCAATCCCAGGATCCTCAGGCGTTCATCATATGTTGTGCCTACCATTCTAGCCATCATCCATGTGAATCTCCACTGGACATGCTCCTAAGCCAGTATGTCCCTCCTGAGGTGTGGGGCCCAAAGCTGCACACAGTATTCTAAATGGAGGCCTAACCAGAGCTTTATAAGATCTCAGTAGCACATCGAGCACAAAGAGATCTTGATCAGTTGGGTCAATGGGCAGAGGACTGGCTGATGGAGTTTAATTTGGGTAAGTGTGAAGTCTTGCATTTTGATGAAACAAACAAGGGCAGGACTTATACAATTAAAAGTAGGGCTTTGAGTTGTGTTGTCGGCTAGGGGTTCAGGTACATAATTCTTCGAAGTTTGTGTCACATGCAAACATAATGTGGCGGTGCTGGTGTTGAACTGGGTTGGACAAGGTCAGAAGCCATGTGACACCAGGTTATATTCCAACAGGTTTATTTGAAATCACAAGCTTTTGGAGCACTGCTGCTTCAACAGGTGAAGTGACTTCACCTGACAAAGGAGCAGTGCTCCGAAAGCTTGTGATTTCAAATAAACCTGTTGGACTATAATCTGGTGTCACTTGACCTTTGACCTTGTTCGCATGTAAACAGGGTGGTTAAGAAGGTGTTTAGAATGCTTGCCTTCATTGGTCAGACCTTTGAGTGAAGGCTTTTGCCTGAAACATCGAGTCTCCTGTTCCTTGGATGCTGCCTGACCTGCTGTGCTTTTCCAGCACCATTCTAATCTGACTTTGAGTATAGGAGTTGAGGCATCATGTCGGGATTGTACAGGGTGTTGCCGAGGCCTTTTCTGGAGTACTGTGTGCAGTTCTGGTGGCCTGTTATAGGAAATATATTAATAAGCTGGAGAAGATTCAGAAAAGATTTACCAGAACGTTGCCAGAAATGGAGGGTTTGAGGAGAGGCTGGATAGGCTGGGACTTTTTTCAATGGAACGTAGGAGGTTGAGAGGTGACCTTATAGAGGTTAATAAAATAATGAGGGGTATAGATAAGATGAATGGCAGATGTCTTTTCCGTAGGGTGGGGGATTTCAAGACTATGGGGCATATTTTTAATTGAAAGGAAAAAGATTTTAAAATGATACAAGGGACAATTTTTCGTTTGCACAGAGGTTTGTGTGTGGAATGAACTTCTAGAAGAAGTAGTGGGTGTGGGTACAGTTACAATGTTTATAAGACTTTTGGATAAGTATACAAATCAGGAATGTTTGGTGGGATATGGGCCAAGCGCAGGCAGGTGGGACTAGTTTAGTTTGGGATTATGGTCGGCATGGACTGGTTGGACCGAATGGTCTGTTTCTTGCTGTATGACTCTGGCTTTGAGTGTATTTTCAGCCGACAGTCCTCAGTTGGATGCCCAAATGCATTCCCTTGAGTAGATGGTATACTGGAAATAAGAATTAACAGATGTTTTTCATAATTATTTCATGTACTTTGGGAATGTAGGCACAGGGGTAGGCTATTCAGTCCACCAAGTCTGTCCCAGCAGTCTAGTTCATTATTTCCTCAATGTCATTTTCCCAAACTGTGTCCGTATCCCTTAAGTCATTAGTCCTGAGAAATCCATCAGATTTCTGTGTCTTGAACCTGCTCAATTATTTCTCTGGAGAAGAGAATTCCAAAGATTCATCACCTTCTGGGAGGAGAAATTTATCTTCAACTGTGTTAAATAGCCTGCCCCTTATCCTAAGATTTTGTCCCCTGGTTCTCGAGTCACGAGCCAGTGAAAACAGGCTTTTCCATCCATCCTGAATTGTCCAGTAAGCGTTTTCTAAGCTTCAGTGAAATCAGGTACATTCTTTGAAACTCTGAGGAATACAGACTCATTTTTATCTGCCTTTCTTCATTGGATGATCCTGCCATTCAAGGGATTAATCTGGTGAACCTGTTTTGTACCCCTTCTGCGGCAAGGAGTCCACAGTTATGCACATACTCCAGGAGAGGTCTCACAAGGAAGGGCACCTACACTAGGGCATCCTTATCTCTGTACTTCAATCCCTTTGAAACTCATGCCACCATATTGTTTGTCTTTCTTATTAGTTGCTGCACCTGCATGCTAGCTTTTGAAATCATAGATTTTAAAGTAAGGAAAGAGACCTTCTGGCTCATCATGCTCACATTAGTCTCAAGCATCCATTTATAGTAATCCCACTTTCCAGCACTTGATCTATTGCTTTGTATGCCATTGTGTTTTGAGTATACATTTACACAGCTCTTAAATGCCTTGAGGGTTCATGCCTCTAGGCAATGAGTTTCTGATGCCCACAATTGTCTGGGTGATTTTTTTTCCCCCTCAAGTACTCTCGAAAGCTTCTGCTTATCATAAAGAGCCCCCCCCCCCCCCCCCCCCCCCCCCCGCCACTCACTGTGACCCCTCTACTAAAGGGAAATGTTTCTCCTTATCTAACCTGTCTATTTTCCCCAGAACTTTGTACACCTCAATCTCCCCTCAGCCCTGTCTGCTCTTAGGAAAATAACTCCAGCCTACTAGTCTCTCCTCATTGCTAAATTGCTCCAGCCGAGGCAGCAACCTGGTAATTCTCCTCTGCACTCTCTGG